>NW_027210623.1:2960000-3560000 GCF_029030835.1 Brachyistius frenatus
TAACTGCTTAACTCTCCGTCCTCTCCGTTCAGCCGGTGTCAGCGTCCACAGCTCATATTCTGGGGGAGGTGTGTCGAGAGAAGCAGGAAGCGGCCATTCCTCTCGTGCGTCTCTTTCTTCATTACGGCAAAATAGTGCCTTTCATCAGCGCCATTGCTCACGCTGAAGTCAACCGCACACAGTGAGTGACACGTTGCATTTTTTGCAGCTACTCATCAACAACTAATATAACTAATACTGTTGATTTATGACTGCTGGCAACAATATGAGTAAAGTTATTCTACAAAAAACAGCTAAATGTTGTAAATTTGGGATTTGGAATGAATTTTGCATTAATAACTCAGGCAAATATTTATTCTTGAATCACTGTTTTGTTGACATTGTTAATTAAAGTGACTGCAGAAATGCCGACAGAAGGTTTTATGTGAACATCAGTGAGTTTAGCTTTTTGATTTGACTGAAAATATATGCTACCACTTCAACATAATTTACACCAGATATCAAATGACTCTATTAAGACATGTAGTTTATTTGTTCTGGCAGGCTTTGGTGTCTCATTTTGAAACACATGCTTTAGTTTTTGATTTGCACCACAACAAACACACTCCGCCTCCTTTTGTAGGGATCCAAACACCATTTTCCGGGGAAATTCGCTGACTTCTAAGTGCATTGATGAGACCATGAAGCTGGCAGGAATGCACTATCTTCAAGTCACACTCAAACCAATCATAGATGAGGTATAATACTACAATACTCTCATTTCTTTTTATTTTACTCACACTGTTTGTCTCTTAGATTTAACAAATCCCAGACACATTTATCTCCAACATGTTTCCCTGCGGGTATTTTGGAAAATCAATTACAAAGGGATGTTTCACTGCGTTTCTAAATTGTCACAGATTTGCACTGAACACAAACCCTGTGAAATCGACCCGGTCAAGCTCAAAGAGTCGGAAAACCTGGAGACAAACACGGTAAGAAGAAGAGTTCTTTGTGTTTGTTTGTTTGTTTGTGTGCAGTGGCTGCCTACGGTATCTGACAACCTTTACCTTCCTCCCCTCCTCAGGAAAACCTTCGTCAGTATGTCGACCGCATCTTCAACGTTATCACAACCTCTGGCGTTCGCTGCCCCACCGTCATGTGTGATATCTTCTTCTCTCTGAGAGAGTCCGCTGCCACTCGTTTCCAAGGTAACTCACCTCCTGGATGACTCACCAGAGGCGGGCGAAAGCTGCTAATAAGGGACAAGAAATAAAGAACAGGATGTGCAAGATGTCCAAGGACGCGTTCTTTTATTCGCTCAGGATCACAGAAAGGCTTTTTGTCCTCTGCTATTTGTGTCAAACCATATACCACCACTTAAACCTCCTACACACTCCTTAAGGTTATGTGTATGATAGCAAATAGAGTACAGAGTACATGTCATATACTGTGCTGCCTCCTGTTGGCCATCTCGGGGCACTGCAGCCACAAGACGACCAAACTGTCATGCATGATTAAAAATATATACATGTATCGTCTGGAACTGCATGTACACGAACAGGCACGCGTAAACAAAAACAAATTCAGTAAACACATTATACGTATTTATGTGGAAAAATCAACTGCATAGCTAAAATTACTGATGCAAGCTCACAGTTTATTCAGTCAGGGGGCTTTTTTGACACAATTGCTGAATTTAAACAATTAACTGCATATCCACATATCAATATCTGTTTTAGCTTACTTTAAGAAACATCATAAACTTCACGGTGAAAAGGACAATAGAAAACAAAATGGAACCCATTTTCATATGATTCAGATACCACATTTTAAACCCTCCAAAATGACTGGAGGTGCAATGCGTCTCAAAAGTGAATCTACCAAGTGTCACACATGACAAATGCCTGTTTTGTTTGCTCTCTAGTCGACCAAGATGTGCGATACACAGCAGTGAGCAGTTTCATCTTCCTGCGTTTCTTCGCTCCAGCCATCCTCTCGCCCAACCTGTTCCACCTACGGCCACACCATCCAGTGAGTCTGGCATTAAAACAAGCATATATACAGTACATCTGCTTCTGAAAGGAAGTGCTACTGATGATATTTAGCTTCCACTTGGTAGCTGTTAACTCTCCTAACTCTTATATTCATAAGGTTCCTTGGTACATTTTTGAGGTTCAGATTTTTTGGTCACCTTTCTTCATCCGTGTGGGTTTAAAAGTTTAAAGTTCTTGACATTTGAAAACAATCATTATTTTGCTGTATGGCCTAACCAGGTCTGGGTTTAGACTTTATTTCTTATTCCGCTAATAAAATGCGTTTTTAATGTGGTCAAACAGGATAATTGAGCTCCAGTAAATGGATTTGTTTCATGTCTTTTTCTTTCTGTAGGATCCCGCCACCTCACGAACACTGACCCTCATCTCCAAGACGATCCAGACCCTGGGAAGTCTCGCCAAGTCTAAATCTGTGAGTGCCTCTGCTCAAACTACTTTTTTTTTTTTTCTACTTTCATTCTTGTGACTAAACTAAACCTCATTAGTATTTCAATCCAAACAGTTAATTCTGTCACTCTTTCTTTTCATGCTTTTGTTTTTCCCTTCAAGGCCAATTTCAAAGAGTCTTACATGGCGACATTTTACAACTACTTCAATGAGCAGAAATATGCGGACGCTGTGAAGAATGTGAGTGTCCGATTTCTTTTCTTCTTACACGCAGTAGATCTGCCAGTTTGGAGACACGCGATCAGATCCTCCTTTTTGTCTAGTTTATCAGACGTATAAAGACAAACTTAGACAAAGAAGTGAAGAATGAAAAAGTGGATGGAGGGACGTCAGAGCAGGGTTTTTAGACCTAGAATAAAGAGTCTCTTGGATGAAAGTGAACAAAAGTAACCACCACAAGATATATGTTGATAAATGACATCCTTCACTTACCTCCACAGTTCCTGGACCTGATATCCACCTCTGGCAAATGGGATCAGAAGAGTATTGAGACACCGATCATGCTGAAAGAGGGGTAAGAAGCCAGCTTAATGTTAAACTGATATACAATGTAGAAAATATATGACTTTAAACTGATTTTTCAATACCACTCCTACAGGGTCCTTCATATGTGATGTTAAAATAATTTAGGAACAGTTATTTGAGATTATAGTAAAACTATCTTGTGTATCTTCTATCTTGTACTGTGTCTGTTTTCTGCTAATTACACAGCTTCAATGTTTGTTTGTTTTCCAACCTCCTAAGGTTGTTTCAGCGTCGTCTTCTTCTTCCTCTAGCTTTAGCAGGCAGAGAGTTATAGATGAGAAGAGGGATCACACTCGCATGTCTGGAGGATAAATATGAAGCCACGGCCATTTAGTTCATGTCGCTCTCACATCATATGATTTAAACTGTAGTTACGAGCAGCCTCTGACTTGTAATTCAAAGTCGGATCCATCAGGACTTTCTGACTACTTGGTGAAAAGAAACTGTTGGCATATTGGCTACAAATGTACCTTCAGTGGCAGTCACATCAAAGTAAAATACAATTTGAACTGTAGTGCAGATGATTCAGCAAACTTTGTGGGAGCGTTACTCTGTTTGTATCTGGTTTCTCTTGGCGATGGACCAATATGTAAGATATAAAGTAGATAATTGGTGTAACTGCTTGGTTAGCACTCCAGCTAACCACCTAATTGCAAAAATGTCCTGTGAATACTCCAACAATTCACCATTTTAAAAGGGGCAAAGTGGAAAATTGCGTGGATTAAACAAACAGTATATAGATAAAGTAGTTCGCTTTATAGGCACTGTTTAGTAAATTCTGTTACCTTCATGCTAAGCTAAGTTATGCCAGGCTAACCAGCTGTTGGCTGTAGCTTTACAGTGAACAGACAAACATAAGAGTGGCTCCAATCTTCTCATCTAACTCCCCGCCGGGAAGCAAAAAGGCGTATTTCCCAAACAGTCAAACTGGACCTTTAAATTCCACGAAAGCTAGTTTTACCTTAACCTGTGTGACCTCTTACGGTCTGATTCATTTCCAAAGTGTTCAGTTAGAGTGAAGTTACATCAGAGGCAGTAAACGGAGCCACACATGGGCTGTTGTTTTGATGGTATTCCTAATGAGGTTGTAAAGAGGAGAGCTTCCAGGTGTCAGTAGTTATGCCAGCGCCTCACTCATCCACATCCCCACCCTCTCTTGTTTCTGCTACCGGGCGTAGGAGTGTAAAACTCACTATAAAGAGGGTTGATGGGAAGGGGTCAAAAGGCACGAAGGGCAGGTAAGCACTTCTCTATATAAAAGGCTTTGCCCTTGTGACCCCTCCTGTGTGTGCACTGTGACCCACCCCCCCCCAAAAAAAACCAAGCCGGCTGTTTTCTCTCCCACCAACATCACGCGCTACCGTAGATGCTGCTGCACTTCACTTTATACCAGCAGATAAGCAACCTGTCGAGCTACTGTAACGCTGTATGATGGATGTCAGTCTTTCTGCTTTGACATGGCAGTAGAGTGAGGCGTACAGAGACTGTAGCGGTATAAAGTAAAGTGCTAACTTTAAGCCTGCTTACCGAGGAGGCTCCACTAGTGCTGATGATAAATGCCTTCTCGTACCTTGCAATGCCCGACATGCTTGGTGGTGACAGGGACAGTAGGGGTTGGTTGCTGCACAAACATTTCTGGGATCTCACATCTGCCCACATCCTGACCCTTTTATACCCTTTGTCCAGAGCCATATCACTGCCATACACACAGCACAGCCCCAGGCGCTATGGCAACCAACACACTGTCCACTCCGTAGTGTGAAAGGAGCACAAATGTTCCTGTGGGAGAAGATTAACCTTGCTGTTTATAACCCCGATGCTCCGTATTCCACGTATCCTGTGGCCCTCAGACTCTTAAAACAGAGACATCCTGCTGTTTAATCTCCTGTAAAGGACCATACCATACCGGTGCTTTTACATGTTTTAACAACAAATAGTGTTTACCTCACAGCACTGTCTAATATGCCATAAAGCACGAAAACATTTTTGTAGATTAATTTCAAGTTGCAGGCAGCCAGTGATTCCATGTATTTTTTAGGAGAACTTCTTCAGGATATCTAATCGATTCCAGTGGAATTTTACTTGTGTTTATTTATTTGTTGGAAAAGAGGTTTTAAGCTGAAAGGCACTGGTGTCAGAAAATAAATCCATAATTGAAAAAGGAAGCAAAGGGCTGCAAGTAATTATATTCATTTTCAAATTAAAAGCTGAATTATTTTCTTGATCAATCAATTAGTCATTCGACGTAGAAAAAAGAAAATGGTGACGCAGGGTTTACGTGAAAGTCTTGCTTCTCTCAATCAATAGTGCTGCAACCGTGTTTGTGTAAAAGAACACTAAAATATCATAATAGTTGTTGATGATCTTTCTGTTGAACGACAGAATCAATCAATCGATCGACTTATTTCAGCTTTAATTTCGTGTGTGTCTGCAGCACCACATGACATGATAACATAATGCAAACATAAACATGATCATTCAGTGTGATACATCAGCTACTTCAAGTTGAAATAAAGAGAGAGCCGTGGCTGTCTGGAAGGCTGTAAATAAGACAATAAAATAAAATCCTGTTATGATTTGAAAAACAAGTCAGTAAGGTGATTTACACACTATTTATAGGTAATGGGATAAAATATGCAAAAACACTGGTTCCTTTGATCATCTCCTTTATGAGTCATAGACGGACAAATCTATGAGTGCTGCACACATTTTCTTTCTACATGTACAGCAGCAATTATTCAAATTACAGCCAGCATGTAAATGGAATGATAAACATCGACTACTGGCTGCAGTGGATTCATTTAACACAAATAAAATAGGGTTTACAAACAGTTTTATGTGAAGTATATAATATATACTCGTATATGTTAAGGTGGCGCACTCTTTAACTGTAGACATACTGTATGTAAGAGATGGACTAAAAATACTGAAGGTCTTCAGAGGTATTTATCTTCCCCATTTCTCCTCAGATTCATGATAAAGAGAGCACAAGGGAGAAACCGGTTTGGAATAAAGAACTTCAAAAAGAGATGGTTTCGCCTCACCAACCACGAGTTCACCTACCACAAAACGAAAGGTGAGGTCAGCCGTTTCTCAGGAACTTCTTGCCGCCGCGTCGTTTTCTCGCCTGTTAGTGTCATTGTGTGTGTTTGTGTTGGAATCAGCAGGAAGGTGAGAAGGCGGGACGGGAATCTGCTGAGTGTACTTTTAGTCTGCACACTCATCGTCCAACACATGTGGTGGAGATTAAGTTACTGAGCAGGCAATACATTCATGCATCCAAATAAGCTCAAGACTTATCCAGAAGCTATTTCCAAACTCCTTATGTACAGATTGTAAGCAGAATTTTGTGAATGTAGTTCGTGCTATTAATAGACACTATTTTCCCACAAGGCAATGCACAAAGGAAATTGATGAGCTGCTCACAGATGCAAACATTTCAACTTAAATAAATTGCAAATTAGAGTCCAGAAAGATCTCGGGAAAACAATAAGGTGGAAACCTTTTGGAGATTATTTTGCTCTTTGTGTGAACTTTTAACTGGCAGTGTAATTCTAAAGAAGCAATTGGAGTGAAGACTGATATTGCAGCATTTCTTGTGATAAAATTACTTGGATAAAACTGAAAATCATGTTGTACAAGGTGTTATAGACATTGATACACCGGCGATTTAATGGAAGGATGCAAGAGAGCTGAAGGAGATGACGATACTAAATAAAGAGTGACAACTGAAAATGTTTGACTCTTTCAAATCTAACAAAAACACGTGACACCCATTTTTGGAGTGGTGTGTGACTTTCACTCTGAGATGTAATTATCTTTAACTCCATTAAAAATCAACATGAATAATTACACTTACCATTCATTTAAAAATTAAAAAAAAGACTTGCCTAAGAGTTGTCATGTTTTAAAGTTTTCTTAAATATGTAACTCAGTGGCGGTTGTCTATAAATCCGTGGTTATGTTGCCAACAGGAGCTGTTGATAGCTAATATTCTGTGTATTTTTAATGGAGATACTTTACCAAAATGCAGAGAAACTAAACAAAACACAAAAACTAATTTAGGTTGTATCACTCAGCTGAATCACTGAATTCTTGGCAACTTCCTGTTTACATCCACAGAAGCCAAATACTGGAAACTGTTCTACGGCTTAGAGCATGCTTATCTTCCCGGTGGTAGTAGGACATAACAAGTGGAGTGACAACATCCCACACTTTTTCACTGTTTCACTGTAACTCTTGGACAGGCAGCTTGTAAACGTGATACTCCCGGGACTCTCATGGCAGACGAACATATATTTGTATTAACTAAAGTTAATGAATGTAATCATCATTTCTCAGGTTCCTTCTCATTTTTGTCTTAATTTCTCACGTCTGATGTGTTTCCTGTTTCCTCCAGGTGAGGGCGCTCTGTGCAGCATTCCCATAGAGAACATTTTGGCTGTGGAGAGGCTTGAGGAGGAGTCTTTCAAGATGAAAAATGTAAAGACCCCATACAGCAAACCCTATGAAATATTTGTGGCTTTAAGCCTTTGGCTCTAATCTCTCCTATAATGTTCAGTTCCTTTCCTCACTTGATTTCTCGTCCTCCAGATGTTCCAGGTTATTCAGCCAGAGCGGGCTCTCTACATCCAGGCCAACAACTGTGTTGAAGCCCGCGACTGGATCGACATCCTGACCAAAGTCAGCCAATGCAACCGCAAACGCCTGAGCACCTACCACCCCTCAGCCTACCTCAACGGCCACTGGCTCTGCTGCAAGCTCTCAGCCGACACGGCCCCCGGGTGCACGCCCTGCACCGGGTAAAATCAAGTTGTTAAAATCCATCCAGCATCAGATTACTTTCCTGTGTTTTCCTCTCTCTCATTTCCTGTATGCATCTGTTTTCAGTGGTCTGCCAGCAAACATCCAGCTGGACGTAGACGGAGACAGAGAGACTGAGAGGATTTATTCCCTATTCAGCACGTACATGACCAAACTGATCAAGATGCAAGGTCAGTCACTGGCAACAGAGGGGTTGGGTTTTTTGTGAGCACGTGCGATAGCCGGTTTTATCCTCTGTGTTTATTCTCACATTGTCCTGCCTCTCACTCTGCTGCCTGTCTTCCCCCGCAGAGGCCTGTGGCAGTAAATCTGTGTATGACGGGCCCGAACAGGAGGAGTACTCCACCTTTGTCATCGATGACCCCCAGGAAACCTACAAAACCCTGAAGCTAATCGTTTCGGCCGTGCAGACCTTGGAGCAGCAGCACACCAAGTACAAGCGGGACAAGTTCAAGAAGACAAAGATTGGCAGCCAGTACGTGGTTTGATGTTTTTTGTTATGTTATGAAATACATGTTATTGTGTTTTTAATGCAATGGAGGCTCTAGTTCAGTACAGAGCAACTTCTTTTTTGAGCCAGCGGGTGGTGCAATTGCACAGTCCACAATTTCCTGATATTCCTATTTTTGTACGTACAAAGTAAGGTGGAAATGAAATGTAGCACTTTTAACTTTTTAAATAACTCTTACATCATCGCTTTACCTACTAAGGTCAGCTGTTTCCTGAATTGTCACTACTGTCCAGTCACATTTAGTTTTTAGTTTGGACTTTGTGGCTATTTTGACCTCCAGCTCACCTCACCACCTGACAATCACAACTAAACATCATCTTTCTCTTTGTTTCTCCAGGGAACATCCGATTGGAGACAAGAGTTTTCAGTGCTACATCCGCCAGCAGTCAGAGAGCTCCACCTACTCTATCTAGCCACGGCACTGTATACTGTTTCAATGAAGCCCAGAACCAGCATATTTTTCTTTACCACAGAAAAATCCATCTTAACAAAGCTCTGTATTTAGTTTTGAGTTTTAAATCTTTATTTTTTTCCTAAAACAAGAACAAAATAATCAGGTGAGATCATTTCCCTTGTTTCCAATGCAGTGTACCCGTTCAAAACCGCCTTTTTTAGAGACATTTCTGGAGGCAAAGATGCTGGTTTGGCAACTGGTATCACCTGATTTACTGATTTGTTCAGGAACAGTTTTAAGACTCGCTGCCAGACCGAAAGAGCTGCGCAGATGGACTGTTTTTTGAAGCGTCTCTTCGTGCATCGCTCCAAATCCGGAGACCTCAGATCGGCATTGGAAAAAAAAAAAAAAAAGAGGAACAATTGTGGAAGAGAGGAGGGATACGAATGAAGAGATAATCACACCATACATCTGTTTGGGTCTCCTTTCTGTGATGTGACGAGAGAACAAACGTTTTCACTGGACAGTTTTGACAGTGACCAACACGCACTTTAATCGCCTCCAAAACTATGGATGAACAAGCCTCGCAGCACACTTTCAAAAAGCTTCTTTTATCTGTTTGATTCCTGTTTGGTTGTTTTAATGGTTGTTGAATTGTTCCGTTGTATTTCACGTCTGACAGACCAAACTTTAGAAGGAAGAAGGACTGTAATTTTCTCCCTCTTTGGGTGGTGCTGTCCCCATGTACCTTTTTCATTTTTAGCTTTGCCCCAACCTCCTTAGAAGGCCGTGAAGGTCGGGGGAGGGGGGTTCATGGGAAGGGATTGTCGGGACCAAGCACAGCCCAGAGCAGCCTCACGCTAGCTGTCAAAAATCACTCTGTGCACAATTTTACCCCTCATTTTTAACCCTTTTCAACAGTGTGCTAACAGATGTATAGGTTCAAGTTTTCATGTTTCATTTGAAGCCTTGTTCTGTTGACCCGTGTGACCAGTACCGAGGTTCAAGGAGTAGAGTGGCGTTTTTCTACCTGCTTACACAACGTTTTTGTATGCTGTTGGACAGTATGTTGCTCAGTATGGATGAGTTTATGGATGTCAAAGTGCAGCTTCTCTTTAAAGTAAGCCAAAACAGCTGATAAGTGGAACTCCATCTTGTTCTCATCTATGAACAAAGACATTAGATAATGTCCAACCTTAAAACCAGCTTCTGTAGATATTAGAAACACTTGTACATTCATTACAAGTGTTCCTAGTAAAGTGGCCCCCAAATACTGTAATTCAATACAACAGCTCAGCCTTAAATTCCACGTTTATCAAGATAAAAAAAAAAAAAAAAAATTTGTTGGCATTGTCACGTAATTAGTTATTTACCAAAGTCAAAGTTACAGGTGGTGCTACTGTAAGCTAATTGGGGGTTCTGTTTTTTTTCATTAGGGAGGCAGAATATTAATTTCCAGTCCCGTACAATGCCTCCATGACAATGTCAAAAACTGAACATTACAAGCATCATAAAAGAGACTTCATGGCTGAATTTGTATGGATTACATAGGACTGTAGAGGCGTTACCACATACTGATGTAGGTCTGGATCCTGTTTATTCCAGCTGGAAGTTTAACCCTCGCTTGGCATACACATGCATTCACGGTGGATGAACATCAGTAATTCCAGAAAAGTGGCTTTAAACATAATGTAGCAGCTGTAGGTTTATTAGCATGGAAAACTTCTTCCAGACATCCAGCACTGGGCAAAAATCACCATTCAACATACTGTACATACGCTTGTTTCACTCTGTGTAAGTAGAAAAAGAAGCTCAAGCCAAGCTACCTCTTCAACTATCACAAAGCAGAGACTATGTTTTATCACAGCTCAGAAACAAGGATGGGGTTTTTTTTTAGCTTCTCTTCTAGTTAATCCATATTCTAACATTTTAACCAGTTTTGTCTCGAGTTGTAATCGTGAAATGGATCGTGTGTGACTGATTGTGTTGCCCCGTTGGCTGCCTGATAATGTGGTTCTTCTGTTCTGTGAGTTAGCTCAATGGAAATGCTGCCCCCTCCCCCCACCACCACCACCACCACCACCCCTCCCCAATGTAGTTTAAAACCTATTTATATGCATTCCTCTGAGAAGCTGTCAGCTGTGAATCTCTACCGGACGGCACCTCAGACTCTGTTGAAGGTACAGGATTTATCATCGTTAAGCCAGTTGTGTTGTGTTGTGTTGCTCCATGCTTTCCAATGGCAACCACTCTCATTGACGTTCATGTTCAGTAGCGCTCACTGACGCCAAACCAGTGCATGTGAAGTGTAGTTGTAGTCACAGCGATGGTAGCCTCCACACGACTACAAAACCACAGATGAATTTTTGTATTTTCCCAAACTAAGCACGTGTTTATGTAGCCTCATGGGTGCTCCCGTGATCACAGGATCCCAAACAGTGCCAGTCATCACTTTTCTAAAATTCACTTTTTGAAAAACAAACAAAAAAAAATATTATTGTTTAGATATGTTTTTAGATATATATACATATATATATATCTCAAAACCTGTACTGTTTTAAAAACAGTGGAGGAATTATTCCAATGACATGTTTTTCTTTGTCGAATATGTTGATCTACAGGAAGGTTCTCAACAATTTGACTCTGTTTTCTATCTTTGTCTTGTCATACAGAAATCTTGCCGTGTATCTGAACTGAATGACTGAGGTGTGTGTGTGTGTTTTGTGCGTGTGTGTGTGCTTGTGTCTGTGTGAACAGGAGTGACTGACAGGACGGGTTATATTGCCAATTGATTGAATCCAGTGTTACAGGTCAGGAAAGGCAGCGTATCACTTGTTAAAACAATCACTGCCTGTAATTATACTAAAGACGCTGTCACTCTTCTCTGGCCTGATGTGGTGTATCCTCCTCCTTCCTCTTGTATAGAACCACTGTTCATTTTCGAGAAAACTTTGCCAATAAATTCTCCCCAAACATTTTATGTACAGTAACAACACTGATAAAACATAAAGAGAGCAGCATCGCTTTCATCTCTGAACTTTGGTGAGTGTTTGTTTCCACCAGTTACTAACTCTCCAGGTTTATGAAGCTCATATTTATTATCATTTTCAGTAAAAACTTTCCCAGAAATATCAGCTTAAGTTGGTGCGGTGGTGGCAGTTACAGTAACGTCAACTCCTCCACCGTTGAGGCCCACAAAGGAATGACTTATGCAATAATGGTGTTTTAGCATGCAATAATATTAACAAGCCCTCAATAAGCCTGTCAAATGATCACAAATTAACAACGCACATTTGCTGACCTTTTTGCAGTAAAATGCCTCCTCAGATAAACACAGATTATAAAGGGAGAACAGTGTATTTTGTACAAATATTTTAAAAGTATTAAAATAAGCCTGTTATATGTGTACATAAAACAGTTGAATGAATGGTGAAAATGTGATGTGTTTGTTTCCTGAATAACTAAAAGAAAACGATATTAATGCAAATGTCGTATCTGCCTCATTTTTCTGCCCACTGCTTTACTTCTTAATTTAGTACATAACATTTTTTTTTTTTTAAATAAGTCAGATGATACAACTCAGACAGTTGTTGTGTTTATAGCTGTGGTGCTGCATTGGTCATTTGAATCCTGCTTTGTCATGGCTCTGCCTTTTGAGTTGGTATACATCCTGTTTTATTTTGTAATCACTCCCCCCCATGTGTTTAGTTCATTTATCTACTTGCTGCCATTGTGTCTTTTTCCCACCAGATTTCATACCCACCTGTGTCTTGTAAGCCAATCAGCCCCCGTGTCTATATATAGTCTTGCCTCTTCTCCTGTTTTTGTTTTTGCAGACCGGTGGTTGCAATTCTCTTTAACCTCCGCGACCCTGTGTGGTGCGTTTGGCTCCTCCTTCTATGAAAGTCGTTTTCTAGCTTTTTTTTTTTTATGTAAACCTTAAAAAAACAGTTGAGAAAAACACAGAGTTGAGAGCAGATTTCTCTCATCGCAATCAGAAATCAAGTGTTTTTTTTATGTTTGCATAAAAAAAGACACAAAATTAGCCAACCTTCATGCTCCCCCTTCTGCAACTGTGACAAGCCTTTTATAAATAATTTAAACCACACAATTTTAATGTGATAGAGTGAAAAGTAGGCTAATTAAGATATAATTATAAATGAAATGTTGTAAACATGACTTAACGTGCAAAATCCAGGTATGACTTAATGGGACTAAATTAAATGGGGCTTTTTATCATTTCCACCCGAGTTGAGTAACTTCATCATACTGATAATGAAAATGTGTAATGTGATTTATCTGAGTAACAAAGCCATGTCATAATTTTCCAATATCTATTTAATATTGAATATTAGCCTACATAAGACTGTATAATAAATATAGACAGTTTATCACCTCCCAGCTCCTCTGCAGGAATATTAAAGTGAGCTTACTGTGGTATACTGCCTGAGTTTTAGTGTTAACACACTGCAGAGCTTTGTCCTAACAGATCACTGCACCTGACTCTTTGCTTTCTTCTCTGTTCTCTCTCTCTTCTCTCACTGCCAGGATCTGTTCCAGTTGTGTTTGCTGCTCTCCGCCCTGGAGCACATGCAGCTGCACCCCGGTCCACATAATCCAGCACAACTCATCCAAACGCTTCCTTCCACCCCTGGGCATGATATATAAATACACGTTGGCCTTCTGTGATTGGAAAAAGGCTTTAGTATTCTGTCATAGTGCTTGAAAAATGTAGCGCAATGTGATTGAGCTGCCAACACACAAAACAATTAAAATCATTGGTGTCTTTCCTGAACACAACTATTAAGTATCCCCAGTGCTGGTGAGAAAAGTAAGTGAACCCTTGAATTTAATAACTGATCGGGCCTCCTTTGGCGGCAGTATCCCCAAATAAGCGATGTCAGCTGCAGCCCAAATGTTCAGGAGGAGTTTTGGACCATTTCTCCCTCGCGGAGCTGCCAAAGCTCAGCTGCTGGATGTGGTTTGAACATCCCTCTTGAGGTCATTCAACAGCATCACCATTGGATTAAGATCATATAAATTGTCTAATTATTTAGCAGTTCATGAAATAACACTTTCATGTTAAGCTGGGGAATGCAGTTTTCTGGAAAAGGCAAAACAAAAATCACAATAATAGATTTTGAAAGTAAAGCCTCAGAGGAAGAGTGTTAAACTGGGGGGGGGGGATTTAATGTCTTCTTGTGGTTGCCAGTGCTGGAATAGAAACTGAGTCGGGCTTAAAATCTGAAGGTATGTTCTGGCCATCCGCATTTGTGGTCCAGCCAAGGGGAACGATTGGCCTGAAGTCTCCATCATGGGATAGATTCTCCAAAGCCTGAATACAAAGCCAAGAAAAGGTGCCCAAGTCGACCGTTCTCTCAGGCACCTCCGGTTACAATATGCTTCAAAGTTAAATGAGAGTTTTTGCACAGTGACCTTAAACACAGTTAAGGTTAAATTTAAAGTTTGCATCACAGCAACTCCTAAACAAATAACAATGTAAAAAGTAGTCAATGTTTATCCCGTGGGCCGGTGGAACATTTTTTTTTTTTTTGATCTGGAATAGTTAGAGGAGTCTTGAAACATTTTTTTTTATTAAAAAATTATCTATACAATTGCTATGACTTGAAATGTGCGAAATTTAATCACACACGTGCGCTTGTAAAACATTGCCTATTTTTTATTCGGACAATATGTTTTCATCTGGAGAAGTTGAAGGAGTCTATACATATTTAAATGTAGTTAGTCACAGAATTGCTATGACTTTGAAATGTGAGAATTTTAAAATTTTGACGTAAAAGGCACATTTAACGGGAGCACGCGCAGCCATTCCCCCTCCCTCCCAGTTGCCTAGCAACGGCGAGACGTTTCGGGCCACTTGAACGTTGAAGACGGCCCGTGTGTGACTGACCACTTTACCTGTGAGTTTATTTGTTTTATTTTTTTATTTTTATTTTTTATAACTTATCATTTTGAGTTTAAGACTCACTCTTGCCTCTGGACTTACTGGAAACAACCAGCTCCACACAAAGTCTTCGCTTTCCAACGTGTGCGTGTGTGTGTGTGTGTGTGTGTGAGAGAGATCCTTTGTTGTGCTCCGGGCCTCCTGTCGTGTATTGTGTTTTTTTTGTTTTGTTTGTTTTGTGAACCTATTTTCTGCATGAGTTCAACCGCCCGCATGCACGGAAAGTAAACAATAGCGGAGCTGCGTGAGTGCGTGAGCAGCGCTCCCTAGCTGCGTCCTCTCACAGTCCTCCGTGTCCGCTCTCCTGGCTGCTCCCCCACCACCACCCACCACCACCACCTCTTCTCCCTCGACGAAAACACTTTCGGGAAGAATAAAGTTTTTCCCTCTCTGACCTGCTGCTCAGCCAGTCTGGTCTTCGGAGCCAAAGCTTGGCCTGGCAGGACGAACGGCTCGACTATGTGGAGAAAGAAGCGGGCTCTTGGGGAACCCTTCGCTTGTCTCGTGTTACTTGTGACGCTCGTCGATGCCTATCGATGTAAGTATATTTGGGGTTTTGCGGTTAACATGTTGAACCGGTGAAGTAATTATCGGAGCAGCCACTTTAAATTCTTCGCCCCACTTTGAAACGAACACACCGTCCAGTCTGGATGTGAGCGGCGAGGGACGCTTTTTTTTTTTTTTTTTTTTTTTTTTAAATCACTTGTAGCATATGTGAACAGAACGAGTTCAGGGTCACCCCTTTCCGCGAAACAGTGCTTGGACAACATGAGCTGATTATTACAACAAGCAGGGCTCATTTCTGGGAAATAACAGTTTCGCAATGACTCCCTTTTTCAGGCCAATTCATAGAAGAGAAATTAGGTTGTCCATGCATGCAGGCAGCAGCCCCATGAGCAATATGTAATGAAACAGAGGAGTTGAATTCCTACAGGGATCAGTCATCTTTTATTATGTTGTGGCTGCATGTGCCTGGTTACGTCATGGTTTGTTCAGCTCTGATGGCTGTAAACATGCAAACAACAAAGATACTGTACCCTGTATATACTGTGTCTTTACGCAGTATATTTAAATGACTGTTTCTGTCCCAGTCCTCAGCCACAACACAGCCTCCCAGTTCCTGAGCAGGCACAAGAGAGCCAACTCTCTGTTTGAGGAGAGCAAGAAGGGAAACCTGGAGAGGGAGTGCATCGAGGAGCTGTGCAACAAGGAGGAAGCCAGGGAGATCTTTGAGAACCAGCCGGAGACGGTGAGAGGGGAAACACGTCCTCAATCTTAACAGCAATTCAAACAGTGAATGAGGTGAAATGCGGATCAGGATGGTGAAGAGGAATAATTGAGCATTCAGAGATGACTTACACCGTGAAAAAGCAAGCGAGAGATCAGACTGGGCCTGCAACTAGTTATTATGTTCAATATTGATGAATCTGCTAATTATTTTTGTAATTTATTGACTGTTTGTTCGATCTATTAAAAATGTGAGAAAATAGTCAAATGTGAGAAAGCAGCAAAGTTTCCAAGAGCTCGAGATGATGTCTTCAAATGTCTGTGTAAGTTAATTGCTGGCTCTTTAAAGATAATTTAAACAGGGAGCCCAGAGGTCAGGTGGTTATGGTGCACATGGTTCAACATGGTTCAACATGGTTCAACATGCCCTCAGCCAGCTGGACCTTTGCTGCTTCTCATTCCTCTGCTCTCTTCTTTCACATGTCCTGTCCGTCTCTAATGTAGCTATGTAATAGAGGTAAAGAAATGCCCCAAAAATAATTAAAAACCTTTTTTTTTTAAATGGTTTAAAGTGCTGTCAGAGTATTGCGTAGTAGTTTCAGCTTTACACCAGGCACCTTTATGATATTCAAAGTGTTTAATTTCCTGCAGTATGCGTTACAAAAAGTGAGCCTGCATGGTTTTAGTCAAATGTCTTCCATAAGTCGCACATATAGATATATACTGTACTGTATATACTGTGCATTTTATATTTTATATTTTTACTGCTATTTTACTGCTATTTTATTGCTTTATATTATTTTATTATTATCTATTGCTTCCTGTATGCTGCTGTAGCGAAAAAAAATTCCCCTCGGGGATTAATAAAGTAACTACCTAACCTAACCTAACCTAACCTAACATCTGCAACACTTTGTCCTGTCTGTCTTTATTGGTAAATATCGACTTGTTGACCGCCTGTTGTCTTTTTTCCAGGAATACTTCTACCCTAAATATGTTGGTAAGTTTTCAGAATTGATTTAATCTCTTTAAATGTTGTCATATCATTTGTACTTAGCATTCACTAGCCCGTTCATACCCTCAAACATTCGCTATTTGTTTCAGCGTGTCTTGGTTCCCATCGTGTCGGCATCAACAACCACAATTCAGGTTCTGCAATCCCATCAGACCTTCGCACCTGTGTGAAAGGTGAGGCCCTTTACCCGGGCTTTTTTTTTGGGGGGGGACGACGACACTGTTTGCACTTTAGCCTTTAAATGCTTGCAATTGACATCCTGTGTGTTGTCCAAAACCAGAGATCAGTAACCAGTGCACGCCGTTTCCCTGCTACAAGGAGGGTTCAGAGCGCTGCGTGGACGGACAGGCCTCCTTCACATGTGTGTGTAAGCCCGGCTGGAAGGGGCTGTGCTGTGAGGACGGTGAGTTCTCATTCATCGTTTGTTATTTTTATCATCTTAGTTCAGCTTTTACTTTAAAAGTCCCATATTGTACACTTTTCCATTTTTTTTATTTCCATAAGAAGATTTTTTTGTGTGTGGTTGTAAGTACCCAAAAATCAAACCTCTTAAGCTCTTCTCTGAAGCTCTTGGCACGTTCATATCAATGATACCTTGCTCCAATTGGCTTGGTAGCACGGTGACAGAATGACTGCACAGTGTTTTCTTTTACATAAAAAGATGGACATACAGCATGAGGCCAAGGTTTTTGAAATCACAAACTTACAAAGGTCCAAATGGCACTGAATACAGGCTGTATGTGTTTCTTCTTGGACTGAGCGATTTGACCTTTTCACATAGTTTATACAGCACTTAGACCTGCTTTATAATCAAAAAAAGAAATGGAAATCAGAATTTATGCAATATGGGAACTTTAAATAGGCGCATATCTCTGTGCCGTATGTTAAACATCCTGTGTCAATACTGTGCACCTAAACGTAGACTTGATATAACTTTTGAACCTTGTGAAACGATAGAGCTGTCTGCTGATACATGCTGCTGTGTGATGTGTTGACCTACAGACATCGACGAGTGTTCAGATCCTGAGTTTCCAGCAGGATGTAACCAAAAGTGTAAGAACATCCCCGGCAGCTTCCACTGCATGTGTGAAGATGGCTACTTCATCATTGACAACATCAACTGCGAGGGTAAGACTCAGTCTCACGTCAAATTGAGGCTGTGTGTGTGTGTGTGTGTGTGTGTGTGTGTGTGTGTGTGTGTGTGTGTGTGTGTGTGTGTGTGTGTGTGTGTGTATGTGTATGTGTCAATGGTTTATGGCCCGTATATATGAAGACATCCAGGTGTTGTACTGTCCCTATAGAAGACACACATACTCTTACAGAGGTTTGCACGGCTGAGCAAATAACTTCCTGTTTATTTATTCATATTCATGGTGGAACCTTACGCACTTCAAAACAAAATCTCTGGTCGCCCTCTGGGTCAATACCCTTGTGTAATAGGATGTGGAGCGCTCTTGACATCTGAAAAGATGGCCCATGGTTTTTGCAGTAAACACATCAGCAGTCTCTTAACTCTGAGCCATTAGAAGCTGCTTTTTAGAAACTTGTTGTCTCATTTCAACATACTTCTACGTGTCCTGTAAAATTTTGTGTGGGCACTTCATTCACTGTTTATATGGAGTTTGTCCAATGCCCGTTGAGGTCAAAGTCTTCTCAAACATAGACTCCGTTTGGTAAATTTGCTCTCTTCCTGTTTTTATGGGCTGTGGAGATTTAAAAAGATAAATAAAAACTGTACAGACGATTTTTGCACACAGCCTGCCCATATAAATCCCTAATTAAATGTTTATGTTGAGTGATGGGTGTTGACTTTTGTCCAAAGTATACACTAGGTTGCAAGCAAACACCTTTAAATCTGTCAGAGCATTTGAGATAGCTGTGTTAAAATAATACTTGGAAGTTAAGCAGTTCATTACTCTGTTCATAAAATATCATGAAATGACCCTCATCATTTTTTTTAAGCCCAGAGTGATATCCTCAAAGTGCTTATGTTGATGGACAAACGGTATAACTCCCAGATAAGTGTATCAGTGTTTAACCTATTTATAATATCAATTTGGGATTTACTCATGGACGTTTTCTCTGAGCCTCCAAAAATATCCAGTTATTCTGCTTCTTGCTTGTTTGCTCAGCTACACGAAAGCAGTGATGTTCAGCAGCTCACTGCTTCACTGAAGCCACCAAGACAGACTTCTCATAACGGTGTTTAAATGATTTGAAAAGCGGAAGTATCACAGATTCTGTCGCATTTATTTATTTATTTCATCCATTCAACAGAATTACACTTGCAATCATCACCATATCCTTTATTTGCCTTTTTGTTCCCCCATTCAGGACTCAGACAGTTCATATTTCAAATCTTGCCCATTGTCACTTTTGTGTCTCTTTTTTTCAGACATGAATGAATGCCTCCTATATTCCAGCATCTGTGAAAAACCAGCGAAATGTGTCAACACACCGGGCATGTATGAGTGCCAGTGTCCCCGGGGATTTAAATATAACTTCACTTCAAAGACCTGCAATGGTGAGACTTCAATCCAATGTTACTCGTATGCTACAGTCTTGACAGGTGACTCAAGTTAACAACATGAAACCAAAGAGCACTGCCGGTGAATTCTTCCGTCTCTGGTTGTTTCAGATGTGGATGAGTGTGAGCTGAATGTGTGCGCAGGGACCTGTATAAACACAGTGGGCAGCTATGAGTGTCACTGTGATGGTCGTCAGGGTTTTCGTCTGGCAGCAGATCAGCGATACTGCGAGAGAATCCCTGTGTGCGTCGACCTGCACGACTATAAACACCCCGAGATGCTTTACCTGGGGGAGCAGTTTGCTGGCCTTCCTGTCATCTATCTGCGCTTCCGCCTGCCCGAGAACACAAAGTAAGTGTCTATCACACACACACACACACACACACACACACACACACACACACACACACACACACACACACACACACACACACACACACACACACACACACACACACACGTAAATGAAGTGCATTTCATTTTATTTATTTTTTTTATATCATAAAGATGTTTTGTGTATTTTTACATACATATACTGTGGAGGTGTGAGTGAATGCAATCACATTGGCAGACAGGCCAAGATTACAACATAGACGTCTGTATGTATCGTGTGCACACAAATCACAACGACTTTGAAAGGGATGCTCAGGTCACGAAGCTGCTCCCTCTTTGTGCATATGATGAGATAACCAGGCAGCTTATCTGGACAATATGGGTCTCATGCATTCGTCATCACTTCCTGTACTGGCCATACTGAAAAGGGTCGTATTTGATTACTGCCTATATGTCTGTCTCCTGATAGGTTTGCAGCCGAGTTTGACTTCCGTACATTTGACCCAGAGGGAGTTGTTCTGTACGCGGAGTCCTCCCAGGACTCGTGGTTCATGTTGGGGCTGAGGGGCGGTCGTATTGAAGTCCAGTTCAAAAACCAGCACACGTTCAAAGTTACCAGCGGAGGAAAAGCCATCAATGATGGACAGTGGCATGTGGTAAGAAAGTGCTGTAGTCCAGTAATCCTCCACATACAATCAGCTTGTCTCCCTGCGGCAAACATCGAGGTCCCTCAAGTGCTAATCGATAAACTGAACTGATGGAAAATATATTGTTCCGTGGTAACCGTGTGCTATTGTGTTTGTAAAAAGTTAGGAACATGTTCTGATAGTCCCGTTGATGTGTATTACGCAGATATCTGTGGATGAGCTGGAGAGCAGCATCAGTGTGAAGATCAGCAAGGAGGCTGTGATGAGCATCAACAGCCCCGACAGCCTCTTCACTTCAGTTAACGGCAAACTGGAGACCAAAGTCTACATCGCTGGTCTGCCGAACCGCACGGACAACGTCATCAAACCTGTAAGCTGCTCGTCTGAAGGCATTCGCACGCAACTAAATCATCTTTTTTCTTTTCACTACAGAAGAGAAATAGATACTTACAGTGTTAAATAAGTGTGTAAGAATTTATATTTGTTGGCTAAAATTCGGTATTTAAAGCATCTGTGCGTTTATCAGATCAACCCTCGACTTGACGGCTGCATCCGGGGCTGGAACCTGATGAACCAGGGGCCGTCCGGGGTGAAGGAGGTCATCCAGGAGAAGAAGAGTAAACACTGCTTTGTGTACGTGGAACGAGGGTCTTTCTTCACTGGGGAAGGACTGGCACACTTCAACATAGACTACAGTGAGTAAGTTAAGTTATACTTTATTAATCCCTGTGGGAAAATGTGATGCCTGCATTTGTTAAATCCTAACTGCTTCAGGACATTAAGCAGCCGCACTCAGTTTGTAAGGTCACGAGAGGGGTGATGCCACACATGTACTGTATATTTAAGGTTTGGGAGGAAAGCATAACACCCAGAAGAAACATAGCAACGTAGGAAGCATGCCATTTTACACAAATGGCCAGTTGGCCCTCGTACAACGAATACCTGCTTTACATAGTGACGTTTACAGTATATGGTAGGTTCCAGTGCACCTACTCAAACTTCACCAGGAGCACCATGCTAATACTGGGTAGGTCCTCCCCTCGCTCTCAAAACGCACTCTTTTTCTTGGTGCCATGGATTCCACAAGATGTTGTTAACATTCCTCTGAGATTCGTCTCCAAATT
Source organism: Brachyistius frenatus (assembly GCF_029030835.1). Lineage (NCBI taxonomy): Eukaryota > Metazoa > Chordata > Actinopteri > Embiotocidae > Brachyistius > Brachyistius frenatus. The sequence continues at coordinate 2,981,577 of NW_027210623.1, forward strand.
GACAGGATTGAACACGATTGTGTTCTTGTAGACGAGAAACAAAAACATGAGTAACACAGGTGCTGATGTTGATCAGCACTTACTTACAGAAGTTATTGCTTCCCCGTGCTCCGCGCGGGGGAACAAGAACAGTCTGAAATGTTTGATTGCCCCTCGTTATCAACAAAACTCAGACATGTTGTGGCATTCAAGCCGTGATTAAAGAGTAGTGAATTTCCTGAAGTATTACCTAAAGCCTTGCGCTGCTGATTGGATAGTTGCCTGAATAAGCCGGTGTGCAGGTGTTCTTAATAAAGTGCTCAGTGAGTGTGTGTGTGTTCAGTATATTTCATGAGGTTTTAGGACTATTTTAAGAGGTAAACCACGGGATTTAGAGAATATTCAAAGATATTTGCAAGAGCTGTGTAAACGTAAACCCATGTGAACTTTGAATTCAGGTTAAAAACCTGGAAATGGCTGAAGTTATTTTATTTCCAACCTGACAAAAGACATTTTATTTTGTGTGTGTTTGTAATTAGGTGATTCTGGGAGCTGGAATGTGGATATAAAGATGAATATACGTCCGTCCAGTAGCACAGGGATCCTCTTCGCTCTTGTCTCCAACAAGACAGTCCCCCTGTCGGTTGCTGTGGTAACAAAGGAAGAAAACGATGCTGTGAGTTTATTTAGCCTTTTGAAGGAAATAAGCACGTGTGTGCCTCTGTATGTCTTCATGCATTAATAAACCTTGCCAAACCCTCCATTCTCCAGAACTTGCAAGTGTTCTTGGACGGTGTCTCCGTGGCAACGCTGGACTCACTGATGTTGTGTTACCCCGACCGGCTGACGGTGCAGCTGAATGTCACTTCCGCAGGAATCCAGATTTCAGCCAACTCCTCCACCGTTAGCTACATGCAGTCCGACGCCCTGCGGGAGGCACTGCAGCGCCTTAACACCACCATGCAGAACCCCGTCAGTACATATATTGGTGGGATACCAGGTTAGTAAAAGCAGAAAGTACAAAAGTAACCATATTTTTCTGATTTACATATGGTCACCAGGATAAAGCCACTGTGATTTCCTTAAATTAGAAAAGAAGGAAACCTAAATGGGATATTCTATTTATTATTCTGCTGCCACTAGTGGCTCCGAAAGGCTGCTTTTAGTTATAATACTTAGTTCAGCTTGCTAATGCGAATGTCAACATGCTGCCATTCTGATAATCACACCGTAGTTTAACTTGTTAGCGTATGCTAATAAGCACTAAACCCAAATGTACCGCTGAGGACGATGGGAATGTCATTTGTTGTGGAGGATCTGTGACCAGATGATTGTGTAAATTTACAAATCAACGGATTATCAGATTAAATATTGAGAGGAATCTGAATGACTGTACCAAACGTCTCGGCAAGCCATCAAACAGTTCGCTAGAACCCACATGTCACCCTCATGGTGGAGCTAGAGTACAGCTTTGGGGATCTACACCGTCACTCTTATACACTGTATAATACTGGAATGTGTTGACGTTGGGATCGTTCAGTCTGGATCAAAGTAATAGTAGTGATCAAAACCATTGCAATCCGTGCAGCCATGCCTGTAGTCTGCCAAAAGGTTTGTCACGAGTTACTTTTCATGACTTTAGAAGTCTCAAACTCACATTTTTGGACTTAATCTGCCAGTTTGTTCTGTTGTGATGAATTCAAGTATTTTTACTACTTGAATTCTACTTGTCTACCTTATAATAGCCTTCCTCCTCGTGGGTTATATTTACCACCACCTCTCATTACTGTCACTCACTGACTGTCCCGCCCTCTCTCTCTCTTTTTCAGACAATGTCCCGTTCCCTGCCAACCCTGTGACGGCCTTTTACCACGGCTGCATGGACATCACCATCAACGGCCAGCAGCTAGACTTTGACGAGGCTATCAGCAAGCATAACAGCATTAAGTCCCATTCGTGTCCTCCTACATTCGCCCCTGAGAGTCCCCCTGATGCACTGCACCTGCACAGGAAGTGACCTTAATTAAAGAAGCACGTCACAGTAAAAAAGCCCTCAAATGAGGCAACATCCCACAGGGGGCCACCTCTTGGGATATTTTGGAAAGAGAATGAAGAGAAGGAGAAGTGACAAGAAGAGGAGATAGAGGGTTGATGGTGCATTTTAAGCTTTGTCTTTTACTTTTCATCTGTAAAGTATTATTTTCTGCCTATGGAGCTTTATTTTGGGTTTTTTTTAGTGAGTCACAAGGAAAGCTGGTTCTTACCAGTGAGCGAGTCAGAAGCTGGATGACATATTTGTAGCAGTTTGTTACAATAATTTAAGTGATTTCCAAGAAAAAGAGCTGCGCTCTGTAGCACACATACCGTGTGTTGAGCAACAGATAGTTATGTTTGTGTAGAAAAATAAACAAATGGTCACTGTTGACCAGGCTGCTGAGATCACCTGCATCTTTGCCCTCCGCTGCTGAATCCTGGCACTATCTCTAAATTCTCAACCCTGGGAGATGGATATTTGAAACTTCGGTTGTGGCTGTAAAAACCACAGAGGAGAAAGCTGAGCCTTCGGTCCTTCAATCCAAATCTGTCACATTTCCTTAAATTAAAATATGATTGACTTTATTAATCCCAGTGGGGAAATTCTGTATTCTTGTTTGAATCATCATCCGTGAGTGGAGTTCTGATTTTCTGAGTGGATGCATGGGTTTAGTATTGTTTAGAAACGGGGTTTTTATCATCTTTATTATAGACCACTATGGGCGTCACCAAACGCGTGCACCACCTATAATGTACAACTTCTGCTGTTCTCCTGTTTCTGTCTTAATCTTCAAGGTCCTCCTGGTTGTCCTGTGGTCAGAATTCGCCTTGTATATAAAACAAGCCATCTTTAATATATAACTTAAGTGTTCAGGTTTTTGTTTGTTTTAATAAAACTGCATCAAAACAACCTCCTTTTGATACAAGTGAATTTTAACATTGTTCTTCTGCTATCTTGCTATAGCCAGAAACAAGCCACACAGGAAATAATCTTCTCAGAGACTGGGGAGGTTTTCACAGTTAGTTTTGAAAAGTATCGATGATCACGATAATGCTGCAAATTAAATCATATTGTTCAGTCTATAAAGACAATAATATTCAGTGAAAGTATTGTAGCGTGAGTGATTCAGACATTGATGTTTCATGTGTCATAAGTTCAACATAACAAAGCACACTTGAGTCTCCTGTAATCGTGTTTCCAGCGCTGCTTCTGTCCTAAATCGTTGCTGACACAACAAACTCATGTCTTCTAGTCCAAAACACTTTGACCCAGGTGTGTTTTCTCCTTCATGGAGAGATTTCTGGAGGGATCAACCAGTTTAAACTAAGTTTCCTTTCATTTTTCATTTAAAGCTTAGAGTTGTTTAAAATACCCCTAAATGAAGTGAATGATGCTGTTCATAAATCAGTTATCCACTTTCAGGCGTATTTGCAACATACATCAATATAGCTTGCAAAATACATATTTTTTATGTTTTTTACTACATCAAACCATGATTTTAAACAATATTGCAACCTTTCAGACACATCACAGTATATCCTACCCATACTAATTTGAGGTTTCACTTTGATTTTTTTTTTTCTGTGGAAGAGCCGAACTTCAAATCTAACGGCCCAGAAAAGAGGATGTGAGTCAAGTGAATAAGGAAACTGATTTGTAGAAAAATGAAACACATTTCAGGATAAATGAAAGCGAAAGAAAAAATACATGGGAAAACAAATATTTGACTAAAATTTTTTGTATTATTTATGCTTTAATATAAAAACATCTTTTTAATGTTGAATGTAACAACTTATATTATTGTGTGTATTTATGTTGAGCAAGTAAATCTATAACAAAATATCATATTTTAAATATTACCAAAGCCTTGTAAGCCACCACCTGCTGCAGGGACAGAGGAGCACTTTCTCCAAAAGACTCCTCCAGCTCCGCTGTCACAAGGACAGATACAGGAGATCATTCCTGCCCACTGCAATAAGACTGTACAATAACTCACCTCTGGCAAAATCCATCATCTAACAATAATACCGTTGTCTGTTTTTCTTGGTTGTTTAAATATATATAAAAAAAAAAAACTTTGCACTATTGTTTAGTTAGTTTTAATTTAATTTAATTATTCCATTTTATTTTATTCTATTTATTGTATATACTGTGCATTTTTATATTTAATATTTTTTTACTGTTATTTTATTGCTTTCCCATATCTATAAATGCTGCTGTAGCCAAAAAATGTCCCCTTGGGGATTAATAAAGTATCTATCTATCTATCTATCTATCTATCTATCTATCTATCTATCTATCTATCTATCTATCTATCTATCTATCTATCTATCTATCTATCTATCTATCTATCTATCTATCTAAATATAATGCTCATACATAATGCATTAATAAGTAATTCATCAGCCTCTAAAATATTAATTATTTGCAAGTTAAAACACTATTAAAAGTGATACATAAAAATGTGCAAAGTAGGTCTCAAAAAGTGTCTAATTAACTAAAATGTTTTAGAAATAAAGTCAGTGGTATTTAGGACATCTAGTCAAGTGCTTATGAGGTATTTGTATTATCCTTTTTTTTTTTCCATGTTCAGCTACTACTTTATACCTCTACTACTCCACTGCTTGGTAGCCGGGGCAATCAAGATTTCACACACTTAACATCTCATAAAATATGATAACATGTTTTGCATCATAACGCTGCTTAAAAGCAAATTAATCAGTTAATTAATTAATCAAGTTAATCAGTTAATGAATTGAAACCGCGACAGGCCGCTGTCAGTAAGTTTTACTTGAGATACTTGAAATCAGATTTGTTTTACTAAGATTTCAAATGCCAGACTTTTGCTTTTATTTATCTATTTATTAGTTTGTTAGTATACTATAACGACTGTTGGACATTTTTACGTAAAGTACAAGTATTCCATCTAAAAACTGCATTTACTTGAATAAAACACCCAAAACATGGTGAAAGCATGGTTAAAGTTTTTTTTGTTTTGTTTTTTTTGTTCCTCACGCACTCACTCGCACATCCACCCACTGGGGGGAGGAGGGAGGAGGAGGAGGAGGAGGGAGGGATGAAAAGGAGTGTGGAGGGCTGCATCAATACAAACTCCTGCCTGCACTTCTCGGAGCTACTCCCCCCCCCTCCTCCTGAAGCAGCAGAGGCACGCAGTCTTTCTCCGCAGACTGTCCGGTCCTCAGAGGGCTTAAAAACACCAGGAACAAAGTGCGGGACACGCACCGCAATGGGGACGAGCTGAACCGCAGAGCGAAGGAACGAGGTCGGTCGTCTGATTCGCTCGTGCCGTCTTTTGAACGGTGCGCTGGGAGAGGACGCGCGCGGAGGTTCTTTTTCATTTTTTTTTTATTATTAGCTCGCGACGATTCCACATCCGAGACGTTTAACGGCCAAAACGGTCGCACGAGCCAGTCACCTGAATACCTGCAGCGTTTTCTTAACGCTCACACCGAGAGAGGACGGAGACGAGGCGGAGAGACCGCAGTACCAGGAGTGTGGGGGGGGGGGGGTGGTGGTGGTGGTGGACCGGAGAAAGTTTCTCGAGCTTGGCGCAAACACAGCGGTTAAACAATGCGGTTGACCCCGACAAAGTCCCTTTCATCGGCGGCAGCCCTGGTAATCCTGCTGGCCGTCCGCTGGTCCGGCGGCAGTAAGTAAACATTTACGTGCTAGGTGGCTACCAGCTAGCTCGCCTTTTTGACATTTGAGTAGTGGCTGATGGTGATACATGTCTTGGTTATTAGCGCTGTTAACGTGGGGTGTGTGTGTGTGTGTGTGGGAGGGGGGGGGATGTTTCGCAACCGTTCTCCCCTGTTTTCGTGTGCGGAGTTGTTTGACCTTCTCTCGCAGGTAAATTAACTTGTTTTGGCGTGTTTTTTTGTTTGTTTTTGTTTTGGCGTGTTTTTTTCTTTCAGTTGAATTGTCCCCTGAAGAGGCGAACCAGTTCCTGAGCAGACACAGGAGGGCAAATCAAGTTTTCGAGGAGACGAAGCAAGGGCACCTGGAGAGGGAGTGTGTGGAGGAAAGGTGCACGAAAGAGGAGGCCAGAGAGGTGTTTGAAAACGACCCGGAGACGGTGAGTGTGTTCACGACTTAAAAGCCCCAAAACAAGGTTGAGGTGCCACCAAACCATGCTTCCTCTCTCTGAGCGCTGCAGTCCCACAACAAACTCAATCAAAGCACCGTTACCAGCGAGGTTATATCACATACTGCAACTCGTGCAAGGTTTACATCATGTTCATATTGACAGCATATTGATGACTGTAAAGTGACACCAGCCGAATGATTCATAGCCTGGGCTGCTGGTGTTCATGCTCCAATAACTCCAGCACACGTAACATCCCAGTATCAAAGACTCGGCATGTTTTCTTTTTGTTTGTTTTTGTGACACGCAATTGAGTCAGCCTGACTTAAGTTTTAGCTTATGAATTCCCGTGTTTGTGATGACATTTATCATCCCTGCATGTCCTTTCATACTTGAGTGCAAGTGTGTTTTGCATTTCCTGAAGTTTGGCCTCATTTAGTGCATCTGGCTGAGGTTGTTGCCAAATGTGGAAAACACCTGGATATCTTTTTTTTTTTTTTTTTTTTTTTTTTTCAATCTGTGAAAGCTGATCAGCTGTTTTTCTCAAATGTGTTTGATTCAACACAGCCATGCACATTACCTCACTAATCTCAATATGCTCTCTCGCCCTGTTTTTCTGTTTGACATTTAGCAACAAACAGAATCCATTGTACTGCGTGTGCTCAGGAATATTTACTGCAGATTAGTTAGCCATACATGAATGTATAGATCAGCCTTTCCAGCCATGCAAATACATAAGCCTATTGAATATATATATATATATACAAACATGTGCTGAATATGCAAATAAGCTGTGTCAAGAAAACATGAGACTGAGGCTGAGAGTGCAACCTTTCTCAGTGAGATAAGTGAGCCATTCATAATTTCCCAAACCCCTTTAAAATGTAAATTGAAATATCAGCAACTGGTACATCCTGAAATTGTTGAATGTTTCTGATTTTCTTTTTTCTGTGTAGTCGATTTGATTTGTTTTGTAAGTGACTCAGATTGAGACGTTTACATGGAGGTAGCATTACACTGGTGATGCTGTGCCCTTCAAATGTCACGCCTACTCTTTGAGATTTGTCGCTGTTGAATTGAGAGGGATCAAATTAGGCAATCAATGACTCAGAGATTACTTGTAAGATTAGTCAAGCAGAGAGACATGGAGGCAGAAGGAGGACTGACGGAGGGAGGATTAAAATCAAGTTGAGCTGGGTTCGGGGGAAAAGGTGAAGTCAGGTGGTGTGGAAAGTAAAAGAGTGATTGTACGCTTGAAGTTTCTAACCATGCCGTGACACAAAGCTGCAGTCTCATTCATAGCTGCATTATTCATTCTTAAAGTGCCCGTCTCTGACTCTGCATTTCCTTCTGCTGCAGCTTTGTGTCTCTGCAGAGAGAGAGAGAGAGATAGACTTGGGAGTTCCTGGGTACTCACGATCATCCTCGAACTCGCATGCGATCACGCCTGGTCTCACTCAACATGGTTTCTGGTCTCATTCGTTAGATGACCTTTCAAGAGGGACAGATAGCCGATAGTCTCAACTGACTATCGTGTCAGGGCCAAGTTCAGTAATCGTCTCGTTAGTGCTGGGACCACACTACATCTTATAACAAATGTTCCTCACATTTGCAAATCAGGTTTTTAATCAGGCTTTACATTGTGTAAGATGTCCTTAACTTCAGCAGAATTTTGCCTGATCACTGACACTTTACAAGACATCGTCTTCACCTAACCCTGCTGCATCTGGCACCGACTGCAGCAAATCTCAGATTTTGACCTACATGTGGAGGAATGCTGCAACCAGCATGCAGGAGGGATTCCTACCATCAGGAATGCAGAGAATTCTCAGGCAGCTCCTAATGAAGGGCTGCACCTGTTAGACAGAGCAGATTACAGAGTAATCATGTCATAATCTCTGTCTAAATAAAATGCACACCCATGAATGGACAACGGTTTATGAATCACATTTCCTTTTAATGAGTAAAAGCACAGAAATAAGATGTAAAACAAAACCAAATCCTAGATAATGTCAAGTATTAATGGAACCCCCCCCCTAATTGCAAGCAATTATTTAGACAATCTTATCCTATTTATATTTTTTATTTATATGCGTATATAATGTTATCCTCCTCTGTTTTTCCATCTCTTCTCTCTGATTCAGGACTACTTCTATCCCAAGTATTTAGGTAAGTTTTCATTCTGCTTTAAACCCTTCACCCACAACACTCACGACAACCAACTCCATTGATTATATGTTTATCATCTCGTCATCTCATCATTTTAATTTCTTTTGTTTTTTGTCTCTGTCTAGCTTGTATGGAGAGGTTTGGAGATTCTGAAAAGAAAAAGCAGGATCTGGTCACATGCGTCCACAGTGAGTTTTATCTCCACTGATCTGTCTGTCGACTTCCCATCATCGCTTGATTGTCAGACTACGAGTCCTCCTTTTCTCATTTTTTTTTTCCACAGACTCTCTCTCACTCTGTCTTTCTTTTCATTGTGCAGCATTCAGAGACAGGCAGGGTTGTGCTGCACTGCAGTATCACGGCTCTGCATCACACTCGGGCGTTCACTCCCCCTAAGTCGAATAGGAATATGAAGGAAACATGTGCTGTGTTACTTTCTTATCGCAGCATGACACACCTAACTGAGTCTGTGGCTTTAAGGGGGTCTGATTATGCGACATGTGCGTCAGCTCAGGTATCTATGAGTAACATTGCAGCACTTGGCTTCAGTGATGCTGCACACCGGTGAGAATGAGTGACACACCCCTTCATTCGTCACATACTCACCCACTTTTTGGGCAACTGCACAAAGCTCCTCCGTTGGTTGGCTCAGCAGAGGAGTGACGTGAGTGGAGCGCAGGTTTTGTGCTGCATCAGGATACAGGACCGACCCGGCTTTACTGCTATTGGCTGAGGAGTCTCTGGGTGGGGGTTTCCGTGACTCAGCTGCAGCATCGTGGCTCTTTAACATACGGCAGTGCTTCTTTTTTTTTTTTTTTTTCTTTTTCACCAACTGTCAGCACACAGTCTCTTTCTCACCACTTCTCTCTGCCTCCATCTCGCCCATCTGTTTCAGTGCAGTCTCGTAGTGGCTGGTATGCCGGTATCAAAGCAGATCATGGCTTTCCTCCAATGCCATTTATGGAATATTTAGGACATGGAATTTGAAAAACACTGCATATTATGGAAAGACATACCAAAAGCGGAGTTCATTGTCAGCACAGCAGATGTGTCAGTTCTCCCATTCCTCCCTGCTTCTATTCTTAGTCTGCAGTTTGCAGTATTTGGGGAGTTGCACTGCAGAGAAAATAGATACAAATAGATCTTTGGAAATTTCCTGTTCTCTTGCATATATTGCACATCAAATGATTGGTGCTGCCTTGTAACCTTTGTAGGTTGGGACCCGGCAGTGTAACTTGCTGTTAAAGGACCACTTAAATCTTAAGTAGAGGAAATAATGTGGCTCCTGCAGCTACGCTGCTTGCTAATAGACGGCCATGTATCCCTAACCAGGACCTTGGGCTGACATAGATTGGATTTATTTAACATCTGCACTCCCTCAGTAGAGATTAGGAAAGCATGTATGTACTAATGCTGAATCAGATACTTCCCTTGTCACTCCAACTGTGAGGCGTGTTGCTAAAAGCTGTCTTCATTTTGATTTGTCCTGAAGGCCACAGAAGTAGATGGATGCAAATGACTGGAACTCAATTGAATGCAGTATGTTTATCATAACGTTTATTTTGGTGAAATATTTCTAACATTTCTAAAAAAAAATGTACAGAGTTAGACGACAGCGTCATCACTTCAAAACTGCTTGGTGATTGACATGCAGGAATAAATCACCCACAAATCAGTGCACCATTCTTCCATTAATTGAGTTAATTACTGCCTAATACAATAAGATGGTCCGTGCATAAATCTTCATTTAACCTGATGGTGGGGCTTAATTTTGTTGGTGCTGTAACTCAGTTCTTCGCCTCACTCAGCATTGATCGATTAATGGGCTCATCCCTATAGTGCATTTATTTGGTGATTCAACAGTCTCCCCTTATTTCACTACTGATTGTTGAGTCAGCATATTTTGCAAAATTGTATTATTAAATATCATCTGAAGCCACTAATAGAAGCTTCAATGACAAAAAAAGTTTCACAGTTTTGATAGTTTTACAAGTATGATACAATAATAATATGTAGTTTTGTGACATTATCATCTGCTGAAAAATGGCCCGAGTTAAAAGTTGTGCCCTTTTTGTTTACTATGTAAACCTAACCGTCTCTTGGTCCTCTCATTTTCTCCCGTCTTTATCCTTTTTTGTCTGCCTCTGAACTCACGCAAACATGCCCAGACTTGTCGAGGACTCAAACTCCACTGCTAGCAAAAGGAAACTGTTTGGGGAGAGAAAATATTTACACACTCCTACACAAGCTTGGAGTGAAAGAGAGTGAAAATATTCAGTAGACAAATTAGGCAAAGGGAAATGAAAAGACAGATTAATATCTATTTGATGTTGTCTCTTGAGAGGTTGAGGACCGGTTCGGTGGGAAGGACTGAATTAGGGCTTCTCTGGAAGTAGAGCTTAGCCAGCATTAGGCTATTTATACTGAACTCCTGATATGCAGAACATAAGAGATGCCCTTCCTCTGTCTGGATGGTATACAGTTACACTCACTGGATGCATCCCTAACTCAATTTTGAAGCAGTAACACTTATTTCTCTGTCTGTGTTTCTCTCCCACTTTTAAGATATTCCAGACCAGTGCTCGCCTTCTCCCTGCAACGCCAGAGGTACGGTGCGCTGCGAGGACAAAAAGGGCGACTTCCTCTGTCACTGTTTTACAGGCTGGACAGGAGCCAGATGTGAGAAAGGTATGGTCATCACTGTGGGAAGAAAGATGCTTCGTAGTTGGACACTGTGTGCTAGAACTCAGCAGAGGTTGAATTTGTGCACCGTCATTCAGTGTCTCTCAGACACACACAGCGTCTCAGCATAGATATCATCACTGTGACCTTGATTCTGACAGCCGGCTCCTGTCATATCCACTGGTGACTTTCCATCACTCCCATCAGTCTCTTATGTCTTAAATAGCACCATTATTTATATCAGTGGCGTTGGAAGTAATTTGACCTTGCAAAGCTTGGTTTCTATTGCTTTTGTTTCACTTTCATCTTTCTCTTTTAACTGTTATTGATGTCATTTATCTTTGATATCCAACTGCTGCTGTTATTGATGATGTGTGAATGGTGTGTCGGGTCAATATGAACTGCATGTACAGGAACTGCAGGAATCCATGTCTCTTTAGAGGTCAAAGCTAGTCTTGTGTTCAGATGTGAGGGGAGGTTTGCATCTGTTCTAAAAGAAGTGAACGTTAAATGTAAATGTATTGAATATTAAGTCTATATGCAGGAAATGGAAAGCACAAATGATCTCTGGGAGGGAAAGAGGAACATGTTTTCTCTGATTTATGGCACAGCCACCGTTCCACACATTTCCACTGTGAGTCATCCTGCCACCTTACTGAGAGGAAACCAAAACAGATTCAGTTTGACTCGGACCGAGCCTTTTCCACTTGACGACCGCACTCCTCCTAAACACTCCGCTGCAGGAACATAGTGTGTCTGTCATTTGTAAGGCGTTTAACAAAGTACAAGTTTGAGTGAGCAAACTGTATCAAACTGAGTATGCACCACTAATCCAAAAAAAAAAAAAAACTTTCAAAATCAATAACTATAAATACAACTCTATCCTGAATTGCGACGGGAAATCTTAACACGAGCCCAGCAGCCCGATGCCGCACGCAGCCCATGATGATGTTTTTCCTGCGTCCATGTTGACCGTGCTACTGTCTCGTTTGCAGATGTCGATGAGTGCAGCAAGGAAAATGGAGGGTGTCACCACGAATGCAACAACACTATGGGTAGTTACCGCTGCTCCTGTCGCCAAGGCTACATGTTGGTAGGACGACACATGTGTAACGGTAAGACACAAACACCAAATGCACTTCATCTAGCAGCTACAACCGTGTCAGTACTGTAACTGCAAATAACACTTTGTTTGAGTTTGCACTATAACAATATTGAATCTTCTTCATACTTTGATGGTTGATATTATTTATGCAGTTAATCTTAATCAGTTAATCTAATTTGCATGAATTTTGATCCTTGCGACTGTTGTTTTGTCTTGGGGGAAATAACTATCATTGTAAGTCCATCAAGTATAGTCCGCTTACTTATATAAAGTAGACCAAAACACATTATGAGCTCTTGGTGTGCACACACAGTCCTTTTTTTTTTTTTTTTTTTTTAAAGCTTATTTAAAGCTGTATGTTTCCACAGATGAGAGAAGTAAAATCATCACGTTGAAATTTCCGTCTGATTTAATGCCTCCATGAAGTAGTTTCAGTGAATTGCTGGAACAAGCACAAACGGTTTGTACTTAAAAAGCGATGCTGTCAAACAGTGTGGAGCCGAGTGTAGGATTACATCATTGCACTGATTAGTTCTCCACTGCTTTGGAGGAAATGTTTTAATAGTTGTGATTCAAGTGGCTTCCTAATCAGGTCCAGCATTTACTAGTGACTGATGTCTTTTTCTGTCCCAAATTTCAGAGGCGCACATTCTCTCCTCCGATGTTTTGTCCTTCAAGTTGACGACTTGGTTCTGTTGAATTTCATCCAGACTTGGATTCCAGCTGACCATTTTGTGTGTCTTTCAGATGTGGACGAGTGTGAGGACTCAGGTGTGTGTGGAACAGCACAATGTGAGAATACGGAGGGTGGCTACGATTGCTTGTGTGAAGTTGGCTACGTCTACGACAACCAAACCAAGACCTGTGTTGGTAAGTGTGTGTGTGTGTGTTAACCTCACAAAAATATAATAGACAGACACGCATAGCTTCATGAGAACTGACTGAGGAGCAGCTTCAGCCTCAGCAGGACTTGATGCAGCTGCGTTGTGAGGTCGAGAAAGGAATGCAAAGACATTTGGAGAAACTTCTGAACAAGTAGGTAACAGGTCACCGTCCACTGTTGTACAGTCTGTCTGAGCCTTCAGAAAAAGTTCAGTCTAGGAGTTAAACACACAAACTGACCCTTTGATTCACATGAACTCGGTACATATTGGTACTGCTAGACAGCTTTATGGCTGCAAATTTGGCCAAATATGTGAGATACAGCTAAAAAATGTTTACTTCATATATTCATTTATATAAAGACATGCTACAATCACACAATATATACCAACCAGCCTTGGAGCTTAATGACTGGAATCAATAGCTCAACATGTATCAATCTGATCTTGTATTCTGTATGTAAAAGAAGTTTGTCCCATGTTTTTTTTACCCCCAATATACGCATTTGGAGACATTGACTAAACTGCTTAACATAAAAAAAAAAGTGCTATTTTAACAGTTGCTAACAACAGAATCAGATAGAAAAACCACAACATCAGGTCTGTTGGCAACAACATGGAAGAAGAATGTGGACTTAAATCAAAGCCATCAATCACTCGTGTGCCCTGTTCTGCTCTGCAGTGGAAACCAGACTTTTCATGACCTCAGTGATCCTCCGTAGAGAATTTATGTTTATTATAGCCAACCGCCTCATGGCCATGTAGGGTTGTATATGGAGCAGGGAGATACCACCCAAACAACGCAAAAGGCCACTTGACCCAAGTGTTGTTTGCATTCCCAGATATGTTGACAGGATAGGGTTGTTTTTTTCTTGCATTCCTGTGGGACTCATGTTTTATTTTCAGCTTTGAAAAATCATGTTTTTAATAATTCCTGCACTGATGAACTGCCTGTTTCTCTGTAATCTTTTTGCACCCCAATTATAACTTTGATCTCTCCGTCTCTCTAATTCCCCCAACTTGCTCTGTCACCTGTCAGATGTGGATGAATGTGAGGCAGGTGTGTGTGCAGAGGAGTGTTTAAACACTCCAGGGAGTTTCCGTTGTCTCTGTGATGGTCGTCAGGGCATGAAGCTGGGGCAGGACCTCCGGAGCTGTAAGGTGAAATACATTAACCGCTGCACATTAACTGGCCCTTTCAAATTCTACCTTTGTTGTTAAACATGAATTAAATGCTGCCTCTTTAATCTATCAAACAATTTTGGGCGGGATATTTAGGTCTTCAAAACTCTTTAAAAAGCATTGAATTCAATTTTCCAACATTAAAAATACTTTAAAAATACTTATATAATATGTTCTTTGTTTTTCTTCATACTTTCATGTTTTAGATTAGATCTTGACTTTATAATCTCACAGTGGGGAAATTTGGTCGCCACAGCAGCAAAGACAAACAAAAAGTGCTCACAATATGAACATTTACAAATACGTACAAGATATAAGAAATAAGATAAATACAAAATAATTATTTTCGGGAAAAAAAAAATTGGATTGTGAAACAGGTCTACGTGGAACTCAGTGAGCCGTGCAGAAACTCTGTACGACTCAAGATGCCGCCTGTGTATTTGTATGTTTCTCGTGAGGTGTCGTCCTGTGTTATATCCGTGTTGTTGTGTGTTTTGTCCTGCAGTCCATAACTCCGTGTATGTTGCCGTCTCTGAAGAGGAACTCCCGTTCTCTTTACCTGGGGCGCATGTTCAGCGCCGTTCCGGTGGTGAGGCTGCGTTTTCGCCGCAGGATTCAAACGGGGTGAGAAAATAGTACAAAATGATTACATTTTTGATAAGCAATAAGCTTACAGTTGACTTTTTCTTCAAAAAAAATGTATTTCATCCTCTTAAAAATGCAACTGTACATCGGTGTCGTTGAGTGATTTTGGCCCTGAACCACTTCCTGTATTGAATTCTTGTACATAATTTAGTTTGTATTAAAGGAAAACGGCATGATAAAAGTTGAAAAAGAAACCCACTTTGTTCGTGCCAAAGTAAAATAAAAAGGAATTAAATTGGTTCTTAAAAGAGATTTTTTTTTTGCTTCTCTCCTTTATGTATTTCTGCTTTAACGTTGTCATAGTGACCCATTCAAACATTGGTACTCGCTGCTCTTCATCTCCATCTCTGCTCCCCACTTCCTAGCTTTTCGGCAGAGTTCGACTTCCGCACCTACGATGACGAGGGGGTGATCTTCTTTGCTGGAGGTCATCTAAACAGCTCCTGGATCGTGCTGGCAATGCATCATGGGAAGCTGGAGCTGCAGCTGAAGTACGGTGCAGTCAGCAGGGTCACCAGCAGTGGACCCATCGTCAATGACGGCCAGTGGAGAAAGGTTGGAAGTTTCTGTCAGAGATGGTCAAGAGCCGTGATACATTGTCCACTTTAGCTTCATCATTTGATTGACAGCTTCTTAAATGTGCCGTTTCTCCTCTCAGATCTCGGTGGAGGAGCAGGGGCGGAGTCTGGTGATTAAGATTGACAGGGAGGCTGTCATGAAGATTGCAGTAAACGGTGATCTGTTTACACTGAAGAAGGGCATGCACGAACTCAACCTCACTGTGGGAGGAGTCCCTTTCAGAGAGGACGGCCTTGTCAATCAGGTGTTTGTTTGTATGTGCTGATGTAAATTTCTTGAATATGCACAAGAAGTAGATTCTCCTTATACATTCCTCAACTATCATTGCTTTATCACGTACTGTAGGTGAACCCCCGTCTGGACGGTTGTATGAAGGAGTGGCGCTGGCTGACGGGTGAAGACACCTCCATACAAGAAACCATTCGATCCAACGACAACATGCAGTGTTTTAGCGCAGAGGATCCAGGGGCATATTACCCCGGCACAGGCTTCGCTCTCTTCAACATAAGCTACGGTGTGTGTTTGTGTGTGTGTGTGTGTGTGTGTGTGAAGCTGTGTGTGTGTGTGCGTATGTGCGTGTGCTTGTTAGGGGCTTGCATAACTAATCCTAACTGTTCCTTCCTGAAGCAGTTAGTCAGTGTTAAATTAGTTTGGTTGACTGAGTTTGCTCTCGTCATTGTAAATAACATTTTGCAACTTTAACCTCATCCTTGTTTGTCGATAAAGTTAACATCCTGCTGTTCTCACTCTTCCTGTTTTGGATTCAGAATCACAGAACCTGAGCATCCAGCTGACCCTGCGTCCTACTTCTGCTATCGGCGTGCTGTTTGCACTTGTTCACCAGGACAGAGTCCCTCTTTCTATCGCTCTGGCCGACTACCATCCCACAACTGAGGAGTGGCGAGATGTGAGCGCATTACAGCTCAGCCTTTGAATGTATTTATAATCGACATGTTTTATGAAAACTGATCCTCTGTGTGTCTTCAGTTTGTTCTGGTATCTGTTGGGGACACCATCATTGCCAGCTCTCCTGCGCCCTTGTGCGACGGTGAGAGCCATCAAATCCAGGTGACAATCTCAGGCAACCACACACTCCTGCTGGTCGATGGCCAACCGGGACGAAGTGAAGACGCCGAAGTTCCTACTGACCTCCTGTCCCAGTCCAGCATCTTCATAGGAGGCCTCCCTGGTGAGGACGCACACTTTAGCTTATAGGCTTTTATTGACGTTATGCTGGAAATTGTTCTGCAGCAGTGAGTTTAAAACTTAATTTAATAATTATTAGTAATAATTAGTTAATTTTTCACCTGTATAATATCCCACTTCTGATATATATTGAAGGCCAGCCTTTATATTCTTATCACATTTTTCCCTAATATCAATATCGGTCTCATTGATCAGGATGTCTTGGTGTAGAAAATGTGCAGAGACACGTTTTTATTTATAAATGTAGATTGTTAAATTCTTCTGATGTTCAGTTGTCTTGGAAAAAGATTATTCTGCCTAATGTATAAACAGGTGAACCACAGCTTCCTTTGTTATATGCATGACTGTCCTGTGCACTCTGCAAAACATCCGCATCGACAAAACATGATCTTACTCAGTGAGTGAGTAATGACCACGAGCATTTATTTTGCTTTGCTTCTTGTAAACATTAATCATCACTTCTGTACTGACTGGCAGTTAGAAACAGCTTTGACATTTCCCATTATAATTTGAAACTTTTTTGTATTTTCTACTGCTCCTCAGGTCACAGTCGGAACGCCTCCACAGTCCATCTTGTGGTTTGCTGACTTGCATGTTGTCATTTCTTTCCCCCAGATGTTTCTCTGGTGTCCACGCTGGTGTCAGCACCCTACAGCGGTTGTATGGAGGTCAGTGTAAACGGACAGTCTCTGGACCTGGACCAGGCCATCTACAAACACAACGACATCCGCTCACACTCCTGCCCCCTGCTGGACTCTCACTAGTGACCGGTGCTCGAGACTGCCAAAAAAACGATCCATAAGCAGTTCATTGAGGCAATGGGGACAATGTCCAATAAATTTATAAAAGCTCTGACTAGCGGGGAGATGTTTTAGATTGGAATGTAACAACAACAACAACAACAACAACAAAAACTGGACCAGGTTTCACTGTGCAAACGAAGCCTTAGCCCAGCATCACCCCCCCCTTGTCCCTGTACTGTGATGACACTGCTGCCTAGAGGCATTTCGGTATTATGACTCGGTCAGATAGTTAGTATAACATCCACTGTACTAAGAAGAAGATATGGGAATATATGCTGCACAACATTGCCTCAAAAACTGCCCATGTATCGAAGCTTTGTAAGTCCACCAGACCACACAGGGCCTTATCCGGATCAGTGCTAAACGGCTGGTCTTGGGTCAGCCTACTACGCCTGGCATCTTGTGCTTAAATGCAGATCTGACTGGAACTTTGTAGGCAGAGTGACTCCTCTGTGGTCGTGTTGCTTACATCCAGATCACCCAAAGGCTCACGTTCACAGAGCTTGAAATAATCAAGTCCTATGAAACAATGGGGACCAGATATATATATCTGATGTAGCACTATATATATATATATATATAGTGCTACATCAGTTACCCTACTCAGAGAAAATGTGTCAACAGGTGCTCAGAGATTCCTGAGTGTTTGGTACATAATGACTTTGGGATTAATTGGGGACTAATAAATCTCATTTGCCCCTTTTTAAAAGCTGAATCCCCAACATGGAGATGCTGTATTTTAGGCACAACTTTGTGTTCTGTAGAAAACCTTGCACAGAGTTGCAGGTATAAATGGACTGCAGTGTAGAGCCATATTCTTGATGTCCTCTCGACTAGAGAAGCACTCCATGTGTGCCTGCAACCTTAAAAATCAACCATGTGCCTACAAAAGAACAACCAACCCAAACTCAACGACAGCTTCTCTCAAAACAGGTTTAATCATTTCGCAAAGGTGCAGTACTGTAACAACCCAACAAACCAAACCAACTCTTCTCCCAACAAACTCGTTGCAGTGAATACACTATGCATTTCCACCGGCGCGTTTTGGAGGATAACAGTCTTTTGAAAAAGTGACTGACACTCTGATTCTCAATCTTTAATCACCAACTTCATCACAGAGCCCCAAAACCCCCCCCCCTCCCCCCGAATCACCCAGTCACAGTTAAAACCTGCCATTTACCAACCTGAGGACAGATTAGTCACAGAAGCACAGGGAGACAGGAAGGGACCCTCTCCACAATGGAGAGAGAGCACTGCATTGATCGCACCACACAAGCTACTGAGAAAAAAAAAAAGAGTGCGCTGTAATATACTGAATATGTAAATATTGTGACTGTACAATGCTTTATAAAAGACAGAAAGCAAATACTACCTTACGTTTCTGGAGGTTTTCTGCACGTTTTAAGTTGATCCAAAGTTTTAAAGAAAAATCTCTCAAAAACAGAAAAGTCGGAGCGACAAATCTGATTATTTTCTTGAAATGGGAATCGTGAGAGTGGGCGAGCAATAAATAGCCAGGGATCAAAGTAGCATCAGTCTTTAGGGAATTTCATTTTATAGGTGCTGAGCTAATCAAAACACAATAAAAACAAAGAATGTGAGTGGAGCGTTGTGATCGAGAATGCCAAAAGGGCTCCAGCGTTATTTTACTTCCCTCTACGATGTATCGTTTTATAGTTTTCTGATGGATGAATGCCCGAATATAGTGCTTGACCTGTTTATTGTTTTTATCATGTGTTGTATCTTGAACTTCTCTTTTAGTTTATATTTTTCACTTTAACTGCCAGTATGTGTACAATGCTGAGAGAAGTCTGCCTTTTGAGTTTTAACTTCCCTCAACAGTGAAAGTCCTATTTAAAAAAATAAAAGCAGCTGTATATGAACATCAGAGAGTAAAATTGTATTTTCAGAAAAGCTATTTGTACACTGTGGTTCTGCTGAAGATCAGCTCTGACATGACGTGTTCATGTTTGAAACTCGGGGGAGCTTTCTGCTGTATCTCGTGGCCTCCTTGAGTGAATACAACGTGCTCGGGTATCATTACAGTTCAGCATGTAGGAAGTCTTTGATCCTTTCCAATGAGATGTTAAGCTTTGAATGCGACCGCTAGTCCAGCAAGAAACGCACGAAATACAACAGAAGAGCAGCTGAAACTCCTGTTTTTAATCATTTGGAAGTGTGCAGCCTGCCGCACGTCTCCTTCTCGTTCCGGTTCTCCCGACTTATTTAAAACTTGTCCACCGACAAAAATGCAAGAACAAAAGTTTCTTATTTTGTGAACATATTTTTGACGAATGATCCCAGACGGTTCTAACTTTGACATTGTCCTCCATGAGCCGCTGGTTCATACGAGACAAAGTAAAGCTGGAGCAGAGTATGCCGAGTTGAGCGGAAGCGAGTTTTATCGCTTATGAATTGAACAAGATTATGTTGATTTCTTCTTTCATAACTTACACGGTCTCACTTTAAGGTGAAACGATACCGTAAGAACAGCTGGCACCGGTGGTAACGACACTCTGGAGGAAGAATTTCAAGGCCAAGCGTTCATGTGGAGTGTGAAGCTGCTGCTGCCGGAAGAGGCTAACTTAGCTTAGCACAATGAGTGGAAACGGTGAAAAGCACTTGCTTGGCTTTGTGCTGTAACGGCGGAATCTGAAACCATCAACCGATTAGTCAAATAATAGAAAATGATTCGGCTATTTTGATGCATGAATAGTCATTTTCAAAACATTTCGGACAAATTCTCAATTTCTCAGATTTTAGCTTCTTAAAAATGTAGATTTGACTCTTTTCTTTGGTCCTCCAATGATAACAAACTGAATATCTTTTTTGTTTGTGGACTGCTAGCAGAGACGCAACAAAACATCACCAGCTGCATCTTCAGCTTTGGGAAACACCAGTAAACATTTTTGACAATTTTTTTTTTTTTTTTTAAACATTTAAAGACGATACAATCAAGAAAATAATCAACAGATGAATTGCTAAAAGTAATTTGCATCCCTAATATAAATTGTTATGGAGATTTAAAGGTGGATTGTGTTTCATTCAGAAACATGGAGCCTCACTGTTTCCCCCCTTTTTTTTTTTTTTTGTAAGGCCTTATGCTAAGAGAGAGTAGCTTCTTCTTTACCATATAAACATGAACATAGCATCAGTTTTTTTTTTTTTTTTTTTTTAATATCTTGCTACCAAGCAAATACGTGTATTTTCCAACATGTTGAACTCTTCCTTTTTAGATGTGAGATTTTGATAAAGCCCTTACTCCACATGTATGAATGTCTTACAGTTCCCAGTTCAGTACATGATGTATTTCATAGCAGCGGCGGCTAAAAGAAATCCCATCCGGCAGCAGTCAACATGCATCATCAATAATACATACGGATTATTGACTGTAAAGCGCACATCGAATGATTCACACAAACAGAATGAAGTAACAACATCATGAGCATTATTTAATTTCCAGTTCACATTTCGAGAAAGCCCTTTCAACTAGTATGAGATGATACAGAGGGAGACCTGTCGGTCGGTCGGTCGACACGAGGGAGAACATAAACAACTACCAGACCACGGCCACGTGTACCACAATACACTAGTTTATATGGAAAACAACAGCATCTGGAGGCCAGCTGTAGGCTCAAAGGAAACGTTTGGGAAATGTGCTTATTCACTTCACCTTGCAGGTTATGAACTTTAGTTTTTGTAAGAGATTTTTATAAACGAGATTTAACGTGTTGTTTAGTCAGATTTAAAGATCCTGGTCAGCAGATGTGGACCGATGCGCGCTAGCCGTTTCCCTCCATTTCCAGTCTTTATGCTAAGCTAACAGCCGCTGCCTGCAGCTTCAGAGCGACGTCAACCTTCTCGCGCAATTCTCAACGAGAAAAAGTGAATAAGCACGTTTCCTTCGGCGAACACGCAGGAAATAACCGACTCTCGTCTATATGATCACACGACATAGCTTTTTAAATCTGCGTCTTGTCTTCAGCTCAATCCCGTCAGACGCGTGAAACACATGAAATCAGTACTTGTGAAGCGTACATGTATATTTTCCCTCTACGAGGTCACCTGTGAAATGTCTTGCGCTGCATTCAGTCTGACCAGGCGAAGACCTCGTCCTCCAGCTGCGCCGGCTGCGCGTTGGCCTGAGGGCTCAGCAGGCGTACGGCGGAGGTTTCTCGAAGGGGCTGTAGGAGGATCCGTAGAGGTCGGGAGCGTTGGGAGTCAGCATGTAGCCTCCTGGGTCCTGGGTGGCTCCCTGAGGCTGTGGCTGGGTGGGGAGCTGAGAGGGCTGCTGGCCCTGGTTCTCCTCAGACGGGCAGGCGGAGGAGGTGGTCAGGCCTCCTTCGGGGATCACGTGGGGAGCAGCAGTTGCCTGGTAGTTGCCGTTGCGCTGTGGGAGAGGCAGAGGGGACGGATAGGGAGTGGTAGATTTTTTTTTTTTTTAACGGTATGCGGAAGTCCTGCCAAAGATACCGAAAAATCCTTTTGGACATTTTTACGTGAGGTGCGGCTTTAATCGTCTTCTTCTCTGCGCTTTGTTTCTTGGTTTGCAACCACAGAAATATCAGCTGTACCTAATAATCGATCTGTTCAATTCAATTCAATTTAATTCAATTCAACTTTATTTAGGTAGCGCCAAATCACAACATAGGTTATTTCATGTCACTTAACACATTTAAAGTCCTTACAGCAGTACTTTACAACATTTATACAGAGAAACCCAACAATTCCCACATAAGCTAGGAGGGAGGGGGAAACAACTCCTCTTTAAGGGAGAAAAACCTCCAACAGAGGGAAGAAAAAAAAACCTCCCTCTGAACAGGAAGAAACCTCCGACAGAACCGGGCTCAGAGGTGGGCGGCCATCTGCCTCCACCGGTCGGGGTGAGAGGAGAGCAGAGAGAGAAAAGGACAGCGTAGAGATAGAAGAGAAGAACTGTTGGTGGAGACGACGATCGCAGAGCAGAGACGTGCGGCTCAGCGCTCTGACTGACTAATTTCTGAATACAAGTTTCCACAATATAAATAAAAGAACACCGACAGATGTAACGTGATCGGCTGTTTGCAGCTGCAGTAAACCTGTTAATAATAATTACAGCCGTCGTCACAGGAACATGAAGCTGATCTTACGGTACTACAATAATCTCTGCAGAACATTAATTTGAAGTTTAAGATGAATTGATCTCTTTTCACACTTTCTTTGCTTTACACACCAGAAGCTTCAGGTATACACGAAACGAGTGCTTTTAGAGTGCTTTTCTTTTCACACCAGACATTTGGGACCGGTAGTAAAAGTGCAGGTGTTTCTAATGATACCACCTCTTCCAGTAAACCGCAGCAGTGAAACCAATCGCAGTTCGTTCTGTTATTTACACCCGTGATTTCACTGCTTCCTCGGTTCCTCGTGCTTCTGTTTAGTTTGGGCCTGAGCTCCTACCTGCATGGGTAGGGGGTAGTTGGGGTAGGCGGGCAGAGTCTGTCCCGGAGGACAGAAGCCGGCGTAGGTGAGCATGTGCTGGGTCGGGTTATACAGGATGTGAGGCGGCGGCGCCGGGCTGGGAGCCATCTGAGGAGCGGGCTTCTGCTGCGGGAGACAGTCGACAGGTTTTTTAGATCAAGTTGGACATCACCAAAGGAGGCTGTTCAGCACTTTAAAGGGCTGAAGTATGGCTGCTGCCTAATGTGCTGTGAGAACCGGAGTCATAGAATCACGTCTTTGAATACAAACGAAGAGACAAAACGACAACAAGAAGGTTCGAAGACAGAAAACAATCAGAGTTACGCAACAACGTAAATGATTAAGTTGACGCTTCAGTTTCTGACGGTTTGATCTCGTGAACGATGCATTCAGTCATTCAGGAACTGTATCGATCAGATTGAGGCAGAGCGAGCCGAGTGCAGTAGAAGCTTTGAAAACGGACTCTGCTCCGAGATGTTGTAAGCTGCCATTAAAATAACGTGTTTAACAGGCGTCCTGGAGGATCCTGATCTTTACAGCCGGGCTGAAACAGATGTTTGGGGGTTTACGTTCCTCAAAGTCAGAGGCTGTATCTGGCCTTCGGGCTACAAGGCAAGATCACAAGTACGAGCATCTGTGTCAGCTGTTTTCTATCTTAGAATTTCCTGTGGCCCTTCGCATCCAAAGAGCAGATTTTGGTCCTCGTGCTCACCATGTCTTTGTACGCTCCGAGGATGGCGGCGGCGATGATTCCCAGGAACAAGCAGATGACGTTGAGCACCACCGAGGCCCACAGCAGACGGTGCAGGTGGATCACGTCCCAGCAGCTGCTGACCCCGGTGAACTCGAAGTACTGCGTGTGGTAGTATGTGCTGCAAGAGGAGGAACACGGCCGAGATCATGAGCTGGTAAGAACGACTTTTGATTTAGTGTCTTAACTATTAGTGCCATAAATTTCAAAACATGAAAGGATTTTTTTTTTTTTTTTTTTTATATTCGAAAGCTTCTTCACAGCAGACATGGTTGGCTTGACAAGAAAAAAAAAACCCGCACACTAATATCACTAATGGGCCGTGGGAAGGAGCAGTTTTCCTATGAAATGTTCATTTCTGACATTTATTTATCTGTTTGGTCCATACTTTATTACATCTGCTCGCGTCCTGATCTGAATTCCTGCTGTACGGCTCCAACTTTCCACTGCTTATCACAAGTGGTTTTTATTTCAAACCGTCCATCACTTTATTACTTTATTAAACCTTCCAGACAGGCTCTTTATCAGTTTCAGAACTGAGGAGTGGTGTTGAGGGAGAAACTTTTTGGAAAGCTCTTTGGTGTGTTTAGGAGCTGATGGGGAAACTCCAACTATCACGTGGTCCCTGTCAGTCCCCATCAGCAGCCAAGTAGACGGAGCTTCTGACAGCCCGTTGTGATATCCGAGATGTTTACGTCACTTCAGCACCTGCTCTCTATTGCATCATCACACAATTAGAACGTACAATACAAACCAAGCTACATACTGAAATAATGAGGACAGCTGTTGTTGTTGCTGCCTGGAAAGTAGGAAGACATTGAAGTTGGAGTTATTGGGGTCGAAACATTCAAACCAAGCCGTACTTGTGCCTGTTTATCCAAAAATGAAGTTGTTCTCCTGCGCACACAGACGTGACACCAACACAGACCTGGGCATCGTCTCACCTCTCACAGTTGTACAGATAGCAGCAGTAGCAGGTGTTGCTCCTCAGCTTCAGCTTGCACGCCTTGTCGAATGAACGGCACGTCACCTGGTGTGGAAAGTTAACGAGGGTCGTGAAAACTGATTCGGCAACAAGGTGAAGAGGAGCTGGACAAACAGTTTGGGTAAAGAAACGCGTTAAAAGGTCACGGTATTACTTCAAGTGCTTTTATTTGCTTGTAATTAGTTTTTTATTTAAAAAAAAATAAATAAACAAACAAAATAAACAAGATGGAAGCAGTTGCTGCTTTTGGTGAGCGAAGTAAATCTGTGCAGTAACAGCGTTGGACCACTAGATGTCACCCACACTGTAAAACTTAAGGCACCAAAAACGCTGCAACGACACAGAATATCATCAGGAATTGAGCTAAAACGCATCAGTTCCACCATTTAAAATACAACTAATGAGACACGCCTGTTTTTACAATACAGACTGATTATATTACCGGTGTGTAGATGTGTGAATGAGAATCACCTCAGTGTAGTAGCTGTCGTAGGCGTAGCCCGAACCACTGGCATAAAAGTCACACATGTCCTCCTGCAAAGGTCGAATGTCCTGAAAGAGGGAGAAGATTTGTAAAATAAGTTCAACACAGGAGACACGCTCATCTGGAATCAAATGTTTATCCGTCTTGTGTTTTTACAGTAAGTCTCCGTGACTTCATGGTTTCTTTAGATGCTCTCTCTGCCTCAAAGTTCCATATGTGTGAATTTGAATCCGGGCAGGTGTTATTCTGTCCTTCCTCCTCATCCTCTTCCTCTGCGTCACTGCAGCAGTGATGGTTTACAACGTGTATCTGCACAGAACCGCTGCACTGGACGACAAAACCCACCGATCCGCATTAAACCTCACTGGACTTTATGCAATGTGAAAGCTAATAAAGTCATTTTCACTGTCCCGAGCTGGACCGCGCAATAAATATGACTTTTACTGTCCCGAGAGCACAAAATGAATATATCTGCAGGGGCGTGATCAATAGCAGGGACGCAGTCCAGATTTTTTAAAATCTCATTAGGAAGCCGAGGCCTCCACATCGACGATATCCATTAAGGAAACAACAGCGACCTTATTCGACCCGTGCCTTTGTCTGTTCACGTTTAAACTGTGAAGCAGTTTTCCTTCATCATCAGGTTTCTTCCGGCTCTGAGCAACAAGAACCCTCATGTGATTATTGGGACATAAGTGATGAAGAAAGGGAGACTACTGCCAGTGTTTCTAGATGGTCTGCTAAATGCTCTGCACTTATACAGCGCTGTTTTACCTCCGTGGCCTCAAAGCACTGCACATTTTGTCTCCCGTTCACGCGTACGTTGAGCGTGGCAGCAGAGCTGCCGCAGAAGGCGCTCGCCCGCCATCGGGAGCAACTCGGGCTTCAGCGTCTTGCCCATGGACACATCAGAAAGTGGACATGGGATTAGACCGCCAACCTTCTGATTGGCGGGGAACCTGCAGGTTAACCAGGTTTCAAGGATGAATTCTCCTCGTTTCACTGGAAGTTCGCCTGCATCAGAGTTTTGTGTGACTTTTAACGACGCATTTAATCAGCCCTGCGACGCTGGAAGTTTGCTCCGCTCTCCAGCAGCTCGGCGCAGGTCGAGCGCCGAGATTAGTTTGTCAGGTCTTCCTGCGGCTCCACATTTCCTGATCTGACGACGTGTCTCGTGCGAGTCTCGACCCGCCGACGGGCGTGATTTCCTCCGTGTGTGTGTGTGTGTGTGTGTGTGTGTGTGTGTGTGTGTGTGTGTCACAGTTTGTTCAGACAGAAACGGCTGGATTAGTTTGTGTCTCTTTCTTAAAATCCGCACGATACTCACAATGAACTCTGAGGCGATGATGCCATCCACGATGGCGCAGAAGAAAGAGGCGATGACTCCGAGGCTGATGAAGATTATTGCTGCCACGAGCTTGACGAGAGGTGGAGGAAGAAATAAACGGTTAACGGTTAAGCGCACGCACAGCTAGAAACGCAATTTTGATGTATTTCTAAGGAATTAAATGATATAAAAAAAATTAAAAAATGACAAGTTGTAAAATGAATCAGATTCAAATGAATGAGGAGCTACAGATAACTTGGGAATCTGCAAATATAAATCGATTCATAACAAAGATGGAGGATAATAAAAAAAAAAAAAGCTAGCACGATGTTTTTTTTTATAATCATAAAACTGTTTGATCATTTATCAGGATCTATGTATTCACAAAGTACGATAGTTATATTTTTCTGAGTACTCGTTCCTTTATTCTTTTTTTTATCAATTAATATGCAGGAATTTGTGTTGACACGCGCACACCGGTGTATCTACGCTGATGTATGTCTCAGCTGGTGTTTGTCCTGATTGGTCGTCTGCAGCTTCTGGGCTGCAGGACGATAAAGAAAATATACGGCGTCTCGCGCCGACACGGAGTCGCTTTGCAGCTGATTTACAGGCAAAAGAAGCGACGTACAGGACAGCGAGACGGCCTGCTGCTGCAGCAAGGTCAATCTCATTCCCCCAATCTGACACGCGCACAAATCCACATTGTTTTCTGTACTGATCACTGATCAATAACCTTTCAAAGAAGCACCAACACACACACACACACACACACACACACACACACACACACACACACGGGCTGCGTCGTTTAGGTCTCTACTGTAAGTACTTTTCTGGATATGACACGCGGAGCCCAGCAGAGCCAGCTGGTTGGTCACAGATGTCTGATCGTAAACTTTATCACCGAGCGTCGGTTACTGTCGGTTCAATCACTCCTCCGGGACCGGACCTCCTGCACGGAAACACACGCTCGTTTCTGCCTGAAACTGAGGCAGCAGTTTGTCTCGGAAAAAGTCAAGCAAAAAGTAAAATGTAGATTTGTACACATAAACCTAGATACAACTATGTTTACGTCATGCAGATATTTGTTAGAGTTGGATTATTTGGATTATTTACATCCGAGTTGAAAAGTGAGAACGCAAAACGGACATTTAATCAATCATAAATTCTGTTTTTCTTGGTCGTGAAGTTCAAGTGACACCACAGGGTTTGTGAAAAGACTTTTCATAAAATGTTGTATTTGCATGTGTGTTTATTTATGTTTTGTTTTTTTAACCAAATGTGTCAGTTTTAACTAAAATTACAAGCAGCCAAAACTACAAGAGACAACAAGCCTTTTCACTGAAGACATCGTAAGATGTCGCAGTAGGAAAATCACAAGTGGAAATAATCAAATGACTGAAGAATGAATTTCATTTAGCTGCATCGTTACTGTTATGAGTAACACCTTTGCTTGTCTTGCTATAATAAGTCTAAATTTCTGCTGTGAAAAAGACCCTGTACATTTTGTTCCGAGTTGCTGTGAAATCATGCTGACCAATGAGAGTCGAGCACCATGGGGGGAGGGGCGGGGGTTAAAGCTCTGCACACCTGCCCAGGTGTTTTCACTTGTACTGGCTGACGGGATCCCGGCTCAGTTGGGTGGAGCCGTGCTGAGAATTCGATGAGCTCATCAGTTGAAATGTTCAACAGGTCGCCTGAATTCGGTCATGCAGGCGTGCCAGCAGTTTAGTTTGGCAACGGCCGAATCAGCCTTTTTGGTGGAGCGAGGGAACAAAACGGCGCTGGTGAAACCAAAAATGGCCCCCCGGCTACCATCCACTGAGCACTGTGTACTCTACATACTCAGTGAATGTCAGTCCACATGGTACGTTCATTATCACCATTAAAAACCATGACCAACCGGCTTTGCTTGTTTACCGGTATAATTCATCAAATGACAACATTTATTTACAGAAATGCTGGAATAGTACACCTACTACCTGCCCCGGTTTTTGTAAGAGCGCCAGTTAGTTTTGTGTTAATTTGATTAAACTGATTTATTCCGAAATTTGCGCTGTGTGATTGCAAAATAAACGGAGATAAAAATATTGAAACTAGATTTTGAATCACAGCTCTTTCTGTAAGACGGCAACAAAAACATTGAAACAGTGAAGGACCTGTTTTGGCTGAAGCTGCACACTACTGCTACAAATTATCACAATATTTTATTTGATTGTTTTTCTATTATATTATTCTATTCTATTATTATTTTATTCTATTGTTTCTATTATTGCTCCTGTATGTATGCTGCTGTGGCAAAAAAATTTCCCCTCGGGGATTAATAAAGTATATACCTACCTACCTATTCAATTTTTTTTTTTTTTTTTTTTTTTTTTTTTTTTTTTTTTTTTTTTTTTTAATGAACAAAAAAAATATCAAATAGACACTTCTGGCAGGTCCAAAGGGATCAGAGGGATTTCCAACTTGGTAATTTAAGTGATAAAGGTTCAAATTGCTCAAACAGGTGAAATGGAGCCCAAAAAAAAAAAAAGGTAACGTCCTTGTAGTCCTGAGGAAAAAGCCCACGTTGAGCCTCGAAGTCAGAAGCTCTATTTTAGTGTTTATTTTCCTAGTTTGTGGCCAACCAGAGACAAACGTGGCAGTTCAATATTGTGGTGTAAACCTTTAAAACAAACTGATCCGGTTTATTTAACCAGGAAACGTTAAAGAGACATTTTAAATGAATTTCCTTCAGCAAAGTGAAATAAGAGGCAGGCTGAGAAAATAAGCTTTTTCTGGGTGGGTTTTATCTGCCGCGGGTCCAGACTCTCCACTTCATTAGCGGTTTAAATGACTCTGCTTTTATGGGCTGCAAGTGTGAGATGAGGCCAGCAGCAGAGACAATAGAGCCTGACAACTGCATTACTTCACATTACCTTAGCACCAGCTGCTGGCACATAAAACATCCTCTCCGCCCAAACCTCCCCCGACACTGAAAAATCAACTACTGTAAAGGATTAAAGACACGCGCATACTGTAGCTGGTTTTCTGCTCAAAGGAGTCGCATCATTAAAGAAACATTAGAAAGACAGAAATAGTTGAAAGTAATTTGGTCAAGAACTTGACTACTGTATTTCCAATTCATACTTTTTACTTTTACTCTACTAGATTTTCAAATAATTTATGAAAGTTTCCGTAAAGGATCATATGAAATACAATGCGTTGCCAAAAAAAAAAAAAAATCTACTTCTGCATTTTTATATCAGTGGGATTTCAAATGAAGGACTTTTACTTGTATTGGAGAATTGTCGCGTTACAGGACCGAAGCTTTTACTTATACTTGCAAAAAACATTCATTTGGACTCGTGTCTTTGGTCAAACAGAGAATTTAAGTCCAATATGCACCTGATTTTTTTTTTTGGTCTTGACCAACCTCTGAAGGAAATATCTGCCTCTTCAGCTGCTAAAAGCTCCACTATGTTCAGTCTGGTTTGCTGCTGATCAGTTTGCGTACAGAAGTTCTTTAGAGCTTTTTAAAAATATATATATTTATTAAGAAGAAAATCCTTTCTAGATAGTGGACAGAGAAGATACAGACAGGAATTGTAGGGAAACAGACAGGATGAAATATGACGTCTGGTTAAATCACCCGACAGTCAGGACAAGTGGAGCTGAAACTCAATTATTCAAATTTATCAGAAATAAATTTGAAGTTTGAACTGTTGGTCAAACAAAACCTGCATTTTAAAAGCTGTCACTATAAAATGGTTAAGGCTTATCATTATATTTTTGTGTTTTTCAATCAAATCAATCAGCAGATTATCCCCTAAATACTAATTACAGTACTACAACATATCTGGTGATACTTTTACTTCAATAATCTTTTTAAATCTTTTTTTAACTTGTAATTAAGTATTCTTACAGCGGGATATTAGCTTTACTTCAGTAAAGTATCTGAGTACTTCCTCAACCCCCTGCTCATAGTTTTTACATTGAATATTTCAACACTGAATTCTTCTTCCACCACTAACATACGTAGAGAGATACCAGTAAAGGACATAAGGGGACACAAGTTTAAGAGTAGAAAAGACATTAGTGACTACGAGATAAAGACACGAAGAGGAGTTTTATAGCTTCAGTAAAGATACCTATCAGGTTATGTAACTAAAGTCGCTGACCGCTGCAAGGTCCTCGTCCCCTGCTCAGTGGTCCCGTGTCCAATGATGACCACCGCCGGACAGTAATAAGCAGTGATCGTCCCGTGGCCTGTTGGGTAAAATACGGCCCTTTAAAGGTCCGGGCTGCAAGGTGACCATGAGGACGACAGTCGGTGAGATACAGGCAGTAACTGCAGAAGAGGTTTGCTGGAGCAAAGAACACGAACTACATGAAGCATGTCGTCGTAAAGAAATCTTACAGGCTGTCGGAGCGGCGAAGCCCGTTATCAGAGCGGCAGGGTGGGAGCAGATAGAAAGGGAGTCCTTCTCTCTTTTACAGACAGGATTTCACGCTCCACAATCTCTTCATGAGACGAAATGAAACAGGGCGGTATACGAGTCGTTAATATTTTTGCAGTTTTAGTCAATACCGGTGACCACGGAGAGGGCTGGTCCCTCTGAAACACGTGTGATGAAGCACAAAGTCCTAAAACACCTGTTTCACACTGATGCATGCGGCGGGAGAGTCGTTCTCGTCTTATGAAATGGGATTAACTCCTCTCCCCTGGTTGACATTGTTTGTTTGCAAAAATATGCATTATTACTGATATATGATTATATGCACCCAGAGAGAATACATTAGTCCGTGTTTATTACACCGTTCACTGAAGTCTTACTTTAAGGGGAACCTCAAACAAGCTCACAGGGCTTTGTGCTGGAAAACAACCCGCTATCACACCAAAGCATGTTCTACATCCGTCAGTCCACCGCAGGACACCGTGTCGGGCTCCTGGTTGGTATTTCCACCTCGGCTTATATTTGCTTCCATTTCTTAGTTAAAACACTTTATGTAAAAAAAACTTATTTTTTTAATTTATTGAAGTATTTTCTTGGCATTTTGGCTTCATTTGTTTTAAAGGTTTTAGGTTAACTCTTTATTCTATCAACGATCCACACCTGACACAATAAATGTATTTAGCCACTGTTCTAAGTTGTTTTCAGCTTGTTTTGTGTTTTATCTCCTTGTTTGGTTATAATTGTGTGATCACTTTATATAGTCAATTTGATATATTTTAGTTTTTTTTTTTGACCCGTATTCATATTTTAATCTTGTTTTTAAGTTGTGCGTTAGTAGTCATTTATTTCCCGTTTACCTTTTTTTTTGTTGGTATTTCACCTGCAAACGTTCATCTACACAAAAAGGGCTTTAAAAATAAATTTGAATTGCTTGCGTTGAGTACAGTCCAAAACATGTCTCCAGTCAAACGGTGGGGGGAGGAGGAGGGAACTTCTCCGTTGGGCGGCTGTGAATAAACCTTGTCACTTCTGACTGTTTACAGTTCAAACCACATCAAACCCTCCATCTGCTAACTCCATGCGGTCGGAAGACTGGGTGAGCGATCCAGGAAGCGAGACAAGCCGCGGAGCTTCTCGGGTGTCCGCGGCATTATGCTGCGGTTAGTTGTTCTTTAATGAGCAGGCCGGCTCTCGCGTTACAGCGCGAGCCTCAGACACAGGAGGGAAGAAGACACCTGCGTGAGAGCGAACATCGTGCCTCGTGAGAGACACCGTAGACCGCCGCTTGCGTGCCAGCGATCGCACCATTAAACTTTAAAGCCCCCCGGGGGGGGGGTGGGAGAGATGTCAGATACAGCAGTCAGTTGTCTGTTCTACCCCCGTGTTCACACATCCGAAGCCGCACACATAAACACGAGAAGTAAAACGGCAAAGGACTGCAGAAAATATTGAACTTATTAAGAAATAAAAACCTGACTGCGTCGTTGTTAAACGGTGCTCTATATCGGACCATGTCAGCTGTGCACGCCCGGATGCTGTTTATCGCTCCGTATGTGTGAGCCGCAGTAGGAAAGCTATCTTTGTAGACCGGATTAAAAGCGTAAAGTAAACCGGTGCGATGTGACCGCACGACACCCTGGACGCCACATGAAAAAATTCACACCGCACACAGTCATGGTGACTGTGCAGCCAGATATTCCAGGTCCTAAATGTTCCCCGTTAACTGTAACCTACGGTGACGTCGTGTGGAGCTTCAGAGCCGGAGCATCTTTCCGCAGGCTCCCATTAAGTCCTGCAGAGCCGGGGAACGTATAGGATCATCAGTGCTTCTTTCATAAATGTGAATGTTTGAATACTCTGGAGGTTTTCTTACCTGATCCGTTAGCTAACAGAGAGTTGGCTAAGGTCCTGTTTCCAATTTGGCTATTTCAATGCATATACATGCTTCTTGGCCCGTAATTGGACCACAGGCGGCCAGTTTAGGCTGAGTGTTTCCACCTCATCAACATGACCACCTGAGATCGGATATCACTTCCCCCGCTGTTTATGCAAATGAACACGGAGGCCACGTCAAGAAAATATACACAAGTAAATAAGCACAAGAACAGGAACCTGAACATCAGAACCACAATGATTCGGGTCGGATTAATTCGTTGCTCCAGCTCGTCTCCGCTGCAGCGGATCAAAGGGGGCGGGGGCTGTGACTCAAAGGGGGCGGGGCCACACACAGCTGTGGGTCGCATGCCTGGGAAATTACAGGAGATAAACTACAAGACAAACAGATGCATGATAAGAGGAGTTTAAGCTGCAGGTCGGCTAATTATTGCGCTGTGTGTTACAAATATAGAGCTATGACGGATGTCACGTTTGTAAATGTCCGAACACTGAAGTTTGTAAAACTAATTCACAGCCTTAGATGAATTAATTAATTATTGATCCACACCGCGTCTCCGCTGCGTCTCTCCCACTGTTGTGGGTGATTTGTGTCGGAAATAACATGATATTAAATAAAAGAAACAAAGATAAACCCAGAGGAGGCCTTGGTGAAACAAAGCGAAGTGCGTTTTAATTCAATAATCAGCTGATTCATGACGTCAGGCTGCAGTAAGTTTCTCCTGCTGTCCTACAGTTCAGCCGATCAGCAGGATCACACAGGACATTAAATACAAATAAGAGCAGCAGGCAGAGATCAGATCAGGTGATTGAGTGAATGGAGGAAAAGAAAATCCCGAACTGACAGAGGTGCTGTAACGTGACGGTAACTCACCGGAGCACCGGGGCACCGGGAGGTGGAGCTGCATCAGCAGGTTTAGTCAGTTAGCTCGCTTACTAGGTAGCCAATTAAGATGATCTTAGCACAAGTTGATTGAAAAAGCTGACTACAAAAGAAACTAGATTCAGGATGTGTTTGGTGAACACAACGCTATATATGTGGGGAACAGCTGTCACTGGAGTCTAGACGTGTCCAGATGTAACTGCTAATGTCAGCCGACAGTCAGTTAACTGGACACGTTTGATATTCCACCAATAAAATGTTCATCCTTAACGTGAAGACAAAACATTTATCCATCCATGTAGATTCACTTCATTTTCGGGAGCTAATTCCATCAGTTTCTAGTTGATGCATTTTGTTTACTTGGAGTCATATAAGTAACCTCTTTCTAGTCATTCCGTAGCTCCTTTTTTCTATACTCTTCATCCCCCCCTGATATTGTAATTTAATAAAGGTTTATGATTAAGCCTAACGGTGACTAAACTACTTTGTTTTGAAATGAGAACTGAAGGGGTGCTCGGTTGCCTCATGGTTACGCAACCATTAGGTAGTTTGGCTCCATCTTGACCTTTTGTTGCCTCTGTGACTAATTTCCTGTCTGCATCCCCACTTACACTGTCTCAAAACAAAAAAAAGTTTGTCTTTTATTAAGCTTAGAAGCATAAATTGTTGGGTTTTTTTTCCAATATTAAGCAAAATTTGACGTGTTGGACAAAATACGGCCAAATTGGGAGGTGGAAAGCGAGGCCTGTCTGTCTGCTGAGGTTTCTGTGTCACCGGTGTCCTCTTCAGACGCACCGAGTGTCATGCTGGGTTTCATGTCCTGTGAATGTGATACCGACGACACTGCTTGAATGACACAGAACAGCCTCTGGTTGCCACCAGCGCTTAAGTAGCATTGCATTTGTCAGCCATTTGAATATTATCGCAAACTGGTTGAAATCGGCGTCCGACTGACTGGAGGTCAGTTCAGCACTGTGGCCGTCTTAATCTAGGATTTTATCATTCTACATAATGCACACCGTGCATTCGTATACATTTTCAAAGATTGGCTTAGTAATAATCTTTTTAGGCTTTCAGCACCTGTAAGTGCCCCTCCTCTGGAGTCGTTAACATGACAACTGTTTGAACCCGCTGTTGTACAGACAGGCACTTTGATGATATTTTACCCATGTCCCTGTCTGAAATAAAAGAGCCCTGTCAGCAGCTGACCAATACTAATGCAATTTCTCTTCTTGTCATTGAAGTCCAGAGACAAATGCATTCACTTCTCCCGACTGCAAATCCAGTCACGTACACTGACCCGGCAACAAGGACCAAGAACACATTACGCTGCCATCGAGTAATCAGATTTGCTTCTTGCTCATAACAGCAATTTCCTGTAAAACAGTTTGATGAATTTGAAAAGTCTGTAACATAATCCTTTAATTTATGGTGTGTGTGTGTATATATATATATATATATATATATATATTTGTCTCATTTTCCAGGAACAATACCTCGTATTTAGAAGATGACTGTTACGAAACTCTAAAAGCTGACAGACGTCACCTTGACGCAGAACAAACACGAGCCTGCGATGTGAATGTGACGTTGCACAACAGAATCTTTCATCGCAAACAAACATCTTTTTGTTTATGATAGAAACAAATACAAAATAAACAACTTATAGGAATCATTTTAGTTGACAGAAACATGTTTTTTCTATTTCCTGGCCTGGGACTCATCCTGGGACCCCACAGATTTGTCTTGTGACCACATGCGGAGGTCGTGGACTCCACGATCAAATTCACAAACTACATAACAGAGAATGGAGAAACTAATTATAGGAGCATGTTTGTCACTTAATGTGAAAGGAACCGGGTAGATCTTTTGCAACGACGTCTGCAGCAGCTTTTATGGCTTTTTTTTTTTCTGAGGTGTGATGTACACATTGAATAAAGTAGGGGGTGTAGGTGGAGAGCATGAAGGTCTTGGTTGAATTTAATGAAGCAAAATCCTCATTAGGGTTGATTTTGACACAAAAGTTGGAGGAGAAGACTCACCATGGGTCTGCGGTTTTCCACCAGGTGGATGCCAACAATACCCAGAAACGCTCCAAAACTGAGCTGCAGGTACAGAAAGACCAAAGTGGGAGACATGAGAAGAAAATATGAAGGTTCAGCTGAGGAGCAGATGAACGAATGAAGGAGTCAGGACAAAGAAACGTGATGATTGTGAAGGTGACTGTCACTCACGGTGATGCCGGGATAATATCCAGCAACGGGCACGTTGTCGGTGCGAGTGGCCGAGATCAGACCCACGGTCAGCACCACCAGAGCCAGAGCCAGCAGAGACACGGTCACCCACAGAGCCTTCTTCCTGCGACGCAGGTACTGAGCTGGATGGGAGGAAGAAAAAAGGCAGACGGGACGCCTCCTTTTTTTAATTTACCACTTTAAAATACAAACACTGAGCTCTCATCTGCACTACTTTTTTTTTTCCTGAAGACTACACTCATACAGTTAAACAAAAGTTAAAGCAAAGAATGTACAAAAGTAAAAGTTTTGCACTCAAAATGTTAAGAAATAATCAACAGTCTACTCAGAGAATCGAAATTACTTTTATTATGCAGGTAAAATGCCTCCTGTCAGCGCATCTTTACGTGTCAGGCTGATTGTTAAGTGTTGTGCGTTTTGACATATTGTAAACAAGCTATATTTGCATGCTTATTAAAACATTTTGCCATCAACAACATGGAGGATTTGTAGGTTTTTGTTTCAAGTGCACGATATAATGCTTTCTTAAGAGTTTTGTGGTAATAATTCCACATTTCATTTTTAAAATCCTTATCATCAAACTCACCAATAAATGTCTGTCAAATGAATGCATGTGTAAAGATGACAAGTTTCCACCTGATGCTCCGGAAGTAAAAAGTATTATATTAAGTACTTGGAGAAGCATTTTAAATCATATTTTCCCTGTTAAAATTAAAATTAAAATTAGATAAAAATAAATGTTCTGCTATTTTTTTATTTATAATTTTTTGTGTGTGTGTGTGTAATTGCTTCCACGCACAGAGCAACACAGAATTAGAAGAAAACAACTACAGCCCACTTAGTTCCCATCATGCGGAGTTTAATAGTTGTTCTATTGTACCTGTTTTATCCAGTATTTCCGGTGCTGCCTGCTGAGTTGTCTGCGGGCTGTCAGGTTGCTGCATGTTGATGAATTCGCTTTGAAATTAAAACCACAGATGAGAAGGACGAAGGGCTTGAAGTGTGTCAAAGGAGGCTGTTTCCGTCCCTGTTGATTCAGCTCAGAGTCTTCATCCTGCGCGGAGCAACGACACTTATACGCTTATATTTAATCCTCACATTTGGTTGATGTCTGATAAATATATCTACCACAACTGACTGTTTGTGCTCAGGAGGGTTTAACTTTCCTTGAAGCCCGAGAGGGGGAGAGAGAGAGAGAGAGAGAGAGAGAGCGAGAGAGGGAGAGAGACCAATCAGCTCCTGATGCTCACCTCAGTGATGAATTATTAAATAATTAATTTTACATGAGTCTAATACAACCTCGATTTGATTCCTGTTGAAATCGTTGACAGAAAGAGACTAGACTCAATAAAACAGCGGGGGTGATGAGTTTTTTTTTTGTTGAGTTGTAATGTGTGCAGGTTGCTGGCTGGTCATGATGCTGTGGAGTTGATGTGGAAGTCACTAATATGTGATTACAGCGCCCTCTGTCGGCCAACGCACGAGAAACAACCCACTCAGCTCAGGTCCATCACATTGTTAAATATGTGGCCATCTGTATGAGCGAGATTGTTCAACTATAGTACAATTTTATTATTTATTTTCTGCATATAGGCAGAAAAGAAATAGTAAAATTTTACTTAAAAACAACAACAATTGATTTATTTTTCAAGACCAAATGAAACCTTTACCACAGTAAAGTAATCTCCTCTGGCTAGTATTGACTGGATTGAATACTAATTGACATTTTGAGCATCTCACATGGTTTTGGTGACTTGTTAAGTAATTTCAGGGATTGCAAGACGTCACTTTGGACTTTAGAAAGTTGCAAAAGGTGTTTTTTTCTTCTACTTTGTGATATTCTAGAGACCAAATGATGAACCAATTAATTGAGAAAAGCAATCTGGAGACTATAAAAAAAATAATTTGCTGTAAAAAGTCTTAACACACAAAATTGAAAATGAGATCTGTGTGTATTCTGCCATAAAAACAACAGAAACGGTCTGAAAGGCGTGTGGTGTCGTCTTCTCCACAACAGGTCTCTGTTTTCAGGATGAAGCTTGGCTGTGAGTGGAGGAAATGGATTTGTTAATGCCCACAAAATGCACATTTAAATGGAAAATATTTATTTACACTCATAAACATCTCTGCAGCAACTCTCACATACACTCTTATTTACACTTCTGAAGCTGTGAAAGTATTTTAACACATTAGAGAAGCAAAAAAAAAAAAAAAAACTGGAGACAGAAAAATAAATGTGCAGCACGGTGTTGTGTCAATAACATTCATTTAAGGATTTTAAACACTAGTCAAGGAAGATGGCAGCTCACACGGCAGCTGCATAAAACCAGAATTGTTGGAATTATAAAAGCTCTTTTTTCTTGCTGATCCTTCACACGGACAGATAACTGATCGTTCATGTCTGTGAAACTCAAACAGACATCACAATGTTAAATAATACATGATCAAAGAGTGCACTAGAGAAAAAAACATTATTAGTACACATAAACTGAAATGTGAAGCTTTGGCAAGCAGAAAAAAAAAAACTGGACAAAACGTACAATAATACTGTAAATATCTCATTATGAGCTGCACTGGTGGTAAAAAAAAACAAAACAATCATCATTAACGCTCACTCCTCTTCAACTCCACCACTAACCTGCGGACCTCCTATAAAGTGCTCCATAAGTACAGTTTAACAAACAGTGCTGTGGTCCTCGGAGCCTCTTATGACACGGTGCAGGTGGAGGATTTGGGCGGCGGCTCCAGGATGGACTCTCGTCGCAGGTCGTCGGGCAAAGTGCCGTCCGGGCCCCAGACCGTGAGCTCCCCGTAGATGCCCGTCTCGATCATCTCCTCCTGCCAGGGGATGGAGATGTTCCCCGAGGCGAACTCGTCAAAAAAATCCCCGTCCTTGTCTTCCAGCTGCACGCCTTTCACCGTGGAGAAGGCCCCGACGTCATCGATGTCCTTGGCGTAAACTGTCTTGGCGTCTGGCACGAAAGGAGGCGTGAGGATCCCTGAGGAGACACGACTTAATATGACGCACATGTCAGGCACTGTGTTGTGGGATTTTTTTTTTTTGTGTCTATTTTCCTCTCTTCTTTTGGACAATATTTATCATGAGGAGACTGATCAAAGGCTCCAAGCTGATGGTAAGAGCATCCAGTCAGCTGAGCCACCAGGACGAGCCAGAGATTCTCCTCATCCATGTAAGGCGTTGTTCAGAAAGAGTCATGAATGAGTGAAATCACAGAACGCTCCCAAACGCACCTGTTTTTCTTTAACCTGACTGTGTTTTTAATCAGTTTGTTTGTTGGTGTCCCGCCAACATCACAACTTCCCCAAAACTAAAATCCTGCGGGTTCACCAAAATATGTGACATCGCCTTCTTTTAACGGGGTGTGGACCACAGTACAGCAAAAACAAGAACAGATAAAGAAATAAACTAAACTATATCTTTCCAACGATATAGACATTTTTGTGTTTATGTGAGATGTCATTGTTGCTGATTGAATAAATATTTTTTCAGGGCCTAGTAAACATCAAATATTTATAAAATGAATACAATTTTACAAAACTCTCATCTAAATAAATAACCACAAAAACTAAAGCAGAAACTCTTCCAGTGGGTCAGTTAAGAGTTTCTAAAGTATTTTAAAGTTGTGTTTTATATTATTCGAAGACGTTGTCGACTTGTGAAGCAGCAAACTGTTTCTGGTGGATTTAATGAACTCTGAAGAGAGGAACAAAAATATCACAACAGGAAAGAAGAAAGGCAGGTAAAGGGCCTCTCGTGATGGAGTTGATACTGACGGTTAAATATTGTACATGTATGTACTGTTTGTGTCTGGCACTGACCTGAGTCCAGTTTCCTCCAGTTGATCTCGCTGAAGAAGGGATGCGCCCTGAGCTCGTCACACGAGCCGTCCTTGAAGCCGAGCCTCTTGTCGACCTCTTTGAACAGCAGACCCTCGCAGATGGACCGGACCTTCTCGCTGAACTTCTCTGGATACGTCACTGGATCATTCAAAATCCGCTTCTTCAAGACTTTTTTCTCCACCTCAGACGGAGAAAACAACAACAGTAGAAATAAAAACCTGCACGTTGCATTCGTTAAACACATTTCCACCCTTTTCTTTGGTATTAAAAAGGAAAAACTACTGAGGTTTTTCCCTGCGCTGCTCTTATTTAGTATTTATCTGCAGGACATGCAGGAGAATTCAGGTTCATATTCAGTCATCTGAATATACTCGACAATACCGGCGTAAATCCTCCTTAAAATAAATTAACATTGATGTATAGGTGATTAATAAAATGAGGGGTTAGGGGCTTCATACTTCACAGCAGTATCAGCATCTGGCCACTAGTCGGCGACGTTGAGCTTCTTAAATCGGTTCTGTCACAGGTTTAGTAAAAGGAGCTTCAAACATCACGTGACGGAAAAAGCTGAAAGGACTGAAGCAGATTTAAAAACAGCTCATAACCTGGGCTGACAATGAGAAAGAGAGGCACACAGTATGTGTACCTTCTCTCCTCGGGTCCTGAAGGGCCCCTTGGCAGCCAGGAACTCAAACAGAGTGACGCCCAGAGTGAAATAATCCGCGGAGTAGTCGTACTCCTCTCCTTTCAGCAGCTCTGGAGCCATGAAACCTGCAGGTGACAGAAGAGAGGTCACAACCCTTCAGCTGGAGAAGGATCCATTTCTAATTGAAGTATATCTGCTTCGTGCTCTTTATTACACTGTACAGAGGACTTTGTGCTTTTTCTTACATCTATAAGTTTATTCACAACATTGAGGACGTTGTGGTGATTTTTTTCCCTCGCACTAAATAATAAGTGATAAACACAAATATAACAAACTCAAAATAAAACACCAACGAAATTAATCTTAATCAGGGAGAATACGTCCAGTGACGAGCAGAACGTTTTAATTATCTTAAATTTCTACCAACAAAGAAAGATAGCTCCTGCTGCCTCTCTGGTCCTGATTTTCACATTTAGAATATGTGTATTGCCCTTTTTGTATTGCCTCGTTGTTCAAAGTTGCTATTCACATTAATTTGACTTGCTTTATTAAAAGTACATTTAATTACGAACACTAAAAACTAAACAACCACTAAAAAACAAATTCATTTGGCTTATAGTTTATGTAAAGTTAATATATTATCCTGTACATGTTGATGCACCTCATCCTGCAAAAGAGAGGGACGGAAATCCTCCTTAACAAAAAAAACAATATAGTGTTTACTTTATAAACTACACAATATAAACCACTATTCCAGACTTTGCAAATGTATGTGTCTGATTAGTTAATCTGATCGTTGAGCTGTATTATAAATATTTAATTTCAAGTCGTTTAGGTAACAACAGGTTACTGCAGCAGGCCTGTACAAACCCCTGCAGCATGGAAAATGTCACATGTTCACGAGAAAGATAAACACCGTGAACACCACTGCGGATTTAATGGCTGTTCTTCTCCGAGACCTTTGTTGCGAGATGATCTCCAACCGGGTCGACGTCGTTCAGGAAGCGCTGTTGTTAATGTACCTGGAGTTCCAGCGTAGCCTCTGATCTTGGACTGACCGTCCGCCAGCTCCACAGCCAGGCCGAGGTCAGAGATACGGACGTTACCTGAGAGGACAAACCAAGGTGTGATGAAGAAAGCTGTGC
Organism: Brachyistius frenatus; assembly: GCF_029030835.1. Classification (NCBI taxonomy): domain Eukaryota; kingdom Metazoa; phylum Chordata; class Actinopteri; family Embiotocidae; genus Brachyistius; species Brachyistius frenatus. Next base: position 3,023,074 of record NW_027210623.1, read on the forward strand.
GTGTGACATAAAACTTGACCTGCAGACTCATTAACCTGCTGCACCGTGACGTGTTGAAGCGTTGGCGGCAGCAGTGTTGGAGGTGGTTCTCTGGGTTGCGTCTGTCGTGACCTCATTGGGCCAAAAATGGAACATTTCTTTAAAGTCGTCCAGGTGAGCGGTGATGATGTCATTACAGTGACAGCACTTCAAAGATCCCGGGGGTCGAATTGAATCGTTTTGAAGGAATAGTTTGCAATAGAGTTTGCCATTTTTAGGACATTTTGTTTATTCTCTTATTTTGAGTTAAATAACAAAAGTGTCATTTCTATACTTTGACTTTTGAACAGATACAACAAACAAGATGCAACATGTTAATTAAAGAGCCTTTCAGGTGCCGGTAGGTGGATTTTGTTGCTTTTGGACAGAGCCGGGTTCCCTGTCCTTCCTGTCTTCATGCTGACGTTAAGCTGAGCTGCTTTGCGTTCACCAAGCTCAGCTTTAAATATCAACAGACACGTATGAAAGTGCAGTAAAATAAATAAATAAATACATCTTTTTGTCGCACTCTCGGCAAGAAAATTCACGAGATATCCTAAAATGTCTGTTGTTTTAATTAAATGTTGCAGCGGTCCAAAAAGAAAAAGAGTACAGGTAGTTAGCAGTCCTTCATACTCAGTTGATTTTGGTCCATAATTACATCTTTTGAAAGTTTTTAAAAAAGACAACAAACACAAAGCAGCAAATAGCACTTTTATCTAGTGTTCTTGTCTTTTAAAAACTGTTAAAAACAAATAACAACAAGGGCTCAACCGTAGCGGTCATGGTTGTTGTTTTTAGTAGTTTCATTAAACATTAGTGACTTCAGGAGGATGATGCAAAAAAAAAAAAAAAAAAAAAAAAAAAAAAAGCAAGGACAATGAACAAGGACAGCTGATACAAAAACTATTTCTGTGGGAGAAGTTAGTGAGACAGGACGCAAGTCTTCCATAAAAGACTCTTTTATTGACCGAGCAGAGAGACCAGCAACCTGCTGTGCCCTCCAGCAAGCGTCTTTATTTCTGCATGCTTGTTGTGTCTGACCTAGATTATCCAGCAACACGTTCTCTGGTTTGAGGTCTCTGTAGATGATCCTCTTCTGGTGGAGGTGCTCCAGGCCCTGGATGATCTGAGCAGCGTAGTAACAGGCCCGCGGCTCCTCGAAGCCCGGGTTGTTCTCATCCACATTATAGATGTGATACCTGGTGTCGGTGACAGAGCAGCGGTTATCCAAGGAAACATATACCGTAGGTTACATTTCTTTACACGTCCTTTTATGTGCGCTCCAATAACATTCATACATGACACAACATTCAAAATAATCCGTTAAAAACCCGAGTGTGGTTGTGGTGAAATATCAGTTAGCGGTTTGGAAGAGATCACATTCAAGAATACCAGATGTAAATTTCAACATATAATTTAATGTATCATTTTAAAATATGAATTGTTCATATTTGGGTTGCAGAGTGACTGCATTAGTGTCGACCTCTTTGACCCGAGAGAGTGTAGGATCAAAGGACACCTTCACGGGACCAAACAGTGAAAATGAAAATAGTGTTGGCAGGACATCTAACCTGAGGTCTCCTCCGTTCATGAGGGTCATGACCAGACACAGCTCTGTTTTGGACTGGAAGGCGTAAGCCAAAGAGACGATGAACTTGCTGTGAACCCGAGCCAGGATCCTTTTCTCCACCATTGCCCCCTACGGGCAGGAGAGGACAGCATATATGAATCGATGTGTTTACAGGGCTCTGGGTCACCGTCATTATTCCTGTCTGTAGCTACTGATATTTCCAAGATAAACCAACAACAGGGAAGGTCATTTTCCCATTTGAATGCACGTTTCAGAGTACCTGGAAATCAATCTAAAGTTTTAACCGGATGGAACTGAATTGCCTCTATTTACACATGGTAAACTAATGAAAATGGATCATTTGAGCAGCACATTGAGAGGAATCAAAGCTTTCCTCTTCATGTTGTCATCATCATCATCTCGTTGTTTCCATTTTGGGGGCTGAACATGAGACGGGACGATTCACTCAGCACCTGCTCCATTTACAAACATGGCAGGTTAGGCCCTTCATAATGAGATCAAAATGTACTAATGCCAACAGGGACTAATCATATAAGCCAAATGTGCCTAACGTTGTGTGCAAGTCTCAGTTTAGTTACTGACTATATTGTGATTAAAAGACCTGCAGAACAAGAGATGAACTAGATCACAAGCACTGCATGAACTGCAGTGTTTGATATCCCCGAGACTTGTGCAGCTTCATCCATGAACTGGTATCTTGTGTTGCTGCCCGAGTTGTCGGTACTCCTCACCTCATAGCCTTTTCTCTTCTTCAGTCTCTTCTTGTTGAGCTTTTTGCAGGCGTACAGTTTCCCCGTGGCCTTCGTCTGACAGGCGGACACTTCCCCAAAGCCCCCTTTCCCCAACACACGAAAGTCCAGGAACCAGTCCTCCCCCATGGGCTGCATCTCCAGCCACTTCCACTGCAGGAACCTCTTCAGATACATGCTCTCCAGGAAGAAGGTGTAGGGCACTTCTTTGAGAAAGTCCATCACGCTGTCCCTGGTGTCATTGAAAAGCCCATCACTTGCCTCTGTGTGTTTCTCTTTGACCTTCGTGATGTCATTTTCAGGCAGAAAGGGGCAGTAATACTTGGCGTCAGGCTCCATGTAGCGGGACAACATCTTGCTGGCTTTCTTAACTCTCTCTTCGTCATCAGCCATGCTGTACTCCTCGATATCCTTCCAGAGGCGACAGGGGCCTTTATACTCGCTGTTGGAGTCGAGGAACTCCCGGAACAGCCGTTTGCCGATGGGCTGCTCCACACAGACCGTGTGGAAGCACAGGTCCGAGGTCTCCCGCAGACCCTCGCACCCCGTGATGTGGGGCAGCTTCAGGCGGGAGCGGTACTTCTTGTCTCGGTTGGACGCGGGGTTGGCAGTTCCATCGATGCTCCCGCGGGCCGAGATGTAGGCCGAGTTGGCCACCGCTGTCGTCAGGCCACCAATATCCATGGTGACACGGTGGGAAAGAGAGGAGGAGGGAAGGAGAGAGGCGCGAGATGCAGCAAAACGCCACAGAGAACAGGTGTTAACAAGGAAGCAGAAGTGGAGGCGGACGTCTGCAAGAGGAAGACGGTGGCAGACAAGTAGTAGATACCAGAGGTGTGATGTGGATTTGTTCTTCCTCCAGTGACTCAGAAGTGGAGTGTGTCGGACATCTGAGCGTCTGCTCGCTGCAGACAGTCACGGAGAGCTCGGTGGCTTCCCTGTCCGAGTCCCTTCTCTTCCTCTCACTCACATGCAGACACGCATGCAAATCGACCTGACTCATCACCTTCCTCCAGAGGGATTTATCCGCACTGTGTCCACTGTAATGCGTTATCCTGTGCTTACCCATGTGCGCGCTGTGTGGAGAAAGACTCAGGGAGCAGGACGGAGAGGAAGGGGAGAGGCTGGAAGTGAAGGGGAGAGGCTGGAAGTGAAGGGGAGAGGGAGAGGAGGGATAAATGTGGCATGCGTGTCAGTGGGCTGGTAATGACAGGAATGCAGTGAAGCTGCAGAGAAGAGAGAGAAACTTGTACTGGTTTCCTTTGGCAGTTTGAAACCTTCTCTGTCCTTCTCTCAGCCAGAGAGAAATACTCAGTCATTCAAAACCTGCCATGAATCTAACAACATAATCGGTACATATTTCCTTTGTATCTTAACTTCGAGCACAGGGACCTTCACCAATGTACTCTAGTTCAGTTTCATGGTTTCATGGCTTTTCAAGTTTTCACCAATAATGAGTGAATTCTCACCAGCAGGTGTGCGAAGTGGATTCCTGTAATGAGGCATCCTCAGATTGACCTCATTACCAACATCATATTTCCTCATTCTGTCAGTTTGAAGTTAATCAAAGGCTTTTCAAACACATTTTCATAGTTTGGACGATGTTCTTTGCTTTTAAACCATCCGTTCCTTCTGTCCGTGGTTAATGCCATGTTACTTACTTCTATCTCAAACAATTACAAAATAACCAGGTTTTAGTGACGCGAGCAGAAAAGCTGCATTTCACTTTTCAATTTAATTTATATGGCGCCAAACCAAAGTGTAAGTCATCTGAAGGCACTTAACATAGCACAGTCCTTACAGGAGAACATGACAACATTATAGAGAGGAACACCACAACTCTCTCAAGAGTGACAGCGACAAACCCAAACGATTGGGAACCACTGGATTAGAGGACTCGTGTTTTAAGATATGATATATTTGAGTCTCAATTGTTTTTTATTTGTTTCTGTAATACAGTTAAGCTCTCAAGTTATCAGTTACGAATTAATTTTCATGTTTCCCCATAGAAAGTACTTCATTATAAAAAGAGTAAAACCAAGTGAGTATTTCTTTGTCATCTTATTTTTTAATAAATAACTGAATTAAATTGACAATTTAAAAATACATGAACATTTTAATGGAAAAAAAAAAGCACTTCTTTGTGGCTCAGTCATGGACACCAACACACACATGTATGTAAACTGAAATAGCTTCTCGTACTGCAGGAAAACATTTGAAAATATACAGAAAGGTGTGGCTGTGTTGCACACGTTTACATTGCACATTATGATTTATAAGACGAGGTCGTTTACAGCACAGATGTGCTCTCTCCCAGCGTCTTGTTTTTAGTGCAGAGAAGTGCTGAGCAGGCACAGAAGTTTGACATTCAGTAGCAACTAGTGCAGGGTTTTCCTCCACATGTTACTTCAGTGAATCGATTCTCGCGAGTATGTGATGTAGTCCTGCTTCAGAACATTGTACTTTATCAACATTTTTGCAGTGTGATGTACTTTTCTAAAATTTGACAGGAATTACTGCTGTTTTCTGGTAACACTCGAGTGTTATCACACCTAAATTCACAGTAGTACAAAGACTAGAATAAACTACAAGTAGAATTGATTAAATACAACACATAGGAGGTGTTCCCTTCAATCAGAAGAAGAATCTGTCATCTGTAATGACCCCAATCTGAATAAGGTAGAAGTCATAAATAATAATATAATTCAAAGGAAAGATGTAGGCAATTTTTAAATAATAAAAAAAATGCTAATAAATAGAAGAAAAACAAAACATTGTACATTAAGTAGGAAACAATATATGGAGTTCAGTTGAACTGTCAGATTTGGTCCATGTGATTTTGTCAAGGTTGCAAACTTAAGGTTCAAACTGCAGAAATTAAAGAATGATTCATATTTTAAAAGTCCGAAAATAATGAAGAGGTAAAACACTAATTTTTATCCTTACACGCGTAAGATGCTGTGAAGGCATCTGAGCTGGAAGGATCGCAAGTCTTTTGTGCTTTTCTATTATACTGCTTCATTTTTTTCGTTCTTTAAGTCGCATATACTGTCAAGCCTTCAACATTTTGCCCAAAGAGTGATGGGATTCAGTAATGTTGTAATTCTCCTGAAATGATCTAAAACTATTCTAGTTTGCGGAATCAAATACAGTACAAGGTATATCGGACCTACAGTATGATGTATGTAACACTGGCAAAGCAGAGGACCTTTATAACAGTCTGAAGGAGCCATGTTCAAGAATCTCAAGTCAAAATGTGGCAAATGATTATTTTCTCTCCTCTAAAGCAGCGTATTGAGTCTTAAATCAAGAAGAAAAGAAGAGGAGGGAGATTTGGTCCAGCAGGAATGAAGTAAGACTTCTTGTGACCCCGCTGCCAGCTTTGGAAAACCTACGTTGAAACCATTTGACCCGGAAGTCGGTTTGGTCATGTGACCATTTTGCGTTCGGTGCGAGAGACCCATTTGTGCGTGGTGACTCTCCACAGCAGTGGAGCGAGCAGCAAACTGAGAGTGGTGACACTGAGGACCAGCAGGTACACCTGAGCAGAAACACAGAGGCATAAAAAACAAAGTCTCAAAAGGTTATTATTTTATTTTAAGTCTAATTGTTGAGCACGATCCCCGACAGCTACACTTTTCCAATACTCTACAAAATCATACATGTGGGCAATGGCCATTATTTTGTATCTTTTTTTTCCCAGAAAAAGTTGCAAGATCCCCGTCAGTGAAAATCAAGTTTTTAACATTGTTAAGTCCATGTGGATTTGCAGCCCTACTTTCTTTAAAGAACACTTTCTTTCTTTAAAACCGAGGTTGCAAGGTGTTTCACTCGAGGAAGCACATGAATAGGAAAGAAAACAGTAAAAGGACATAAAAACAAACCGGAGAACCTCTGACCTTTCTGACCTTTCTGACCCCTTCTCTGCCTGAATAGTAAAATAACTGTCAACACTTGCATCCATCACTGACCTCTCTGGAGATGATGCCAGCTCGACGCGCGCGGCTGCCCAACACGAAGGAGAACTCGCTGACTTGAGCCAAACCTGCCGAGACGATCCACCGTATGTGTCGAGAGCTCGGAGGCAGGATGACCGACAGCACCAGCACGGCCATCATGAACTGGAAGGGAAACGAGGAGTCGAGTGGACAAGACACTAGAACCGTGGAGGAAAAACAGCAAAAAAAAAAGAGAGAGAACTACCTACCTTCATGATGACAAGTGTGAGTGTTAACACCAGCAGGATGGTGAGTTCGTACAGCACAAACGTCGGGAACACGTGGAGACCTGCAGCATCACAGACCAGACAGAGGGAAGTCGGACTTAAATGATACTAAAGTGCAACGCAATCATAAACCTGAGATCCGTCGTGTTGAAACTGACCAATAGAAGCAAAGAAGATGATGGCAAGGAAATCTCTGATTGGCTCGATGCATCCCATAACTTCGGCTGTGACCATGTGACCCTGTGAGGACAGCAAAGCTCCAGCCAGGAAACAGCCCAGCTCCATAGAAACATCCAGAAACTCAGTTACCTGGAGCGACAGTCAGCGGGAGAAAAATCAACACGTGAAACTCCTTCACAACTGGTTTAAAATATTGAATCATACTAATAAATAAATAAATACTGAAGGGGACTTCATGTAAGAATAGACAATAAAAGAAAGAGCATACCGTCAGCATGAAAAAGACAAAAGCTGCCATCCCCAGCACCAGGATCTCCTTGTTGCCTTTGCTCTCAGTGTGCAGCTTCTTGTAATAGGGAGCAATCAGGAAGGATCTGAGCAACAAACACAGCAGCAGCACCGCAACCAGAGACACCAGGACTTGAGCCAGGAGATACAGCACGCGGAGGCTTCCAAACAGGAAGCTGTGGTGCAGAGAGGCGACAGCAGATTTACACTGAAGCGTGTGTGCGTCTGTGTTTGGAGGAGAGAAGACGCACGCAAGAACAATGCAGACGAACTGACCTGTCCAAGTCTCCACTCTGGGCCTGGATCAGAGTCGGCATGGCGGCGATGAAGAGGCCCAGCTGAACGTCTTGCATCACCAACATCCCGAGGAGAACGCTGCTGTAGTCCAGGTCACCTGCCACACACACATGCATTTCTGTGTAGTTATAGTGCAGCACCGTATTGGATTTTACTGGTATGAGCGGCTCTTTTTTTGTAAAGAGTCTCTTAACTTAGGTAAAAAATATCTCAATTACACACAACTTGTTTTTTTTAATGCTTTGAACCCTCACACATACCTTCCTTGTCCCCCCGGCTTCCTCCGGCTAGGAAGCGGGACACCAGTGGGGTACTGGACAGGGACAGACAAGTGGAAATGAAGACGGTCTGTGTGGGTCGAATCCGCAGGATTTGTCCCCACAGCAAACCGGCCCCCACCATCAGCAGACTCAGGTAGCACGACCCCTGGACGGAGGTCTTCCACACCTACGCACACATACAAACAGTCACGTTTCCATCAGTTGAAAACACATCACACTGACTTCTATTCATTTCCTTCCTTACAACAAGTAATAAACCTCATCGCCACTTTAAACCAACCTTCATGATAAAAGTTAAAGGATTTTTGTTAACTGACTTTTTGTCCCCAATGTGAGGCGAGTCTCTCTAATGTGACATGTTTATGTCCCCAAAATAAACACACACACACACACACACATATTATTAATATTAGTGACTTGTGTACAGTCTTGCAAAACAAACAAATGAACGTCATGGGAAAACTTTATTCCCAAAATAAAGTCCTTCTCATTTACCTTTCGAAGGCGCTCAGGTGAGAACTCCAGTCCCACCACAAACAGGGTGAAGAACACACCCAACTCCCCCAGAGTCTCCACCTGAACCATAGACTGCAAGACACAGCCAGACACAGACATGAACACCGAGAACAAAAACCACAGGAAGACTGGCATCGTCCTGTAATCTGATCTGACCTTGATGCTGTTGAGACCGGAAGGACCGAGCAGGACCCCGCAGATGATGTATCCAAACATGGGAGGAAGACCCACCAGAGTGCAAATCCAGCCACAGGGCAGAGACAGCATCACCACCGACACCAGGTCCTGCATATACAGGTAGTAGAAACTTTCAGGACGGTTGAACTGCATCAAACAGAGGAAACTATACTAATCTCAGCATTATTCTTCACACTTCTTATACAGCCGGGATAAAACGGGATCCGAGCTGAGTGGGAGCAACAGCTGACCTTGATGAAGTGATGGTCGGCTCTGGGCATTGTGGAGTCTCGAGGTTTCGTCAGCACATACTGGTTGTTCTGCGAGTCAATGAGCATGCTCAGTCCCAGGTCATCCTCCACTTCTTTCTGCCTGGACTTGTTCTTCCTCTTCCCTCCGTTCTCCTCGTCTTCCTCCACCCTCAGCACCGCCTCCACATTCACTCCTTTCATCTACACAATTAGAGAACGTTACTATTCACTCTCCAAATTATCGTCCCCCAAAATCTGTGGAAGCGGTCGTTACCTGACCTGTTTGTTGTTGTCGAAGGCGTGCTCCTCGATCTCCTCCTCCAGTCGGTCCGCTGCCTTCCTCACGTCCTCCAGGATCTCATCCAGCATGGACAGGGTCTTGTTCTGAGCCAAAGCGCTCTTAAGCGCTTCCTGCTGGTGCTTCTCAGCAGCCACCAACTCCACGTACTCCTGCTCCTCCTGAAGGGTGACAACAAACCCGACAGCTCAGCAAACGAGACACATATTAACATGAAGATGCATGTGGCAGCGTACACATTCAGAAAACTAATGCTGCATACACTCATAGGACATATAGTATAGCATATGTGATATCACTCCATCTTTGATGGCGACATGGTTGAAATCAATATTCTCATTCATCACATACATCACCAAACGGTAAAAAAAAAAAACCCCACAAAATCCAAAGTTGTTAAATGACAGTTTGTTTAAAATCATTCATTTGGACAACAACATTTTACAGATTGATACCATGATGAGGTCCTGACTAGAGCGGATTATTTGATTCGCTGATCGACTGATTTTTAATCAACATTTCTGGTAATGAATTACAATTGTTTAATTAATGAAGAAAAATGACGAGTTTTCTGATTAATGTCGATGTGAATATGTGCTGTTTATATGAGTTTTATATTATATTAGTATAAAGTTTTATTCTGCTGCTCAGGCACTTTTCACTTTTTCTTGACATTTTATAGACAAAAGAAAAAAAAATGAATCAGTCAACCTAGAAAACTGTTTGAATTAGTTATTTAGTGATGAAAATAATTAGGTGCATCTTCACAAAATGTCTCCAAAACTCAATCTTACTTCACTTCGACGGAGTGAATAGAGTTCAGTGAAACAGCTCACCTTTATAGCTGCCTCCCTGAGGCCCTCCAGCCTCTGTCTGCTGCTCTCCTTCATGTTGACCACATCCTTGTAGTCTCCCTGCAGCGCCCTCTGCAGGCCGTGAACCGCCTGGAACACCAGGTGCTCGCTCTCATTCAGCTCCCTCTGGAAAACCTCCAGAGTGTGAACCTTAAAGCAGACAGAGAACAGCAGTCAGTAAAGTATCAGACATCCTCTTTTACTGAAGCCCCTGTTCAGTGCAGTTAATATAAATTCGTCAGAGACTGGACGTGATCAGAAGGACAAAAAAAAGATCCAGATGAAAGTAGGTTAAAACAGGAAGAGAAGACATTACTGGGAGAAATATAATTTAGGTGATTTGACTTGAAATATTTTAGTGAGTCAGCAAGAAGTAATGTGCCATCATCTAATAAAGAGATGAAACAGATAGTAAATTACTTCATTATTCAATTGGCAGAAAATTAAGTAGCCAGAATTGTAATAATTATTTACAGTAAGTGAGATCCTTTTCTGTTTTATAACATTTATAATTTAATATTTTGGGTTGGGGGCCATTGGTTAGACACAACAAGCAATTTCAGGACATCTAAAGAGACTTTTTTTCTTCTTCTATTTTCTGATCTTTTATAGACTAGTATTGATTGATTCATCCAAAAATAAATAAACAACTTATTAATGCATAATGAATGTAATTATTAGCTGCAGCTCTAACTAACCAGCCCATCTCCTCCGTATATACGAAACCTGAAGTGTGAAATATAAACATCTTTTATTGTTGTGCAGTAGGATGAAAGGCTATGAAAAGTATAGTTTAAAAGTCTCTTAAAAAAGTAAGTGTATTACGACCCCAGTAGGAGGCCTTTTGGTCCATCCTGTGTTTATTCTGAGTCTGGTACCTGGAATATTTTCTCGGGTTCAGAAAGGCCTCGATCTCTTCCAACAGCATCAGCAGCCGCTGCCAGCTTCTTGACAACCACAGTCTTCTGACGCAGGAGACCAACCAGACGCTTGCAGTTGCCGGCCAACCAGCTGTGGCCGTGTGTTGGCCCCTTGCTCCGATAGAGCTTGATGGCATGCTGGGCCACCTGGTCCTTCTGCAGCACAGCAAGTGCCCCCGCCAGGCCAAGGCACAGCATCCAACACACAACCTGCATCCAAAGCTGTGCTTCCGTCTTCACCAGGGTGTGAGGTTTGATGAAGAGCATGTGACCTGAGAGTGGAAAAAGAAAAGAGCAGGGCAGATTAGGGCAGGTCAAGCATGATTGTTAGTAAAAGATTATCCATTCAGAGGCAAATATGACGTTTTACATACTCGACTAGAATTGCTGTGAACCAGCTAAGTTGCAGTTTACATCCATATCTGTCCAGACTCTTAAAATAGATGTATTGAAGACGTTGAAGGAATCTTTATTATATATTCACATACATGGCCGATAAAGCTGATTGGTTGTGCACGATACTTAAAATGCGGCTGTTGCTGCAAAGAAGCTACAAATTACAAAGCATTGGATGTTTCACACACATCTTCAACCTGGCGGCACAAAGGATCTATACAATCAGCACAGTTTCAAGGTGGATCATCAACATCTGAAATACGGTCACAATCTCCCCTTCTGGTCCCGAGTTATGGTTTTGAATAATGACCAGAAATAAGTTTTGCAGAAAATGAAGATGTCAGTGACGTTGACCTTTGACCTTTTTGATGTAAAATGTCATCAATTCAACATTTTATCCAATTTACATATTTGTGTGACATTTTGTTACAACCACTGTATGAATTCTGTAGTTGTGGCCACAACCATGTTTAGTGAGGTCACAGTGACCTTTGTGCCAAATGTGATGAAATCCCCCCCCTCCTCCCCGAGACGTTCCCAAGATATCACGTTAGTTAGAACTGCACAGACAACCTAAAAAAAAGAATGACTCCAGCGGGGACGATCACCGTCGTGGAGGAATAACAAGTGCAGCGACTTCAGAGAGGCAGTAAGTGCAAGAAAAGATGTCGGCAGAATTTAAAGAAGAAGCCTCGACATATTTTAAATTTTTCTTATTGTTAATAAATCCACTAAAAAAACACATTTACAATGAAACATTTGCTCTAACATGCATCATCTGTGTGACCAAAACTATGTCCTCTGTGTAGGATTTCTTGACAACACCAAAATGATAGATAAACAGAAATGATCAGTTGTTGCCTTAAAATAATTTCTCCCACCTAGTTAGATACTCTCCATGTGGGCCACTCTGTGCTTCTGACTATCTCAACACACCGTTTAATCTCCATGCAGGGTGTGGTCACAGCTCAACACCTGTGTATGCTCACCTGTGCCCTGTGTCCTGTTTCCTGTCTTACCGGCTGCTCTAAACTGTCTAATTGCATGTTGACTTAACTGAACCCATCACATGTATAAATTCCAGCTCTTGCTCGCCTTCCTGCCAACACCGAATGTGACGATGTTGCATTTCTATTAACCCTTGAAAAACAAATAGTCTGACAACAGTGCTAATTTACTTTTACACAAAATCTTTTATCACATCACCACACTGACCGACGGCATTTAACTCACAGGCGAGCTGGTCCGCACCTTCGTGAGCATGAGTCAGTCCGAGTGATCTTTACTTTCCAAACTCCTCCTCTGTCCTTCTTCCTACGACTGGACTGCAGCCACTCTTCTACTGTTGAAATCAGTGGAGCCACTGTTCAAAAGAACAATTACACACACACACACACACACACACACACACACACACACACACACACACACACACTGATATATTATAAAGTAGTCCGACATGTGATACAACATATTTCCCCCTTTTAGATGAGAATCCAGACACAACTCAGTAACAAAAACTTTACATGAAATTTGAACATTTAAACAAGTAGTCAGATCATTTACCAAAATAAAAGAGATAACATCACATGATAAAAAAAAATAGTCCATTGCAAGTAAAATGGAAAAAGCTGCAAGGTTTTATAAGTAGAAGTCCCCATTATGTAGTAGTACGTCATTATTACTATTACTGATACATTAACATGAAAGTTTAATGCTGTTGGTAGTTTAGCAGGAGCTAATCTCATTAGCTTTATATACTTTGTTGGGTGGTTTAAACATATATATGAAAAAAAAAACCACATCATATATCATATGCTTGTTTGTATGGAAAAGCTTTACATTTCACTCTAAAACGTAGCAGAGCACAAAATACAGAGGCAATAATCACGTAAAGTACAAACAGTGATTAACTACAAGTACTTTCCACCATTGATCTCCACTTAAGGGCTGTTCTACAACCAAGTATACATATTTAAAATACAAATACACACAGTTGAATACGAATATAAAAAAAAAAAAAAAGAAAAGAAAATGCGCCATTCCCACAACGTAAACATCATACGGAGCTGAACGCACACCCCAGACACGACATGATGTGTCTCACACACACACACACACACACCAGGAAACCATCCGTTTTAATCGGTGTCCCGCACACCTAAAAGTCCTTTCAGGGAGGATTTCAATGGAAGCAGATGAATAAAGAAAAACTGGAACTACCTGAGAAATGCGTGTCTGTCCTGTCTCTCAGCTCCGCGACCGAAGCAGCGCAAGAAGAAGGGAACAATCATGCTGTTGTGCCGCACCACCACCACCACCACCACCACCTCCTCCTCCTCCACCCCCACCCTCCTCCTCCTCCTCCCCTGCCACATAGCTGCAGCCAGCGTCGGTGCAGGCGTTCACCGCTTTACTTGGCGACCAACTTCATGTTTACTTCGACCTCCAGCCAGCCGTCGGTGTGTTCCCGCTAAGCGCACCGGGTGGAGGCTAACGAGCCTCGGGTCCAGGTAAGACGACCCGCCGCCGTCGTCGGTGAACCCCGCTCCGCTCCCCCCGACGGAAGCTGGCTCACTTTCAGTGCGGATAAAGTTCAACGGTGTGTTACTGCGAGTAAAGCTAAGTTTTAGCCTCTGAATTCCTGCGAGCTGTCAGACCAGCTCCAGCCAGCTGAGTCCGCACGCTCCCCGTGACACGACGCTCCCGGAACTTCGCTGACATTAGCGGATAAAGTAGCTGTCATGTGCGCCGGTGGACGGAAGGCGAGTTTTCTGGAAACAGCTCCTCGGAGCATGTTGTAAAAAAAAAAAAAAACAAAACAACAACAACAACATAAACCGCAGCTGAAACTTAATCAATTGTTTCCCTCTTGTCTGAATATAATTGTGTCGCTGTAGTTCAGATCTGTCTTCAGATTACTTCCGAAACATCTCCCGTCAGATTTGATATGGGAGTTGTAGTTTTCACACGTTGTGTATTTTCCGCTCGACCGTGCAAGTGCGGGTTGATTTGTGGCAGCGCTTCTCGGATTAAATTGTTTTTTTGTTTTTTTTGACACATCTTAGCAGTTATTTAACACGATATGGTTTCTTTAAAAACAACAAAAAATATGATTCAAAGTAGTTGCACGAGTTTTCATCCTTAATTCTTGCTGAAAACCAAACTTCAGGTGTTGTACCATTGTGTATTAGCCACGGAGAAGCACTGGGGCCTTTTCCCTTTTGAATTGGGTCACATTGAGAGACGCGTATATTTATGATAAAGTCAAGTGTTTTGCCGAAACCGCTGTCAACAAATGCAAAATGCTGTTGTATCCAAAACAGAGGGCCTGTTGAATTTCAGCGCCACAGAACTACATTTCCCATGATTCCTAGCGATCACACAGTAGCGCAGTTCTTTTCGCGCATGCGCACCACGGGTAATTGGATATCAAGTTGACCAAAACAGCGGGTGATAAAATGGTAGGTAAGATTAAAAAAGAGAAACCGGGAGAGTTGTTTAGACCCGTTTAACGAGCCCCCCCCCCCCCCAAAAGCGATAACGGCTGTCACGAACGTTAAGGGGACACCGCGGCGTGGAGGGTCGTGGTGTCCGCAGCCAAGTGTCGCATTGTCAGGGTGATGTGTGTCGGGAATATGAGGGAAATGGAAGGTCAGTTGTTGGTATTTTGAGATCGGACAGCCGCACTTGCTCCACGTACCTTTCCCTTTTTGGTAGCTCGCCTGTGCCGCTGCCCCGGGTCAGGAGGAGAGCCTGCAGGATCAAACGCACCCCCCTCCCCTCCCCTCCCCTGCCCAGTAAAACTGGGTCGCCGCCGAACACCGGCCTGTCACGGTGAATGTGCTGTTTGATCCTCGGGTGGGTCAGCTCCGCAGTTCCGCAAAGACTTGCAGTCCTCCCCGTCAGCGGCTAGATTCAGTTAGCAGGACGAGGTATTTAAAACAAAAAACAAAAAAATTGTATAAACTAACGGAACCTCGTGGCGGTGCATTTGCAAGTGACAGTGTGTTGACGTGAAGGTTGCTGCACACATGGTTTGATTCTTTTACTTTTTAATTGTATGCACGCATAGCAGACCATATCCGCCCCCAGCGCTTCAAGCATGGAGTATTTGAATGTAATTACAGCAGGTTTGATGTCCAGCTGAATAAGAATCAGATCTTAGGCGTTTTACTGTGCTGTGTTGAAAACTTCTGCAGCCTGAACTCCTCATGCATGCTTCTGCATCCCATTTACCTGAGGCTGGATTATCAACCCCAGGGCCCCAGAAACCAGGGGGGTCTTGAAGGAGCAGTGATTGCTTGTGATGAGCGGTTATGTCTTTGACTGTCTCTGTCAAAAAACTAGCTCTAATACTTCTTATATGACAGTTAATATTGAGCTCACATGATGCATACTTTTTGTGCTTTTCAAAATGGGTTGGGGGGTGTATTGGGGGGATTTGTGTGTGTGTGTGTGTGTGTGTGTGTGTGGCTCTGCATCCACCCGTGTGTCCTCTTGCTTTGCAGCACAAGTTAAAGTCATCGCAGAAGGACAAGGTTCGGCAGTTCATGTCCTTCACACAGGCTGGGGAGAGGACAGCCGTGTACTGCCTGACGCAGAATGACTGGAAACTAGAAGTCGCCACAGACAACTACTTCCAGAACCCAGACCTCTACTACAAAGAATCCATGAAAACCTCTGTGGACCGCAAGAAGCTGGAGCAGCTCTACAACAGATACAAAGGCAAGTGTGAGGGGGAGTGAAGGCTGCTCTTCACTTCATCAAACATCAGCACAGTCTTCTTCTCTTGGCTGTTTTGCTAATTTGTCCGAGCCGTCTCTGCAGACCCCCAGGATGAGAATAAGATAGGCATCGATGGCATCCAGCAGTTCTGCGACGACCTGACTCTGGACCCGGCGAGCATGAGCATACTCGTGGTGGCGTGGAAGTTCAGAGCGGCCACGCAGTGCGAGTTCAGCAGGAAGGAGTTCCTGGACGGGATGGCTGAGCTCGGGTGAGCAACACTCACACTGAAATCCACAGTATTTGATGCCAATTCAGGTGATTAGAAACAGTAAGAAGTTGTGAACACATCTTGAATATAAAACCGTATATAAGCCCGTTCAATGCGAGTCCTACAAGATTTTGTAATTTACCACCTCAGACTTCACGTCACCTTTGTCTCCTCCAGCTGTGACAGTCCTGAAAAACTCAAGGCCATCCTTCCCCGACTAGAGCAGGAGCTGAAAGACACGGGGAAGTTCAAAGACTTCTACCAGTTTACCTTTAATTTTGCCAAGAACCCCGGCCAGAAAGGTTTAGGTAAGAATAATATATAGAAACAACTTTACCATAAAACGTTTTTAAATATTCACCTGGATCAGAAATGTAAAATTTTCAGGCTTAAATATGATTGTACTTTCTAGACCTGGAGATGGCCGTGGCTTACTGGAATCTAGTTCTCACAGGCCGCTTCAAGTTCTTGGACCTCTGGAACCGCTTCCTGCTGGTGCGTATCCAGGTTTCATCCATTTTAATTCTTGTGTGTGTGTTTATGAGTATCTTAGCCGAATATCTGAAGTTGACCAAAAGCTGCAGATGGCTTTTAGTTTTGTCCACTTTATTTACATAAATAATGGAGCAGCAGTTTGATGCAGTACACAAATCTTATGCCTAAAAATGACCAGAGTTCAAACATCTCTGACTGTCAATAATAATTAAAGTTTTCATGAAGGTTGTTGGTATGATAAGAATGTGTTCCTCTGATTACTGTGTAATGTAAAAAAAAAAAAATTCTGTTATCGTGCTGCGTTCAGGAGCATCACAAGCGATCAATTCCCAAGGACACATGGAACCTCCTCCTGGACTTTGGCAATATGATTGCAGACGACATGTCAAACTATGACGAGGAAGGTGAGCTTCTGACAAAAATCAGTGACTCCGACGATCAGGACACGGTCCTATGATGAGAGCACAACAGTGGTCGCATTAAATGCTGATACCTCGGAGTAACCCGATTAAAACGGACTACGTGAAACGGAATTTTCTGACTCTGATTTTTCCAATCAAACTAGGAAACTCTAACATGTGATTGATAAGTACCATATGATTGAATGGTCCCAACATTTTTGATAAAAATCAGCTGGATTCAGTTGCATCACATCTTTCTGGGTAAAGCTGCTTTACTTGAGCTGTCACGCTGAATCAGATTTGTCAGACTCACTTCTATATTCACACCAACAAGGTTATTTTCAACCACGTCGCTTTTACTGTTTCAGTTTGATTCATTCTCCTCAAACTGCGTCCTCTTATTGTCCCTTCCAAAATCCAGCGGGGAGAAATTCTGACATGATCAGTTTGTTAAAATGCTCATTTACAGTGGGTACGGAAAGTATTCAGACCCCTTTAAATTTATCACTCTTTGTTTCATTGCAGCCATTTGCTAAAATCAAAAAAGTTCATTTTATTTCTCATTAATGTACACTCAGCAGCCCATCTTGACAGAAAAAACAGAAATGTAGAAATTTGTGCAAATTTATTAAAAAAGAAAAACTGAAATATCACATGGTCATAAGTATTCAGACCCTTTGCTGTGACACTCATATTTAACTCACATGCTGTCCATTTCTTCTGATCCTCCTTGAGATGGTTCTACTCCTTCATTGGAGTCCAGCTGTGTTTAATTAAACTGATTGGACTTGATTAGGAAAGGCACACGCCTGTCTATATAAGACCTTACAGCTCACAGTGCATGTCAGAGCAAATGAGAATCATGAGGTCGAAGGAACTGTCCAAGGAGCTCAGAGACAGAATTGTGGCAAGGCACAGATCTGGCCAAGGTTACAAAATAATTTCTGCAGCACTCAAAGTTCCTAAGAGCACAGTGGCGTCCATAATCCTTAAATGGAAGAAGTTTGGGACGACCAGAACTCTTCCTAGACCTGGCCGTCCAGCCAAATTGAGCAATCGTGGGAGAATAGCCTTGGTGAGAGAGGTAAAGATGAACCCAAAGATCACTGTGGCTGAGCTCCAGAGATGCAGTAGGGAGATGGGAGAAAGTTCCACAAAGTCAACTATCACTGCAGCCCTCCACCAGTCGGGGCTTTATGGCAGAGTGGCCCGACGGAAGCCTCTTCTCAGTGCAAGACATATGAAAGCCCGCATAGAGTTTGCCAAAAAACACATGAAGGACTCCCAGACTATGAGAAATAAGATTCTCTGGTCTGATGAGACCAAGATTGAACTTTTTGGCGTTAATTCTAAGCGGTATGTGTGGAGAAAACCAGGCACTGCTCATCACCTGCCCAATACAATCCCAACAGTGAAACATGGTGGTGGCAGCATCATGCTATGGGGGTGTTTTTCAGCTGCAGGGACAGGACGACTGGTTGCAATTGAAGGAAAGATGAATGCGGCCAAGTACAGAGATATCCTGGAAGAAAACCTCTTCCAGAGTGCTCTGGACCTCAGACTGGGCCGAAGGTTCACCTTCCAACAAGACAATGACCCTAAGCACACAGCTAAAATAACAAAGGAGTGGCTTCGGAACAACTCTGTGACCATTCTTGACTGGCCCAGCCAGAGCCCTGACCTAAACCCAATTGAGCATCTCTGGAGAGACCTGAAAATGGCTGTCCACCAACGTTCACCATCCAACCTGACGGAACTGGAGAGGATCTGCAAGGAAGAATGGCAGAGGATCCCCAAATCCAGGTGTGAAAAGCTTGTTGCATCATTCCCAAGAAGACTCATGGCTGTACTAGCTCAAAAAGGTGCTTCTACTCAATGCTGAGCAAAGAGTAGAACCATCTCAAGGAGGATCAGAAGAAATGGACAGCATGTGAGTTAAATATGAGTGTCACAGCAAAGGGTCTGAATACTTATGACCATGTGATATTTCAGTTTTTCTTTTTTAATAAATTTGCACAAATTTCTACATTTCTGTTTTTTTCTGTCAAGATGGGGTGCTGAGTGTACATTAATGAGAAATAAAATGAACTTTTTTGATTTTAGCAAATGGCTGCAATGAAACAAAGAGTGAAAAATTTAAAGGGGTCTGAATACTTTCTGTACCCACTGTATTTACGCAATTTAACATTTACAATAAGTAGGTATTTATTTATTTTTGCCTGTGTATTGCCTCTCAGACAACATACAAGCTGCCTTCACTTGTTGGTGAAGAAGATCTGTTAAAACCAAAAATAGCAGTTTTTTTTATTTGTAAATAAATCTTCTAAAAAGATCATCGGAACTGATCAAAGATAATGCAGTGAAACATATTGCTGTTTGTAATGAAGAAGTAAAACATTATTCATTGAGTTTAAAGGTTCATTGTTGACACTGGTTAGTTTATTGTAACTCTGCCATTCATGAAGGTTCTTTTAAGCAGGTACTTTAATCCGAATTTATTACTTGCTAGTTGATAAATTAAAAGAAAAAAAAAGATTTAAAATTTGTATGATAAATTTCTGTTTTTGTTGAAGAACCTCTGATCTCATCGTGTCCTCCCTCCCACCTGTGAAACCCACCCTGTTGGGATGTCCCTGATGTCGTCCCTTTCCCTCTCTCCTCAGGGGCCTGGCCCGTCCTCATCGATGACTTTGTGGAGTTTGCTCGGCCGATCGTAACGGGAAGTAAACGCAACATGACATAATGTTTGTCCCGGCTTCGTGCGGCGGATGGAGTTTGTGTTTCTTCCAGTTTTTCTTTTACTGAATGAGGTTTTGATACAAATGAGCCAAAAAGAGACAACTTCTCAATGAGCCTGTCTGCAGCTTGTCATCAAGATTGTTCTTCCAACTACATAAGACGCCTCAGACGGGGAGTGATCTGGAAAACCGCTTCGGAAAGGAAAGCAGGAGAGAAAACCTTTCTCGTTGTTGTCTGCTGGCGCGGACAGACTTCGGGATTGCAATATGGAAATGATGAGTACGCTAAAACTCATCAGTCAAAATTACCGGGAGGGGGGTGGGGGGTGGGGTAGCTTTTAAGTGCTGCTGTGGACTCGCTAACAAGAGTCCAAGTGAGCTTGTAGCACATGCTGAGGATTAAGTTATAGATGCAGTACAGTAGGATGTGGCCTCTTGCAGTTGTGAATGGAAGTGTGTTTAAAACCTGCATGTTTTGTCAGCCGGTGTGAAGTCGTGCCGTGGACGTTGTGGAGGCAACAAAAGGCGATCTACATTATTTTCACTGAGAATGTGACGCTCTCTAACAATCACACACAGAGAGCAGAGAAAGTGTGTGTGTGTGTGTGTGTGTGTGTGTGTGTGTGTGAGTGAGTGAGAGAGAGATTGGTGGGGGTTAAACATTTTGCCTCTTCTATAGTACAATGCTAAATATTTTCATTTGGTTTTATTAATATAAGAAGTTTGAAAATTTCGCCTTTTACTGCGTTGAAAACGTTCAGATCCACCTTTTGTACTCAGACTGAGAATCGGACAGAGCGGCATGCTTTTTGAGCTCAGCACCAGCAGAATCATATTGTTTCAGTTGTAAATTACTCTTCTCATAGAAATTTTAGAAGAGCAAAAATGTATATCTGAGACGACAAGTAATGACATTTATAATCGTGATAAGAAGCTTTTAGGATCCTCATTTTTAAAATGCCACAGCGTTACATTTTTTTAAAATGGTCCTTACTTTAGCAGTGTGTGAACGTCTGTACACAAAAGAGAAACTGACTGGCACATTGACTGTTTTCTATTATCCAGGTGGTGAGGACTTGTCACCTCTGAAAACTGCACTGATTTACACTTTTTCTGTTGTAGGGTTGTTTTTGTTAATCAGGCAGCACTGTATACAGCTACAGAGCTATTCACTTTACTTGACAGTAGGTTTCATTTACATACTGGACTTTTTTTTTTCTTTCTTCTTTTTTTTTTTTTTTTTTTAAAGAACATCACAGCCAAGAGTATTTTCACTGTTTGTTTACACTGCTGGAGGTTTGGTCGTCCGCTGCTTTTCATGGATGAGCGCCTGAGTAGGGCAGTGGTGATATGTGAAAGCACCACGGTACAATACTACAAGTACTGCTTGTGCTGCCTTTTACAGGTGGCTGTGGATTATTGCATTTCTCAGTACCCTGTAGTCCAACGCTACATCAAAGACTTTAGCCTTTAAACCGATAGAGGTCAGTGCAGCAGCACTCTCCAACAAGATTCGGTAACTCTAAACACTAACCGACCCCGCGTACGCTAAAAGCAGTGTGACAGAAGGCAGAGCTCAGGTACCAGTCGTCCTCTCCCAGTCGTAGTGTCTGCCATGCTTTCAGTTCTGAGCAGCGACGCTGATCTCGTTCTACCAGCTGCTGTTGTTGCCATCATGATAAAACCTTTGCCATGTTTTGAAATCTAAATGGATTATTTCCCTGCATCAAGTTTCTGTCCCGTCAACAGCTTGCTACCGGGGAAATAACTGCCTTTTATTAGGTCCACAAACTTGTGTTGAAATTCTCATTTACATGTAGACATAAGTCAGCCAATGAACTATGGTGGTGTGCATGAATGTAGACTTTAGGACGTTGAAGGTGTATAAGGATTGAAATGCATAATGGCAATGAGGACTGTCAGTGTTGGAGCTGATAAAGGCGTCACATTGTTCATTTTAGTAACAAAGTAAGTTGGTTCACTCAGATAGCTCATATAAAGTGTTCATGACTGTGTTGCAATTGTTCTGTTTGACTTTCAAAGTTGTGCACAAGCCTACGCTGGTCAAAGCAGTGAGATGTGTGACTGTGTTTCCCAGCTGACGTTCTCTGTGGTTCAGCAGGGAGGAAACATCTTTCGGTGTTCAGTACGGTACGATTGGTACGTTTTTTTTTGTTGTTGTTTTTTTTTGGTCAAATGTGTGGTCAGCTGTTTCTAGTCACGCAGATCATTCTTATTAAAACAGTATTACTTTTTGCCAGCAAGAAAACAGGTATTTAACAGAGTAATATGTTTTGTCACGGAAGCATTTCCATACATTGTTTTCTTGAAAAATGTTGTCAATAAAGCATGTTGTTTATAACAGTCTTGTAAAAGATGTAACTTGTGTCGAGCGCTGACATCTGACAAATGTTTGTTTTGTTGTCAAGATGTTGAAAGCTGTTCAGCAGAAATGTGTTGTGCTAAAATCAGGATGCTGATAATATTTCTCAGAGATCAGGAGGAATAATGTGGCAAATATTTGCTGGTAAAATAGGTTTACCTTCAGTACAATAACCTGTTCTCTGCATTGAATCAATGAAACTTCACTGATGTGAAACCAGATTAACAAAATTTGTGACACACGCAAACACACACACACACACACACACACAATATTATTTGATTTTTTTTTTTTTTTGAATAAATAATTTGGAGAGTATTTTGTAGAACTGAAATGAGGATATGTTATGACTGAAAAGGTCATACTGAATTGTGTTATTTTAATATGCTCTATGCAAAAGCTGTGTATATTCATTGGAGGCCTACAGGTGTTTTATTAAGTCAAACACTAACTGATTTCAGAGATATCAAAACTAAATTGCAGTGATGAATGGAACAAAAAAATAATTTCTATATTCCTGCTAACAACCAGCTCAACTCCAGCGTTCGCTTGGAAACAGTTGTCCCTTATCAGGTTGCATTCCTGCTGCATTTCATCATCATCATCATCATCACCGCCTCTTCTGGTAATACTTTGTCTGCTGTTACTCGCAGTAGGTTAAGGGGGACATTCACCAGCAGATAAAAAGTAAAGAGTTGGGGGGAAAAAACTGATTTGAGACTTAACGGTGGTAAAAATGGACTGAAGAGAAGAAGAAGGGGAACTCTTGGATGCAGCGCATGTAACTGGAGAGGCAATGAGCTAATGTCAGGAGATGATGAATAAAGAAGCTGAAAAGGGATTAGAAGGTTGAGCTTTGATAAAGCATGAGGTATGCTCATGGAGTCAGGAGGCATTAGTTGGGATGATGCTCCATTCTTCCCCTCCTCCCAGGGGACAGGTGGGACATCAACAAAGTCCAGCACCAGTTGGTTGGCAAGCAGCACATTAGCATCTCCTCCAGTGTGTCACCCCCCCCCCTCCACACACACACACACACACACACACACACACCATTACCACTCCACACCCAGCCATCCAGCTTTTAGGCTTCGGGACCGTGGGGATTGCCTTTTTAGGAGACACCTGATCACAGCTGAACCGTCCGCCACCCGACACAAAGAAGCTGTGGCTGATAACGTGTGCATGTGTGCGTACACTTGCCCGCCCTTAGTACTTAGAGTTTGTGTGTGAGAAATTATGAGAAACTAGGGGAGAGCTCTGAGGATGGGAAGGTGGCAGAGCTATTCAGTAGAAGAGACAGAAGAAATGGAAATCCTACCAAAGCTGTGAGAGGTTGTTTTACGTCCTGCGTAATGTTTTGGGACATGAGAGTTTCTTCTGTCTCCATTTTTCTGTGAGTTTGTTGAGGTGGTGAAAAAGACCTAAGAGGAGACGAGGGAGTGATTTGTGCCAGGAGCAATCTTAAATCCCAGTGTGACCGCATCATTTGGGAGAACGTCTTTGGTTCGAGAGGAGCTGGGTGATCAACACCGAGTATCATGGAGAAATTCAAGGCGGCCATGGTCCTGGGTGGTGTTGGTGATGCTTTGGGCTACAGAAAGGGTCGCTGGGAGCGCTGCACTTCAGGCAAGATTATCCAAGAGGAACTGGCCTCTCTGGGGGGACTGGGAGCGCTGAAACTGGACCCTGATAACTGGCCCTTGAGTGATGCGGTGCTGATGCACATGACCACAGCAGAGGCACTGGTAACAGGTATGTTTAATATTGATGTCCAGATGAATGACAGATGGTTTATGAGAGCTGGATTAAGGAGTGACAATTATGGCAATATTAAACACTAATTAGCCTAGTAGCTCTTATTCTAAAGCATTTAATATCACTACACTTTCTCATTCACTTCCACTGTAATTTTGCACCAATGACATAAAAGCCAAATGTTCTTTCTTTATTTCTTCAATCCATTTGTTTCAATTTGTTTCTTTTTTTTTTTTTTTTTTTAAATAATAGACCTGAATAGACTGAATATGTCCCAAAAATATAGACCTGTTCAGCCAGGCTTTTAATCTTTCTTCTTTAGAAGGTCCAGAATAGCTTCTTCCATACAGTCAATGGAAGCTGCTAATCACTTACTGGCCCACCAAACCTGAATGACAAAACCTGCTGACATACCATGATCCATCTCTGCAACAGAGCATCAAAGACGGATCCTTGGTAGAAACTTAACCATGAATGCCTTCACACAAATACCGTCTCAAGCCCCCAACAGCGCAGCTTGGAGTTGCTGGGACAGAAGAGTTCAAAATAGAATACTTTGGGAAAGCTGATGCTCAGCTTTCCTCTGCTGAACAATAGCGGGTCAGACGCCTGCGTAATCTGCTGGTTTCATGTTTGGCTGTGGATGCGGCTCAAAGCCAATGACAATGGTCCTGAGAAAAAATGGTGATGACATCTTTTAAGATTAGGATGCCCTATTTAGCAACAATACAGCATGCCTGCACACACACACACACACACACACACACACACACACACACACACACACACACACACACACACACACACGCCAGACAAATATGCATGGAGTCTGATGCATGCTGTTTATCTTGCCTTGTCAGTCTTCTTACAAACATATTGAACTGCTACAACATAAATAACAACAAATAGTCTCCTATTTTAAATTGTATCTGAAGCAGAGACTAAAAAAAAGTCTACTATTTTCTTAACTCCTTCTTTACACACATCCATTGCAGAATTTGGCAGTGATACACACTTCCGGCCAGTCAAGAGGTGAGTGAACGTCCAGGATCGCTAACTTAGTGGTGACGCTCCTTTGTCAACACAGACTCTCTTGCTGTGTGGACACATACAGTCCACACATAAACCAATTCTAGCAAGATGGCTGTGGGCTCGGCTTGTTGATCCCAGCTGACCTCAGTGTGTGGAAGTGACTCCACTTTCTCTGCAGGCATGCTGGTCCTGATCTGTGGTGCGGCAGGCTGAGGCTAAACTTAGCCCATTGCAGCACCACTCATCTCGCCTTGCATGCCAGTCATGAATGACTCTCAATCACTATGTGTGTGTCTGTGTGTGTCCAGATTACTGGTGTCTGGAGGACCTGTACCGGGAGCTGGTACGTCTCTATGTTGAAGCCATTGTGTTGCTCCAGGGCCGAGCTCCTGATCCCACAACAGTGGAGGGTTGTGTTCACCTCAAACCTCACAACTTCCTGCTCGCCTGGCACACGCCCTTCAACGAAAAAGGTCATTGGAGATAGTATATATATATATATATATAGATTTTATGAGTCCAACATAGTTACAGTAGAAATGTGTGTAAATGTGTCGATGTCCAGGGTCTGGGTTCGGAGCAGCTTCCAAGGCCATGTGTGTGGGTATGAGATACTGGCAGCCTGAGAGACTGGACAACCTGGTGGAGGTCAGCATTGAGATTGGCAGAATGACCCACAACCACCCTACAGGTGATAGAGCTGGCAGTTTCCAATCCTAACAAATCTTCTAATAACAGGCTACTGATGGACTGCCCATTTTTTACTCACGTCACTGTCAGTAGCCCAAAGTGGCAAAGTGACTTGTGGTGTCACTCTTGGCTTCAGGCTTCCTCGGCTCCCTGACAACGGCGCTGTTTGCATCCTATGCGATCCAGGGGAAGCCTCTTGTGACTTGGGGCCGTGAGCTCATGAAGGTCATCCCTCGAGCTGAGGAGTACTGCAGGAAGACCATACGACACATTGCAGGTTAGTCTTTTGAAGCTTAATTGATTAAAGTAAGTCAATTGAAGCTCCTATGTAAAACAACATAAAGAGAGTAAGATACGTTTGTTTACTTATCCAGTATAGTAACAAATGTCTGAGACAAATGTCAGCTGACGGCAGAAACATTTGTGATTCTGATGCAGAGTATCAGGAGTGCTGGTTCTATTTTGAGGCCAAGTGGCAGTTTTACCTTGAAGAGCGAGAGATAGACAAAGAGGGACAGAACAAACCTTCCCTCCCCGACCGCTACGATGCTGAGGAGACAGATAAAGTAAGTCATTTTAATCTTCTTTTTCCCTAACAGGCTCTGTGCACTTCTGTCACTGTTTCTTTGTCCACACAGATGTTCAAGCGTTGGAGCTCCGAGGGCCGTGCAGGCCGGAGAGGTCACGATGCCCCCATGATCGCCTACGACGCCCTTCTGGCTGCAGGGAGCGACTGGGCTGAACTGTGTAAACGAGCCATGTTCCACGGAGGTGAGAAATGCAGCATTTAGGACCAGCAAATTGAACACCCGCCGTGCTCATTGTGACACTGTGAAAAACTCTCTTTCAGGTGAGAGTGAAGCCACAGGCCTGATTGCAGCCTGTCTCTACGGCCTAATGCACGGCCTGAGCCAGGTTTCCCCCAGCCTGTACCAGGATTTGGACAAAAGAGAACGTCTGGAGGAGCTGGGAGAAGCTCTGTACAGGGCAGCATCTGCAGAGAAATGCACAGACAAGTAATCCTGATCTCCTCTGACCTGAACTCTACTGGCTATAAGCAGAGCTGCACACGACTCTAAAACTGCTTCCTTCTTTTCCCACACTACACTCTAGTATTTCAGTAGTCTTGAGTGGCATCCTGCTCTCTCCTCACCCCTCTTACATTGCTGTCCTTGATTTTGCTGTCCACTATCCACAGATCTGTCATGATTCCTGAAGGTAAAATCACATTACATTTTAGGTTTGGAACTGAGGAACATTAAAAGGGAGTTGATTTATAGAACTGAGTGGTCATAAATACTTTCTGTGAGATTGTCTCTGGTACTTCATGTGTAATCAGTTTTCTTTTGATGACAGTGGATACACAACACATGACTTCTCTGGTGTTTTTCCAGTGTTTCTGTTGCATTTAAATGACAGAGCTGTGGGGGATAATAATAATGTTTGACCTTAATAACATCTAGTAAAATAATAAGAGTACACTCTGTAATCTCTTTCTTTGACCTTTTCCTACTCTGAGGCTTACCTGCATTAATATTGTCATGGAGTATTTAATTCTTAAAAACCTGCATACATTTTGTGCAAACATTGTCTTCTGGGGTTTAGACAAAACCTAATTGATTTTGAAGTCTCAACCTGAGTTTCACCCCACTTGATTTCCTGCTTTAAGAAATTAATTGTATCTAAAGGGACGGATAAACTCACTCTAGATCTAGATTCACTTACCCATCTTTAGCGGATCAGTGCATGTGTATGAATGAATAAGGACATTAAGTTATAGTTTAGTGGCTATGTTTTCATATACTGTGATTAACTATTGTTTGCACTGTGATGCTCTTATTAGGTCTGGTGTACTTTGCTGTCAAAGCACCCCTACATGTTTAAAATTAAAATGAAAGATTAAAATGAACTTCGATATATATCACGCATTAAGTGGCTGTCTCTCTTTATCTTAACTGCTACATTGGATAGCTTCTTAATTTTCTACCAGATTTCCTTCTTTTGCCACAAGCCTCTCGTACAATCCCCTGAACTAATCGCCTGTAACAAGTTCACACTTCTTCACTTCAAGTTTGAGCATTTTATCGCCTCCATTTTGTTACAGGTGTCGAGTGACTACTGGAATTCCCAGTTCAAGTTCCAAGTATTTGTATTTATATACCGATTCACTAATAAGTAAAAGTAATGTCCAAGAAGTAAAAAAAGACAGTAAAAAGGTGACTAGTTTAATATGGTCACTGTACAGGTTTTCTCATACACATGATTTACTCATACACATTCCAGTGATGCTGACTTGGGTAAAAGAGATTTAAAGTCAACCCTAATGGAAGATTCCCCTTGTTCATGCTCTAACAGCTGTGCTTAAGCTAGAGGTATCCCCAATTTCTTTCATGATGGTGCTATCAGTTTCAAGAAAAGAACTTCAGTTGCAGGGATTAAGTTTTACATGTCCTCTATTCTCTGTAGACCAGATTCTCGGAAAACCAGTAACAACCCTGCCGCCAGTACCTTGAAGAAGTTGGTTAGAGACCCCAAATGCCGTCCAGTGCTCCGAGGGATTCTTGAGAGTCTACTGAATTACCTGACACAGGTTCTGCCCAAGTGGACCACCAAAAACAGAGACCGGGAGAAGCCGGAGTCCAGTAGTGAAGCACAAAGAAACCCAAGAAACACAGGCTGTCCTAATCAGAGAAGTGAGACTTCAGTGAAACAGATTCAACCTCTGACAAGCTGCAAAATGGTTCAGTTCTCTGATGTGGAAAAAATGACCCAGGGAGAAATTGCTGAGACCAGTCCCGACGTCTCCGAAAAGTGCTGGTTGGCTGCACAAAATAACAGATCGCCAAGCAGGTGTGGAGGAGGAGATCAAAGAGCAGGAGACTTAACACCCCGGCGCCTAACCACGTTCCAGCTGCTCCAATCAAAATTCACAAAGTCCACACCCAGACCCCCCATTACCCACCAGAAGGAGGTAGGAAGTCTGTCTTCCGGCAGAGGACTGCACACAAACCACAACAAAGACACTGAACATAACAAGCACAAGAGGGACAGAGCTCAAACAGAACAAGGACTAAAGAGAGGAGGCCGTGTGAAGGATATGGTGGCCAAGTTTGTCACGGCTGAGCAGAAAGAGCTGAGACTGAAAATACTGAAGAAACAGCCAGTCAAACCAAGACTCATCGGAAGAGGGATCCTCTTATCTTCCTTAATGGAGAAGTTTGAGACCATGGCGACTGTACGAAAGGGAAGTGACTTGAAATGTTCTGGAGGAGTCCAGGTGACAACGAATAAAAAAGAGCAGGTAGCTTGTCTTGAAAGAGAGCAACAACAGAAGGGAGACCAAACTGGCCACATGAAACAAATGAAATGTAAATATGCTGTGCAGCAGTTGAAAGAAACCCAAATTACAAATGGGCGAGAACAAAGACCAAATCAGGATGTAGACGTTTTAACAAAAGTAACCTCACACATGGGAGAAACATATAATTCAAATACAGAACAAGTGGGGGACCAGCCCTCCAATCAACAGGTTCACTGTTCATTAAAACATAAGGAGGGTCAAGCTTATGATATTCAGGTGAAGGGCTGGGGGTCAGAGGACTTTGGTGAAAGTCAGACAGTAGTCGATGAAACTCAGAGTATGAGCAGCAGGTTAAGATTTGCATGTGTAGAGCCGCTCTGTTTCACTTGTGTGACGGAGTGGTCACTCCCACGACCTTACAGGCTATCTCCACAGGTAGAGGTCCCAATGAACTGGCATGTGGCGACCATCAAGACCTGCTCTCCTGAGTGGTCCACATGTGTAGATTCCTCTCCTGAACAATATCTGCAGGAAACCAAACCTGAGGCTTCAGAAAGCTCCAACCTGGATCAGGTACCAAAGAAAACCAAAGACGGTCCACTATACTCTCACAGCGAGTCAGAATCCTCCACTACAATACCTGAAGGCAACGTCAAACCAAAACATGACCTCATGGAAAATGGAGACCCGATTCCCCCCAGACCTACAACCATTCAAAGAAGGTTGATCTGTTATGTCATCCCACAAGTTTACAGATTTGATAATCTACAAAGTGCTGATCAGATTACTTCTTCCTCTCAAGCGCTACCACACCCAGAAACTACGACTCCTTTAGATGCAATTCCACTGCCACAACCTGGTGCTTGTATGACTGTTCGTGGCACTGCATTACAGCCAGTGGAAACTTTACAAGACACTGACTCATGCCTTCCTCATGACATCGACCTTCATGCGGTAACAAGAAAGAAGCCAGTTGAGGGTAAACCAGGAGAAAAAGACCAGGAGGCCAGAGAGGAAAATGAACAAGTACAAATTGTGGACATAAAAGATACTAATATGTCCCAAAGATTTAGGCTTTCTGAAGACACTTCCAACATGGCTACCTCTGAAGACAGTAAGATCTCTGCTGTAACGTTAAGTCAGACTCAACCCGAGAAAGACGGCGCAAAACAGAGACCAAAGTACACGACAATCAACTATGGGGATCCTTCCGTCAAGCAAACATATAAACCCAAAATCATACGAGTCACTGACACATTCACTTTCTAGGTTGGTGAAAACTAAAGCAAAGACTCAACATAGTATGATGTTTTAATGAATGTAGCTGGTTCATTTAAAAAAATAAAATAAAATAAACATAAAAATTATAATAGCACTCGTGATGCTGCACAATTTAAAACATTTTAAACATTTTAAACAACAAGGTTGTTCACCAGGAAGCATATTTATTGATGATCTTCAATTATCCATCTGAATGATTAAACACAGTATGGATTGACTGAATTATTTTGTGTGTAGACTTGAAGAGGATTGTTCAACCTCAGAATAGTTAACAGTGCTGAACACACACACACACACACACACACACACACACACACACACACACACACACACACACACACACACACACACACACACACACACACACACACACACACACACACACATACACACATAGAACTGGACTGTTTCGAAAAAGAACAAAGTGACACTTGTCCAGAGCAGATGAATGGTCACACAGTGATGCCAAAGCTGTCAGTAGTTGGAAGTTCATCCAAGTCCTTGATCCAACAACCCCGCCCGCTGGCAGGATTAATCTACTGCAGAAACATGAGTCCGCATTTGGACTTACCCCGGTATTTTCACAAGCGGATAAGAGATCAAGGCCCACATGATCTCTCATCTGTCCATCCCAGGGCTAATCCTGACCGGGACTGGTGATGAGGTCTTGTCACTGAGTGTGGCAGAAATCACATTTTGAGTAGTTGCATTAAACGTCGGGTTGACATGGAAACTTCTGGGTTTTATGGTTAGGTCTTTGTGTCATTATCAATCTGAGTCCGATAATTCAGACGGTTGTTCTCTCCAGCCCCTCGCGTTGGTCTCTCTCTTCAGTTGTTTCTGATCTGTGATGAGTGGATGGTCCGGCCCGGTGGCTATCTGCTTTCCCTTATGTTTTACTTTCTTTAGAGGATGGAGTTCTGGTTGTTCTGTTTTTGCCTCCAGACTCACACAGTTTTAGTCAAGGTTTTGATATTTTTGTAAATAAAATTGCTTTACTAGTCCTTGAGTGTGGCAGCCTCTTTATATGTTGGTGGTCACAAAGTTGAGCCAAATGTTTTCTTATGACTTAAAAAACAACTTTATTGTTTCTCTCTTCTTGTTCTTATTATGACATGAAATTGAAATTCAGCTTCAGCAACAGGTGCCACATCAAACCACCATAACAATCTTCATTTAGCAACAGCCCTGCTAGGCGCTCCATTTTATGAGGGTTACACCAGTAATGCAGTGTTTTGATGACAGCACTTGAACACAGTGTCTCTGTGCTCCACATTCTCTCAATAGCGCATAATCAAATTGACATCTGGTGACTTGAGGTTTGTGCCGTTTTCATGCTTCCAGTGAAAGCAAGGTTTTCCACTTTCAAGTCATTTTAACATTTTTATTCACTTATTTTCACAAATCACAATCACTTAGTTCTTTAATTTATATTTATGTCATATCTGGAAAGTTGCTATGACTTTTTTTTTTTTTTTTTTTTTTTTTTTTTAAAGACTAACCCTGAGTCATGTTTGTTTCCGGTTATATTAGTGGACCAGATGCTGCCCGGGCAGAAGTTGAGGTGTTAACCTGATGGTTGTGTTATCTGTGCTACGTGTCTGTGGTGGAGGGCGCGGCTTCCGACCGTCGATGCTGCCTTTACATGTTGTAGGACACAAAAACACCATCAAGTGCAAACGGGGTAACCTTTGAATTTTATGATTGGGTAGTATCGATGTGTCTGTATTAACAGCTGATGTTAACGCGTTGATTTATCAAATTTGAGTTTTTCCTTAAGGGACAGTAGCTGCTATGTACAAACAATGTAAGGAGGTAGTAAGAAGTATAATAATAAAAGTAATAGACACGTGTATTAATGATTGCGTAAGGATGTCAAGATTTCTTCAAGTTTGACCAGATTTACTTTATAAAATGGGTGTTTACTTTTGAAAGCAGTTGCAAATAACAATTTGGAGGATGTCTAACGGCAAAAACAAGCCAAACCTGCTTTATATATCACACCTCTCCTTTTTTTTTTTTTTTTTGTTCTACAACCGCATCTTCACCTTTTAACTCCTCACAGCCTCGTGAGCAAAAAAAAAAAAAAAAATCACATGAAGCCGCGCCGTGAGACTCTGAAGCGGGAATTTACGAGAAGCACGTGAAAGCAGCAGCATTAGGTCTGATTGAGGCGTGTTGTCCCGGGGCAGACCGACGTCACGCGGCCGAAATCTTCCATGGAGTTCCTCCGGACAAGAAGAGCATCGGAGGTGACGGACCGACGACCGCGTGGGACGCACCGGGGGTCGTGAGCGTTAAACCGGGGCGTTTTTGCGTCTTGATGCTTGTTCTCGGAGCCGCGAGCCCGGATAGTTTAACTCCGAGCGGCCGCGGGAAAAGGAGCGGCGGCGGCGGCAGGTGCATGTGGATGACAATAAAACGAGACACAAGTCTGCTCTCTTCACACGGCAACGTTTGACTGATAAAATACTGGACAAATCGAGCTGAAACAAGTTTTTTTTGTTTTGTTTTTGATGGGAGGCGTCTAAGATGCTTTCCCTTTTCGGAGAACAGCGCGTTAATCCCGGGAGGCTCCTGTCCCGTTTCTCCGCACGCAAACATGGAGAAAGTGAGCGTCGAGGCTAACTCACTTCAACTTATGTTTACGTGCTTGTTGTAAACTTTGGACTTTTTTTTTTCTTTTTTTGGGGGGGGGGAGGAAAAAAAAAGAAAAAGAAAAGCACGGCGGACACATGGTGGGACTCCGGCGCTGATTTTTCAGGAGCATAAGAGACAATGGAGAGGAAGAAAGAGGCGAGCAGGCGGACCCGCTCCCCGGACGGGACAGCGAAGGACCGGGTGGGCAGGTAACGCTCGACTCATCCTGCTCAAAACGTTTTTAAAACCGTGTTTTATTGACGTTGCGAGCTCGTTACGCGTTTAGTAACTTTCCTACTAAGTAAAACGAGAAGCAGATAATTACTTTGATCCCTTATTTATGTCGAAAATTGACGCTTGTAAAGAGCCGTTGACGTTACTCCAGTAGTTAGCCTACGACGAGCGAAAACCAACGGCCATGCGTTTACAAAACTTTCGTCACGTGCGGTCGTATTAAAAAACAAAAAAAAAACATCGAGACAACCGCTAAATATTTAATTTGATTTTTACTCCCATAAAAGTTGATTTATACTCTGTTTAAACTGTGCAGGTAGGATCCAAACCCCCGTACTCTTGAGTACACTCTGTCCTAGTCGCTTAATTGAACAGGTGTGATTGGTGGTTGCGCTCATTAGAAAGTCGTACAATAACAAAATAAACTTTACATTTTTCAAAATAAATATCTCATTTTCAAAGGAAGTCAAGAACTTTAGTCCATTAAACAACTCATTCTGCTTTTTTTTTTTTGTTGTTGAAAAATACATATGCAGACGTTTGCAGGTTGAACAATTCATTTTAACTTCATTTATAGTATGTATTTTGTTTTTCTGATAAATCGTTGAGGCACTTCCAATATTTCATCCATCTCGTTGATGGTACTAAATATTGGAAATGCTTTTAGCATAATGAAATAAAATTCACCACACTTCAAACTGAACTGATCATAAAGTTGAATCAACATCTCTGAAGGAAGGATTTATTGCAGGGTTGTATATCACACTGTTTTATCTCGTTTTTATCTACCTGCTAGTCTCGGGAGGAATTGCCCATGAGATAGTTAACTTAGTCAATTTATCGACATTTATTTATCTAAATTAAAGCATTTGATCTTTTTTTTTTTCCAAAGATGTTAGTTAACACTACAGTGCGTGTCATGTTTATTTATTTATTTTTTGAAAAGGGGAGCTATTGTATAGTTCAAACACACTGATAACACAGATAATCAGTTGCCACATTGATAAACTTCACACCCGTGTGCACCGTTGCTTCGGTTTTGGCAACAAGGACACTCTCGGATAAGAAACGCAACGTTTTGCGTGATGATAACTTTCTTTGCACTCGGGTATTTGCAGAGCGTGTGCGGTGCATGTGACGTATACGCCACAGTAAAGTAGTTTCATCCTGCAAAAGTCAGTTGTGCTCGAACGTGGATTAAAGCAGAGGTAGTAGATATTGCTGGTGTGTCCTGTGCATTTCATCTTCAGGAATGACTTTGCTCTCGTGAGAGGGTTAAGCTGCAGGAAGATTATGGTGTTACCGAAGGCATTAGGTTGAGCCACCTATACTCGTAACTTTTTCATCACGGGCCAGATTGTAGATGTAGGTAATGTTATACGTAACACATGCTATATATATATATATATATATAAAGATAGCATTAGTAAGACGAACTAAGCGTTAGTCTGTCATTTGTGCTGTAATGGATTTATGCGCACCAGTTGTGTTGTGTCCCCTCAAATACAGAAGATAACAACACCAGTAAAACAAAGCACTTGGACTCATTTATCTGATTTTGTCGATAGAATTGTTCAGATTGAGTTTTGTGCTTTTCGGCCCAGTGTGGATCCATACGGCTTTGAGCGCTCCAAGGACTTTGACTACGATTCATACGAGGAGCTGATGTCGGAGTATCTGGTGGTGCTCACCCATCGCTCCATCAAGTGGTCCAAACTACTGAAGGGCAAAAGCAAAGTGCAGAAGAATGTCAAACGTGAGTGTGGCAGCTGAACACAAGCTTATATCCTCACAAAGTGAGCGCACGCCCCGAAACCGAACTAAGTTTGATCATTTCCCCGCTTTTTTTTTCCTGCAGTAAAGCGCTTCGTACGTAAGGGGATTCCCAATGAGCACCGGGCTGTGATCTGGATGGCAGCCAGCGGGGCTCAAGACCAGCTGGAGAAGAACCCGGGATACTACCAGTCCCTGCTGTCAGCACAGCACGACCCCGAACTTGTGGAGACAATCAGAACAGGTCAGGCTCTCGCAACCGTTTCTCATTCACCCGTAACATCACTGAGACACCAACAAAAGGTCCCGACACACAACAAACCAGCCTGGAGGAGCTCACCATCACAAAGACGTCCAGTGCGTCACAACTTTGGTTACGAACTGAACGTCAACTTCTGTTCAAGCCTCGATTGGCAAAAAAAAAATCTTCTACACGCAAAACAAATTAACTAAATTATTGACACATCAATCAAATCAAAAGAATCATTATGTCGTAGGTTTGATATAAAAAAAATATAGATATTTCTGATTACAAAATAGCAATTGGCACTGTTAAAAGTTTTCTTTTTCTTTGTCATTGTCATCATGTGGCTTTTTGCTGGTGAGACTAGAGAAGGCGCAGCTGAAAAACAAAGAGAAACTGCACTAAATGAGATAAACAAAAGATTTAGTTTAAACTCTCTGTTGCCGTGGTAGTAATTACAACTTCACTTCTTCTTTGGTCTGCCTTGACAAGCTTTGTACACCTGGATTTGGGCAGTTTATTCACTTCTTCCCGACAGATTCTCTCCAACTCACCAGCCTCAGAGACTTGTCCTGCCTGCTCTTGGCTGCAAGGTGAACTGTCTCAGTTCAAATATTCATGTTAATGTTTAGACACATAATGTTCAACTTTTTACATTTTAGCTGCAAAAGCAAACTTTTGTTTCCTGCTGCCTCTCGCTTGCTCACTCATCTACAGTATGTATGCAGACGGTGTGACTCGTGTCTGTGCGGTCTCTTTTTCTCAGACTTGAACAGAACATTTCCAGACAACGTTCAGTTCCGCAAGACGTCCAGCCCGTGTCTGCAGAAAGGTCTTCGCAACGTGCTGCTGTCTTATGGCCACCACAATCCAGCTGTGGGCTACTGTCAGGTAATTCTCACCTCCTCAAGTCCCAGTTTAGGGTGGATGGTTGAATAACGCCATATCTTTACTACTATCTATACTAATCTATACTAATGTGGAAAATTATCATTGTGATAATTCAGTCAAGGAGTTTGATTCTTGTTGATTCTCTCGATAATAGTAAAATACGTTTTATTATGATTCTAATGTTGGTAATTTGGGTTTGAACAGTCACACTATTTTGGTGTTGTTCCATAATTTTATGTCGCACTGTATGACTGAAATGTACCATGTAGTATTGTGTCTATTAATTTTGAGGATTATAAGGTGAAGTTGAATCAAAATGCCCTCAATTTTTTTTTTTTTAAGATGGTACAAACAATTATGTGCTGAATACTTAATGTGAAAAATATGTATAATGTATTGACGTATTAGTGTAATTGACGGCCCGATTATGAATGAAAAAGCCTATTTTTATGCTCACTGCTCTCACAGTGTTATCAATAACCCACTTGTGTGTCCAGAGAAAGGCTGTTTGCGTCAGCTCAGTAAAGCTTTGTGGTGATCATTGGCATTTGAAAGGCAAATTTCCTTCACCAGAGCATATGCAGCTTGGTTGCAATTGAAACAGGGCTGCACTGATGGTCTGCTATGAAGTATAAATAGAATCCACTCAGGTCTAATCATGCCCATGGAGCCCGTTTCATTTTATTGTTTCCTTACTTTGTGCCCCGTGTTCGCTCCTCTGCTCTCTGCGCTGAATGCTTCATTAAAGAGGTGATCAAACCTGCTCGTCCACGATCGCAAGACTCAAGTGGAACCTGAGTGTGTGTCTCTTTGTCTTCAGGGGATGAACTTCGTAGCTGGGTATCTACTCATCATCACAAAGGATGAAGAGAAATCCTTCTGGCTGATGGATGCTCTGCTTGGTAGCATTTTACCAGGTGTGTGTGTGTGTGTGTGTGTGTGTGTGTGTGTGTGTGTGTGTGTGTGTGTGTGTGTGTGTGTGTGTGTGTGTGTGTGTGTGTGTGTGTGTGTGTGCGTGTGCGTGCGTGTTTCCTCTGGGCTAAGAATAATCCTGCTGGGGTCACATGGTCTTTATCTGTCTGTGGCTTAAGACCTACAGTATGTTTTTATTGGTATGCTGCACTCACTCAACACAGGAAACGTCAGTATTAGTAAGAAAAAACCTGGAAGCAACTGTGATGACAGCAGTGATTTTAAGGTGTTTTGCGTTTGACGCCACGTTTCATTTAATTCAGTTTAATTAGAGCTGTTTATCCAGCTGTTGTATTACAAAAAGGGATTTGTTATCATCTGTCTGCGGTTGATTTAGAGGCGTGTGAATGTGTGTGTGGTTCCAGACTACTACAGTCCTTCCATGCTGGGGCTGAAGATGGACCAGGAGGTGCTGGGGGAGTTGGTCAAAGTTAAAGTCCCCCAAGTGTGGCAGTTGATGAGGGATCATAACGTCATGTGGACCCTCGTGGTCTCCCGATGGTTCATCTGTCTCTACATAGACATCTTGCCAGTAGAGGTGAGTGGATCTGTGTGTGTTGTAGCTTAACTGTTATTTATTATACCTCATATCCTGAAGGACTACATTTATTTTAATTACAAGTTAAGGAAAGCTTGTGTGCCAAGTTGAATTCTTCTAGCCCCTCAAAAAAAAAAATAAAAGCTCGGTCAAAGCATCAAACCACACAAACCCTGTTCTCTTCATAACGTGCTTTATCCGAGCGCTGCTTTGAGTGGACTCGGTTGAAAATGTCGGCTTCATCCTGTTTTCTTTAAAACTGGAACAGTTAACCCACCTCGTACAACTCCTTGCTGCTGCCTTCTGTTGTTGGACCGCGGCGGGTCTGCACTGCTGTGTTTGTTCTCAAAATACACCTGGAACTTTGATCAGAGGGTGCAACACTTGCAGATGTTCACACGGTTTTCAGCTCACCAAAGCACTGGACGTCCAGTCGCTCCGACAGCAACAGGCACTCACCGATTCCCTCCCAGATTGATGCAAACTTTAAAGTAGCTGTTCGTAAAGAGTCAAACATAACTATAATACATCTACAATAACAACCTGACTGTCTGGCGTTGATGATGCAAAATGCACTAGAAACACACTGGTCTACTAAACATCCTTTAACAGTCCAGTTGCACTCGCTCGCAGTTTCAACTTTATATTGTACATCAGTATCTGCACGTGTTGGTCGATGAGATTTCCATTTTTCTTGCCGTTTTATTTTTGCAGACTGTCCTGCGTATTTGGGACTGCCTCTTCTACGAGGGCTCGAAAATCCTGTTCCGCGTAGCTCTGACGCTGATCCACCGCAACCAGGCTCTGATTCAGCAGGCCCAGTCGCTGCCAGACATCTGCCAGACCTTCAAGCAGATCACTCATGGGCCATTTGTTGATGAGTGCCACACTTTCATGCAGGTTAAAAAAAACAAAGCAAAAAACTAAAATAAACCAGGAAGGTGCCCCGTCGCTATAAGCAGTGATTTTATTAGAGGAAAGATCAGTCAGTATAAAAAGAGTCATCCTTTTGTAATTCGCTCTCTTTAATCCTATAATCCCGGTGTTTCCTGTTGTTCCTAGAAAATCTTCACTGAACCAGGAAGTCTCTCCATGGCAACCCTGACTAAGCTGCGGGCGAAGTGTCGATCTCGAATCATCGCGGAGGAATCCTGACGTAGACTCGACTAGCGGTTGCTGAAACTCAATACACATTCCAGAGGGACCAGCACCCAGACGCGTGTTTGCACATTATTTAACAGCGACTCCTACATACTGTACACTCTCCGTCTTAAACGTGTCTGAAGACAGTCGTACAGCACAACTGTAAATATGTGATGTGGGAACATCCTCAGCTGCGCGCTGTACGGGCTGATGATTCCATTTGACTTTTAACATGTAGTTCGTCTGAATGTTTTCTTCTGTTAAAATGTGGAACCGTGCACTTTAGTCCAGAAGGTCAAGAGACACCGAAGAGAAAAGAGTGAGCAGTAAATGGTCAGATGAATTAGGCGTTACGCACCGAGCACCGTCAAAGAGGAACCCGTCTGCTGTTATTTCACTTCGTTGTCTCAATCACGAACATTACGAAAGACAAAACTGTTCTCTTGGGTTATTGGACGGCCGACGGACGAACCTCAACGCTGGAACAACATGCTGTGGTTATCCAACGTGAATTATACTTATTTCATGACACTCTTTATTTCTTGAAACAATTTAATATCTGACGTGTTAGTTTCGGTGAGATTTTGCAGTCCGTCTGCAAATAATTTAAATTCCCTGTGGTGAAACAATACAAGCACAACTGAAAGGGCAGCTCTTCTTCTAACAATGTTCAGTCCAGTTTGTTCTGTGTTTGGGTTTTGTGCCCCTTTTCACCGTCCGTCATGTCAGATTTTGATCCCAATCCTGAGTGTTAAACAACTCCGAGCTGCCGCCATGTTTATTTCACAAATAATAACAATCTTAAAATACGGTTGCATAAAATACTAAAAAAAAAAAAAAATAAATCATTGCTGGACTTAAGATTTTTATTAACTTGCAGTAAAATGCATCATAGAAAATGAGATCAAACCCCTTTCTATAAAAATAAAAGGTCAAATCACTACTATTCATAGTAGCAGTTCTTTTGGGAGTGTGGTGAATAGCAAGAGTGGAAAATTAACCCGTTTACTTTATCGGTTGAATAAACTTTGCACAAAGCAATGAGCCACATTTTTCATCTCACTCACCGAACTATTCGACTAGTTTAACTAAACTGCAGTGCATGGATGGGAGAGGCTTCTATACATCTCTGCTGTGGAGGACTAAGATTGGAAAAGACGCATTCAGAGCTTTCCCTTTTCTCAAGAGTCGCTGGGATGATGGTACGCTCATGAGCTCTAAAAACAAAAAGTACTAGTGAGCATGTACGGACATCAAATTAAAGCTCCCCCAAAGTTGAAATAATTATTGTTAAACTTTTTGGCCTTCAAAAAAAAAAAAAAAAAAAAGACTCCCTCTGCTTCTTTAGTTGCAGTAGTTCTTTATAAATAATAACACGGCTAAAACAACAAAAAGCAGTTCAAGCAAATCCAATCAAATTCCTAGAACATCTTGAAACGAGAGTCGAGCCAAACCGTTGACTGAACCTCCAACAGCAAATTCAAACTTCCTCCATCCTTGACTACGTGAAGTCTCGGGCTTCACTAAGATGCACACCATCTACAGTTAGCAGGTATTCTGTTTCTTGTCATCCACAGAGAAAGTGAAAGGAAAGCTAAATATCCAGATGTCACAATGGATATTGAAAATCATGCACTCGGCACAGAGAAACGACCGCTTCCGTTCACTCCAGCTCGGCTCCTCCCCCGCTCCATTCAGTCTGTCAGCTTTTGAGTTCAACGAAGGGTCCCGTTCAGATGGTCTGGTATCCGGCGTGGCTCCTCTTCCTGCCTATTAGATACGCGACGAGGACGATGAGCACCAGGCCGGCGAGGGCCGCGCCGACGATGATGGGGATCAACATCTGGTCTCGGTCCATCTGACACTCCTCCGCTGGAGAGAAACGACGAGAAGGGTCGTCGTTAGCGACGCAAATTCAGTTGGATTCTAAAAACGGTAATTAATCCCGAAAGTTGCGTTAAAAGTCTAAAAGGGTAGCGGTGAAGGAAAAGCTGAAGCGGCCCTACCTGTGGAAAACTGGTCGGTTGTGACGCCGAACGGCTGCACCTGCAGTCTGAAGGTGTTGAGAGAGAAGGCCGGCACCACCAGCAGAGTCTGCTCCGTGTTGCACATGTAAGAGTGGCCCAGCGTACTCCGCAGGTAGTCCAGGCTGGTGTTACTGGCCGAGAGGGCACCTGGACAGAGAAACGGCACAATTTATTTCACTTCAACATGTCAGAAGAGCAAAGAGAACAATTCTGTTCAGTGGTTTCAATTCTCTGAAATTCTTTTAAATTTTTTTCCAGGACAGAAAAACATCGTCTTTGTGCTAATCAGACTAAATCCAGCCACATTATTTTATTCCCGGGCAGTTTGAGAGCTTTATTTACTAGTTCGCAGGTTTTCAGTACAAAACTTTTTTTAGCTGCTTAAATAATAAACGGCGAAATATTTCTTCTTGACGGAGAACAAAACGAATGAATTTACTACGGCTGCCCTCGACGAAAGATTCTCCTCCCCTGCAGAATCGCAGTGATGTGGACAGCGTGCGTCTTACTGCTGGTGGGGTTGCAAAGGCTTCCCTCTCCCATATTTTAATAGATCAATAGAAGTTTTACAAACTTAACATCTGGCTTTTTAGTCGTTTACTCAACCAATCTTTGAAGTCATCATTTTCTACCCCGAGTTGTTGAATGTTGTATTTTCCTGGCACGTCTGCCTTCGTTAGCGGCTACCGGAAAACATACATCTTGACTGAAGTGATTGTTGACGAACGGGACGGTTATAAAACCACACGACAAAGAAGTTAATAACACTGTATGGAAAAATACCTCCTGGAAAATATTTCATTTTGATAAATGGCAACTAAAATTCAATGATGTTCCATGAATTGGCCCAAAAAACAAAAACAAAACAAAAAAAATAATTCCCTGACTTTCCATCTTTAGAAAAAGCTTTTTAGAATTCCATGATATTTCAGGAATTGTATGTCCAGCGGGAACTCTGCGTTGTTTATGACCTACCGCTCATATCAGACCAGTCAGCCAGCAGAGATATCCCACTCAGGTGGTACTTCTTGGCTGTGGTGTTCTGTGGATGGGAGGAAGAGTTGATTAGATATTGTGTGTACACACACAACACACACACACACACACAGGGGTTGAGTTTACCATAGTGAAGGTGAAGTTGAGCGTGGTGGTTTGCTCCTGTGTCAAAATCAAGGAAGCACTGCTGGCTTCACATGATCCCGATGAACTTGTATGATTGGGATTCAGGTTTAATAATTGTTGAACAGTCTGGAGAAATGGACAAAAAGTTGTTGCAAGTTTGTTAATTCACACCGACAGTCGGTCTAACATTTGTTACGTGCGAGTGGTTCCTGCTCGTGAAGCTCGGTATCACCTTATTCTGAGTCCGAGAGAAGTACGAGACGTTGAGCTGCAGTCCCATTTGGGCGAGGAGACACAAGGTGCCGTTGTTGTCGTTCACAGTGTAGCTGCCCCGGACGGGTGTTCCTGGTGCCGGCGCTGGTGCTGGAGCTGCCGTGGTGGTGGGCGGAGCCGTGGTGGACGGAGCCGTGGTGGTGGACGGAGCCGTGGTGGTGGGCGGAGCCGTCGTGCTGTTTTGATCTGCTGCACATACCGTTTCTGTGGCGAGAGAAACCATAAAAGAAATCAGCTTGGAAGAAGAAGCACCCAAACCCCCGAAAGACGCCCACTCGGGGACAAAAACACCACCCGAGCTGTACCTTCAGGACTCAGGTCGTTTCCTGGCATGAACGCCTGCAGCCTCACATCAGACAACGTGGCGGTTGCTTCGCCGACTCCGATAGCGATGGGGCTCACACAGCGGTAGGTGGTGTTGATCGCCGCCCAGATCCCAACTGGGCCCGACACCACCGTGACCACACCTAGGACACAGTCCAGCCATGCAGTGAGTCACGCATATGTAACAGATCGTGTGGAATACGAGTCCCGGTGGCATCAAATGAGATTCATTTCTGAGAAATCATGATCTAAAAACTGACTGAATCACACTATTAACTTAACAACATACAGGGAGGCCATTTTTAGGGCTCCAAACATGCTTAAGATCAGAATTTGGGGCCCGCGGGCCAAGTTATGTTATAATAAAGGTATCTTATATTTACTTGTCGGTATTTAAATCCGGAGGCGAACATTACTGTACTACATACATCCCGCCACGCTTGGCAACAAACTTCCCGTTCGTCTCGGTACTTGTTCTCACCGGAGCGGTTGGCCTCGGGGAAGACCGACGCGTCGCTCAGGTTGTACTGCAGCGTCAGCAGGGAGACGTTGTACACATTTCCACGGGGAGAGAAGACCAGCCCGAGCGTGTGGCCCGGTCCAAACGCCGCCAGCAGCACCGCGGCGCTTTCAGCCGTGCCGCAGGAGCTGCCGCCCGCGACGGCGGCGGCGGAGTCGGGCAGAGCGAGCTGCGCTGTTCTCTGAGGACGAGACGAGAGATGCGAGCGGCGCCGGTGATAAGCTGAGGGCGCTGGTGCAGTGTGACGCGGCGTACGTCGGCGGTGATAATGACAACAGACACACGGACTCTCGGTGTACATACGTTGCCGCCGGAGGTGTTGTACGAGATGGAGAACGATGCCGACAGCTCGACCTTGATGCAGGTGGCGTTCCCTTCCTTCACTTCGAGAGTTACAGCCTGGATGCGACCTGGAGACGAGCACGGACAGGGAGCCACGACATGAATTAATATACACGCTCTCAACTACCACGTCACGGTTGGAGGACTCCACCAGCCAGTCGAGTCGCAGCTTCCATGTTTTGTCCACCCGTATCTGTGGAAGACTTCGAAGGACATTGAGTAAAAGGTATTACCTGTGTTTTTGTGGAAATATAAATGAAATGATATGACTCGACTTTGTTAAGCTTCGTTTTTCTTGTGTCCGAACGTACCGAGGAAAAACTACAAACTCCCACACACATCTTCAACCTGACAGTTTCAGGACGCACAAAGAGAAGTGCTGCATGACGGGGCAGTTACAGCTGACCTTTGACCTTTGGGATACAAAAACATCATAAACTCATCATACAGGTATTACACTTTTGTGTGAAAGTTTGTCACCC
Source organism: Brachyistius frenatus (assembly GCF_029030835.1). Lineage (NCBI taxonomy): Eukaryota > Metazoa > Chordata > Actinopteri > Embiotocidae > Brachyistius > Brachyistius frenatus. Next base: position 3,066,721 of record NW_027210623.1, read on the forward strand.
TTGGCTCATGAATTCTGGAGTTACAGACACAAACGTGTTCCGTGACTCCAAGTGGACGTTCGAACCAGATTTGAAGAAGTTGCCTCGAGGTGATCCCGAGAAATCACATTCATGAGAATACGACGTACAGACAGACGAGCCGGAGAGAACGCGTCTGATGACGACTGGTGCCGAGAAACATAACAAACCTTAAAAAATTATTGTATATATATATATATATATACTGTACTGTATATACTGTGCATTTTATATTTTTTTACTGCTATTTTATTGCTTTTCTATTATTATCTTATTGCTTCTGTATGCTGCTGTAGCGAAAAAAAAAAGTCCCCTCTGGGATTAATAAAGTAACTACCTACCTACTTACACCCACTTAAAGTGAAACTATAGGGGAACAATAGTCCTATTTTCAGCTGTCTTTTCTTCATCCTCCGGACACGTGCGAGATATGATAATTACACTCGAGTGTTGAATTGTGTGCAATAATTTACAATATTAGAAAACCATTCATCAGTTTTGATGTATTAATTTCTCGGCGCAGATTATTAATGCACACGGATGACGAGTTGGACCGGTAGATAAACTACAGCGTGATGCCGTGTGTGATCGACCGTGTTGATATTATACAACGGCACAATGAGGAACTATTCATTATCTGGGTCCTCTGGTTAATATTTGACCTGCCTGGTTAGATAAAGACCACAACAGTGACGGTTGACACGGCAGATTCCCCGTTAGGTGACGCCATGACCTACATACGCAGTAGAGCAGTTCACCCGAGCCACCACCAGAGGGCCACACATCCCAGGACACTTCCAGAGGGAGTTGTTTAGAGCTGCTGCTCCTCTACAGGCTTGTAGCAGGTGGAACTGAACAAGTCCTGAGCGCTGGGAGTCAGGACACACACTTCTCCAGTGAACATTTATCAACTCGGCCAACCTGGCAACTTTCACACTTGCGTTGCAGGCTATTAATACCTTTATTCTCCGGAAACCGCCGGCTCACTGTTGTGTTTCTATGTCTCTCTGTGTGTGTGTGTGTGTGTGTGTAAAATAGTGGCTGTAACTCTCCAACACATTGTTTATAATCTATGGTGGTCATCAAGAACTCATGTTCTTATCAATCCAACAACTAAATATCCATGAAAGAACTTTCACATCCATTATAAGGTGCTGTAACGCAATACAGCAGTTTCACCGCTTGCGTCACACTTCCCAGAATGTCTACGAAGAAGTTGAAGTAGTTCAACTCAAGAAAGTGACGATTCCTCTTTGGTTAACTGTGAATAAACTGGGTCTTTCTTGTGTTCGCTAGTCCGTTTAGTAATACATGACTTTACTGCATGGCAAAACTAAAATAAAAACTACTTTAAATCACCACAATTAAAAATGTGCTGCGAAGAGGATTTCTGAATTAAAAAATAAAAAATAAAAATGCTGCAACTGGTTACCTGTTCTCATTGTTAAGAGACAGATGTATTTAGCCTGAGGGGTGGGGCGTGGAGGGAGGGGGGGGTGGTTGTTATTGCCCGCCACGCTATTGGTAATTTCATAATTCACTTATCACACAGCCGACTGACTGCGCTCTTCCCTTTCTCATTAAGCTTCCTCTATTTATAACGTTAATGATCTACAGGGAAAGACCCCCCCGCCCCCCCCGCCCCCCCGCGTGCTTCGGGCTCCGTCAGCCACGCACACTTCTTCCCTCCGCTGCCTCGCTGAAACTCGACCCCGATGCACCTCGGTGCTCACCCTGTAAACACGCAGCAGACGGTTTACACAACGCCGCAATCTGATCGCGAGGTGAAAGCGGTTGCGTGTGAAGTCTCGAGCTGCAGATATCAGCAACGCTGCAGCGGGGGGAATAACAAACAAGAGACGGAGCCCACGCTTCCTGTTGGAAAGGCTGAAGCTCCTTGAGGTCACAACGACGCTGCAGGGTAGAAAAACCAAAGTTGGTGCCAACTTAAAAAGGAGTACAGTAATCGTATTACATATTTTATTGGGAACAAAAAAATTAAATAAATAGGGAAACTACTGGAGCTGCAACGGTATCTGCCCGTTTTCCCCGAGTCAGCAGCATCCAGGTGCTTGTGTGCGTTCAGGGCGATTAAAGTGGTCCTAAACTAACAGTCAGCGGGCCCCCTGCACGCCGTGCGCAACACAAAGCCACCACGGCAGTCATGTGAAGCTCTCAAAATGACACAACAATGGGGTCAATCGGCCTCCACAACATGAACAAAACCCGAGCGTCACATTAGAACAGGGTAGAATAAAACTAGAGGGAAGTCCAGGGACGGTTCGGGTAGATCTGGTCTGGGTTTTCAGAGAGGTCCATGTGAAAATGAATCAAGTCACTGATATAGAGCTGGAATAGGGCAGGAAATCTATATGCAACTATTTTAATAATCACAGAATTGTTTTAGTCCTTTTTTTTTATTATTTTACTCAAAGACAAATGGTCCAAACATTTTTCTGGTTTCAGCCTCCTAAACATAAAAGTTGGATCCTTTTATTCATCATTGCCTACACGATGATAAACTCAATGGCTTTGGATTTTTTTTGGAAAGTTGGTCAGATAAATCTTGACATTTGATGACATCAGCTGTGGTTGTGTGGAAAGTTAACGGGCATTTATCACCACGTTCTGCACTTTTAGAGAAAAAGATGAATTGAGTATACTAAGAAAATAAGTGTTTGATTATTTAGTGATGAAAATAATTGTTGGATACACGACCGACTTTGATTATAAAAATGTCCCAAAGTGTCAGGTGACATCTCCAAATGGATCATTTTTGCCCTGTCAACAGTTCTTAACGTTGTAATTTAAAGAGCGAGAACAACAACTACCGACAACCAAAACAGTTTCCAGTCATGGCCGACCCCGTTATAAACGTCATGCAGCCAGAAAACAACCAGCAGCACGCTGAAGCCGGAATATGTTATCAATTAGTTATCTAACCAGGAAGTCATATTTATGATGTTTGCAATTGTCACTTTAAAAAAAAAAAAAAAAAAAAAAGTGAAAAGAAAAGACTTATCAGCTTTTCAAATGGAATATTTTCCCTTGAAACTGATTTGAAATTTTGGTGGTTTCAACAACTGATCAGACAAATCACGACTTACAATTTAACGATATACCGCGATATTATCGTGGAGCCTCTGGTGACGCCCCCTCCCCTCCCCTCCCCCCCACACACACACACACAGTCAGAGGTTTGAATAGTGATAAAACATTCACGCAGCCGTACGACCTTGTCCAAGGTTTTACGACAACTTTAAGCTCGATATAAATGAATATAATTCCGGTTTTTAAAACAATGCCACTAGATTCGGTTCAAATGTCTAATTTCGTCAAATTATGCTTGCAGACCCACATTCAAAAAGGAGTGAACATGGGGCTTTTTGGCAGGAGGGAGGAGGAGGCGGAGGAGGATGGGGGAGGGGGGCTGGAGTCCCTGGGTCGCTGGTTGATATCGACACACTGTGCGGTTAATCGACAGCGCGATTCGACTGCCCGGTCCGACCGTCGACACCACAACCGGCCAACGAGTCGGAAAGGTGGCGACGGTGAGCAGCTTTAAGACCCGGCAAAACAACAACAACTCACCGAAAACCGCAAGCCAGGCGACGGAGAGCGCAGCCAGAGCGCGGGGGACTTTCATCCTTGTCGCGAAACCACAGAGCAGTCTTCGCTCGGTTCGCTCCGGTATCGGTGGGGAGAGGCTCCGGTGGTGGTGGGGAGAAGCTCCGGGGAGAGGTGGCGTTGTTCCGCCGCTGCAGGCGCAGGTGGGTCGATACGGCACAGGAACAACCGCACTTGACTTCACGGACCGTTAAGCGTCGCACTTGTTCTTCCTTCTTCTTCCTGTTATTAAATTCTCTGTAAATAGTTGATGGATATCCGTTCCAGCTCGTGCCGCCGGTAGGAAAGGAGGAGCGGTAGCCGCGGCGTAGATGTCGGTCCCAGCCTCTCGCTGTCTTGTCATGTGAACTGGTCGCATTTAGAGCTGCGGAGTCACGTGACGCCGCCCCGCCTTCTTCCTCTGGTCGGAGCTCATCCAGGCGCTCAAACTCTGCCTTCACCCTAACAACTCAAGTCACTAATAAGCACTTCGAAGTCAGCGACACCACACTTTTATCCCGTGGAAATGCTTGACAAAAAGATTAATGTTTTTTTGTTGTTTTTTTTAAAAAATAAAAATAAAAATCACTTGCATAACTGGATATTTTAGAATAGGTGATGCCAACTGGGTGTGAAGAGACATTATGAGAAAATCACTGCGCTCCCGGGAACAATATTACAATGAAAATGACTTCTCGGAGGAGTGTTGCAAACAGGACTCACTATTTAAAACGTAATGAGTGGGAGGAACAGCAAACCAAAGCCGGCATGTATTGGCTCACGTGGGTCCTTTTTTTTTCCTTCTCTTCTTGACACCTTAAATGTCAAATATATAGAAAAGTGGAGTTATGAATGCAACATTCCTGAAATGATTTGAATACATGGCACGTAAAAGAGCCTTTATATGGTTTATGAAGTGTATGATCTGACACACACACACACACACACAGTGTGCTGCGCAGGCTGCAAAGTGCATGTGTTGTGTAGTCAGCTGACACCTCCATCAATTCACGAGGGTCTGCAAAACCCTAGCAGGAACGCAGAGGCTGCTGCTGTCCAAGTCTCACCGGGACTACATTCTCCCTGCATAGTTCAACCAGGCTGTGTAACAACACACAGGCCGCTTTCTTGTCTACAAATGAGACCATCATTTCAGACAACTTGGCTCTTAAGATCTATTTCCTAATGCTCTTAAAGTGAAAGCAACAACAGATGCCCTTTGATTTTCCTTTCTATCTTCCAGTAACTTAAGATATTAAAACCACACACTTTAACAGGACACCACAGCACCTTGCTACTTACTCAAACTGCCCTCGTTTCACAATTTTTTTTTTTTTTTTTTTAACTGTGATTCACTGGATAAAATCGTATTTGACTGCAGGAGTTAATGCCAGGAGGATAAACTATGCAGGGAGCTCAAGACAAGAGGCTAATTCTTCACACTGCGGACAGAAAGAAATGAGGCACACGTGTTCAAATGAAAAGAAATGAAAATCTACCACAAGCTGCTTCTGTACAAATCAATAATCAAACCATTAAATATCCATTTATTCAGGTTCACTTTTTGCACTCTTACATAGAATACAATCTGATCTACAAAAACGTCAGCACATGACATTGGACATTTTGGTCAAAACGTACAAGATACCAAAAGTAATACCCGAATGGCTCGCCTGTATGTCATGAAACTTCTGTGTCATCAGTGAACCCAACCCATCCGGCTCATCTCATCCTTCTCTTCTCTCGTCTTATCCTCAACAGCTGTTTCTCTGCCAAAACAAGCAACCGACCAATCAGGTGTACACTCAGCAGTTTATGCAGCCATTCAAAAGGAGAAAGTCTCGAACAAAAAAAAAAAAAAAAAAAAAAAAAATAACAAAAAAAAAAAAACTCAAGACAAACCAACTATAGTAGAAAATAAGTGACTTTAGAATGACATGGAGGGGGAAAAAAAACAACAAAAAAAACAATCCCAACAAAAACAGAGGAAAGTGCTAGTTATTTTCAGTTGTGTTTTGCATTAGCAGATTTGTAAGTCACATAAACCAACCATCAACAACCCGGGCCACTCCTCCAGCCCAATCTCAGAGTCCCACTAAAGATATCGCCGAACGGGAACAGCACAGCCAAGTCTCTCTCGTCTCTCTGGAGCTCTGTCTTCTGGACGCTGCGTCCAGGATTGTGGATGGAGGGAAAGATGTGCACCAGAGGAGAGTCGGGTGGCTGAGGGGCTGTCATCCTGTTTTGGGGGGCCAGCTGTGCGCTTGCTGTGAGAAAAGCATGGCGGTGACAGCGGTGCCCCCTCAGGCAACATAGTGGTACTGGTTCGGTGTCTCCTTGTCGCGTTCCATGTAGTCTCTGTCTATGAGCGACTCGATCCGCTTCTTCAGATCGCCCGGCTGCGGAGAGGAAAGTGAGGCAGACGCTGGTGAGCTTTATGTGTGTGTGTGTGTGTGTGTGTGTGTGTGTGTGTGTGTGTGTGTGTGTGTGTGTGTGTGTGTGTGTGTTGAAGGAAAAATAAAAAGATGAAGATACGTCACCTTGACAGGGAACTTCAGCTGGTTGTAGAGCTCTGATACCAGAAGGTTGTGACTGAGCGTCTTCCTCATCTTCATGATGCGCACCACAGCTGCATCAATCTGATACTGCCTGTCTTGAAACACTCGCTCTGTGGTGCTCACCTGCTCCTCTACCTGCAAGGAAAATTTGGTCAGTGAGAACCATCCCTTTGTGTAGAAAAGTATATGTAAGTGGGAAGTAGAAAAACATCCAGGTTAGCCCCAGCTGAGGAGGAGGAGGAGGAGGAGGATGAAGGTGTGAAGAAACAAAGACAGAAATGAGCTTGTATTGTTACCGTTTCCTTCATTTGGATCTGGTTGATCTTGATGCGGAACAGTTTGTGTTTAAAATCGTTGTTGAAATTGAAGCGGTCTCCGTCCTCCACGTCTTTCCCTCGAGGGTTCTTGTTGAGGACGCGAGCCTTTCCACAGGCCAGGGACTGCAGTGTTCGCTTGAGCTCTCCCTCCTCTGTGCAGGACGGCAGAGAGACACGGTGTGAACATACAGCAGCTTCCTCTCCCACAACAGAACGCTTACACTGCGTATTTAAAAACATGCGTCACCTATGCCAGTGGCGGCGCGAATGTCCTCAATGCTGAATTCCTCCCCCTCGTTGAACATGAGCAGCACCAGCGTCTGGAACAGGGACACCTGCAGCTCCTTCTTGCCCTGCAGGACAATGTGGTCATTGTAAGTGCAGTTCAGATGCTTTCTAAAAGGCAGTCTGTCCATCTCCTCTCTGACCCGGTAGGTCCTTACCTCTTTAAACTCTGCCTTTAGTACAGCGTGGCCCAGTGTGGGCTGCCACTGCAGCTTCCTCCCGCTGTGCTTCCCCAGGTAGAACAGCTTGAACACCTCCTGGAGTTTTACCATCTATCAACACACAAATACATCATTTGAACCAGGATTGACTTTAACACGGTCTGCTCAGGATCAGCTGATGACGATAAAGACAAATACAGTGAACCAAGCTATCTTCTTTCAACAGTGGTTTCCTCAATAACTTCACCATATTTATGTCTACTCGCTATATTTCAGCACATAAAATGCACTATAAATAAATCAATAAATGCATAGTTTAAAGCTAAAGTTCTACTGAACTCACACATCTTTGCATGTCTATTGCTGCACAAAGAGCAGCATCCAAACCCAAATGCTTACCTCTGGGGGCAAGTGGACCTCCATGGGTATGTATGAAGGCCAGTAGCCCATCGTGAGGATGTTGACAGTAAGTTCTATGTTGCTTGGCCCGCTCTGGTTCTGGATATACTGCGTCAAAACATCAAATTCATTTTACAATTATGCATTAAGAATGCATTCAGTGACACAGTGCATACACATACTGTAAACACAGCATCAATACGTCTCCTGTTTATAATCACAAAGAATTGAATTGCCTGTTTGAACTGGATCATGATGTCTTTGGACAGCTCCATGTCCTTGAACATCCCCTCCAGCTTACTGGTAAACGCTGCTCCACATTCTGCAGGAAGTCAGAACCACCAATATTACATATTACTTTTTCTCACACAACCCCACACACACACACACACACACACACACACACACACACACACACACACACACACACACACACACACACACACACACACACACACACACACACACACACACACAGGAAAGACTATATGACATTTGATTAGCTTTAAACTTTAGCATGTCTGTGAAGGTTTTCTAAGTTTTATCCAAAGAAGAACTGAAGAAGCCTTTCAGCTAAGAGGCGGAACATCTTTAAGAAACTAAAAGAAGTCCAGTTGCTTTAGGATAAGGACTTACATGTATACTTTGGAGCTCCTGCTGCTATAATAGTGGGCAGATACAAAGTTCCTCTGTACAGATATAGTGTGCGGTCTTTAAATTTGAAGTGAATTTAAGCTCCAGGTTAAAAAATTATAAGATGAGGTAAATCAAGTCATTCACCTAAAGATTACTATAAATTGTAGCTGGGTCTATTTCCTCAATCTCTCTTTAACGTCACGCATGTATCCGCAAGTGAGACGAGGATTTTGATTGATGACAACTTGCTTATTGAGGAAATAAGATGTCAGACTAGAGACTCACCGTGTTTGAGCTTGGACAACATGGACTTTTCAGCATCAACAGAGGCGCTCTTGCCGACCAGCAGCCGCTTGGCCAAGTCCTTCTTATAAAACGCTTCAAACACGTCTTTTCCTGTGGGGAGATCCAAGGTGTCATTAGAGTGGAATGAGTTGAAACACTAATTGAGTGACACATGCATTCATCATGCACAGACGGACGAGTAACTGACCGTGTATGAAGCGGAAAATGATCATTATTTTGTCCAGGATTCTCTCCAGCTCCTCCTCTGTAGCCTCCTTGTTCCCGGCTCGTAACTTAGAATCCACATATTTAGCTGGATGGGGAGCAAGAAAGCTGTTATCACATGCCGGAACTAATAGAAAACACAATAGCATGGCCCGTGTAAATTCAGCAAAATCTTCAAAGAGTGTGTTGTGGATTATTACAAAGTTGTTAAAAATTTGTGGGGCTGAAAATAATTTAGTCTGACCTACCTATAAGTTCAGCGGGCTTGTTGGGCCTCTTGTTGATGAAGGTTTCAAAGGCCTCCTTCATGGCGTTGATGAAACCCTCATTCCGTGTGAAGCAGCTCTGCGCCACGTTGTCCATCTTGTCTTTGAAGTCCAGTAGTTCTTGTACCATGTCTTTGTCTTTCTCTGGAGTGCATACGATCTCTCCACCGAAGGACTAAAACCAGAGAGGGTGTGTAGATGCATTTCTCAGGCATAAAAGGACGGGTGCACATTTTGCTTGTGTTTTATGTCTCCGTGCAGTATATATGTTGGTGTGTATACCTTGATGTAATCCCGCCAGAACTGTAGCAGTGTGGGAAGTCCTCCCTTCACCTTGCTGAAGAGCTGGTAGAGGAGGGCCAGCTCCGCCACACGATTCTCATCCAGCAGAATGCTCAGACCTGTCGGGATATTACACATTTATGCGTGTCTGCATTTGTGCATCTGTAGGTCATATACTGAAAAATAAAGATCACCTACTTTCTACAATTATTGATAAATCAAATGCATGCAGCGCCAGAGGGTAGAAATGATTGTTTTTCTTTGGTCATGGATTGTGCTTGAGTAAATTGATCACAGCCATTTACTCACAAAACAGATAAAGAATTTTTTTTTTTTTTTTTTGATTTAGCAAGAGTAGGACAAAATCTAGTTTTATGCTCGGACCATGTATGAAACGCTGGAGGGTTTCAATTTCAAAACGAGGGCTTTTAATTTGAAAGAAATACAGAAAGGTGCTGCATTCAGCCGACCAATGGTGTAACTTTATCACTCAGCTGGTGACAGACATACACGTTTATGGAGATGCCCTCGCTGCTGGTTTCCAGCCAAAAAGCAATAAAAGTCATCCTTTATAAATTTATAAGTAGGTCCAAACAAAGAAAACATCGCAGATCAGCCCAAGAAATTAACACTGAGTGAACTCAATCAAACACACAACGACCACATAGACACATAACGTCTTTCACACAGACGTACCCTTTTGCAGCATTGCCGTCATGTGTTCTCCTAAAAGTTGTTTCTCTACACAGCTAATGAGCGGTTTCCTGTGAAAAGAAATGAGAAGAAAGTAATTAGTAAAAACTGAGTGCGAGGTATCTGAAAGCTGCAACAGATGTGTACATACACAAAGTCCTTCATGTAAACCTCTGAAGAAAATATCTTCAATCTCACCTCCTGACCTTCTTGCGAGGCACATTTTCCAGTTTAAGTTTTGATCTTCATCAATTATTTGTTAAAAGCTCACGGAAAAGCTTTGAGGTCTCGTGTTTAAAACTACTGACAAAAAGATCCCCTTCAGACGTGTATCAATATAATCAATATATATCAATTGCACAGAAAAACACAATTTAATTAAACTTAAAATGCCATCCACCATCTGTCTCACTATGGTTCCAGAGTCTATGGGTATGCAGATACATTTCATTTCAGCTGTTTAGCTGCTGGACACAAGAAGTCCAATCTCACGTTTCCACCTCACACTTGTTGAATATCAGATCAAGGTTGGCTTACAAACTTTGCACTCTCAGTAAAAAATCAGGCAGACACCTGATGGTATTGTAAAACTGATTGATCCCACATTAAAGTTTGGAAACATATGCTAAACCAGCTTAAACGTTATTCACGTTTACTTTTATTTTCTTGTTTTGGATGGACATGGGGTGTTATTTTAATGAAGATGAATGGAGGGAGGCTTCATGCAGTGTCAGCTGGGATACGCTTCAGCCCCCCTGCAACCCTGTTAAGGATAAACATGCTTATCTAATGGATGGACGTCTTCGTGATACGCTCTAATGACATCATGAACATTTTTAAAACAATTACTGGGTGCTCTGGTCGAGGTAGCTCACGATACGATCATTCTCCTCCTCCAACCGACGAGCCACGTGGTGCAGGTACTCGGGTACCTGCGCACACACAAACACACACTTAGCACCACACGGATGAACAACTGTGACCACGTGACGCAGACGCAGCCTCACTCACGTCTCTCTCCTGCATCAGCCGCTGTCCCTCCGCTGCGTACAGGCGATTGGTCTCAGTCAAAAATCTCTCCTCAAAGGAGTCTTTGTAAACCTTCACAAAAGGTGAGACAGTCAGGAGGTAGAAACGCTGGCGGACAGTTTGTGTGCTGATGAGGTGAACAGGTGATCGGATACCTGCAGGTCTGACAGCATGCCCAGCAGGCTGCGGAGCAGGCTGCGGTCGATGGTCTCTCCGTTCCTCTCCAGCTCCACCTGCTCCAAAATGCCCTCTACTGTTCGCTTCTGAACTCCACTGTCGCTCACAATGTGGGTGCGAAACAGCTCCAGCCCGGTGTCCCTGCAGTGTGGATACACAACATCAGCTTCCTGACAACATCCTAACAAACACAAACACCCTGAGGAAACTGCACTTTTACCAGATGGAGGGGAGCAGAGAGTTCTGAAGCACGTAGGTACGATCCAGGAAGAGAAAGATACTTCGGATCATTATCTGCAGGGAGACAAACACTTCAAACATTAGATGTCTGCTCCTACAGGACAGCCGAACCGTTTCGATCCATGTATCCGTCAAACGTCTCACTTACAGTTTGTCTGCAGTGGTCCTGCCAGCAGCAATTCATTCGCTTCAGGTAGGAAAGGTTGTCCAAAGACTCTGTGAGCGTCATGTTAAGGAGAAAACCTTTCACTCAGTCATGTCATTACACATGAAATTTTGAATTAGTCTACAGTATGTATACAGTATGTCTGTTACAAAGGATTAAGTTTAAACACCTTGGTCTAACATCTATTATTTATCAACCACTAAAGTCCATGAAACAATTTAAGCCATTTTGAAAAAAATTAAACACTAAAAACTGTCACTGATTTATCGCACATCTTTTCAAATGGTGCCTCTCAATAAAGCCCCACAGTGTTGTGTATGGTTTGGAAATGATAAACTTGTTGTACATCGATCCCTTGTGGGAAAACACTGCAACAACATCTGCCAGCAGAGCCAACATTTCATTCAGAGGAGTGTGAAGTTACCAAGACGCTGCAAGCCAAATCCTCCTTGGTTTCCAAATGGCAGATTTGCATTTACCTTCTGCGGTGTGTGCAGGCTGGCAAGCACATCTGTACACCTGACTGACACTGATACGTAACGCTTAGTGTCAATAAACTGGTGACCAACTTGATCCAAAATGAGTTATGAAACAAACAGATATACCAACAGTCTCGTATCACACAGTGTTAGTGTTAGAGAAGACACGTCCACCTTCCAGACTGCATTATGTTTCAAACTGTAATCCGGCATCCCTCCTGGTCCAAACTGTCTCACCAGGTTTAACACATATTTGCTGGTTGTGCACCAAAACAAAGGATATTCTCTAAACTGCAGGATTTGAGCCTGGACGTGATCCTCACAGACTTGTCGTAGCTGCTTGTAGAGTGTCGGGGAGACTTTATATGAACACAGGTTCTCCACCGCCTTCAAGAGTTTCAGAGAGAGAGTACATCAGAGGAGAGGAGGCAGGAACACAATGAACACTCGTAACGTGATTTCTGACAGGACAATTATTTACATGTACAGGATATCATAATATCGCAATATGTCGATAATAAAATAAATAACCCTGATGTGAGACCAGTCTTCTATTTTGGATATTGTAATATGGTGATAAGTGTTGTCTTTTCCTGGTTTTAAAGGCAGCATTACAGTTAAGTGATGTATTTCCTGAACTTTCCGGACTGTATTAGCTGTGCCAATTTTGGTCTTTTCCCACTTAGTCATTATATCCACATTACTGATGATTACTGATCTAAAACTGTATTGTTTAAAGCACCAATTGTCATCCTGACAATATTGTCCTAATACCAATATCGAGGTATTTGGTCAAAAATATTATAATATTTGATGTTATCCATATAGTAGCCCTAATTGTCCACAGATTTCTATTTATATCGGAGATACAAAAGTGTACTGTTCCACGTGAAAATGTGAAGAATTTTCAGACCAATATGAACATTGATGTAACATCAACAAACATATATCAGTAGAGATTCATGAAGTGATAGATTACCTATATCAAGCATGTTATTAGTCTCCACCAGTTTGTTTTAACTCAGCTGATGGCAACTTCTCATCTGTTTGTTTGATCTTCTGTGACGAGTTAAAAATTAAAAACTATGGAAGCATTTCTGCTGGCCACGTTAAAATGTTTGGTTTAAACAGTCCAACACTGCTGCAGGTTGAACAGGAAGAAAAAAAAACACTAACTTCAGTTTTGTATTTAAAAAGACAGAAAACAAACCTGATAAAGCTCCTCCAGATTGTACTTGATGGAGGTGCTGTTCTGGATGGCGCCCACTGCATCTCGCAGTTTCAGCCACGTGTCCTCGGTGTAGTTCTCTGCTAGTTTTGGCCTATCTGTTAGAAAAACACAGTAAATCCATCACACAACAATAACACTGTTGTCTGTGTTCTTGGTTGTTTGTATATAATATATATAGATATATACTGTACTGTGTATATACTGTGCATTTTATATTTTAACTGCTATTTTATTGCTTTCTATTATTCTATTATTATCTTGTTGCTTCTGTATGCTGCTGTAGCGAAAAAATTTCCCCTCTGGGATTAATAAAGTAACTACCTAACCTAACCTAATCATTTATCGGACCCACGTGTGACCACACAAGCATTGTGATAGATCATACTGTCATGTTTAACACAAACAGAAACATTGGTCCTGATGTGGATTATTGTTCAGAGACATTCAAATCCATCTGTCAAATGTTAAAAGTTCCAAAAACATGCCTCTACTCCTAGTTTTTTTTTTAATATCACTTTTAAACACCAACTTTTAGTTCAAACTTTCAGATTGCACAGGTTTCTAGACACAGAACATTATTTAGAGACTTTTCACTGAGTTATTCCATTTCTGGTATCAATATGTTCGCTGGACACGTTGACAGTTTTGTTAGCCACTGAAAGTACAATTAATTATCAAAAAAAGTACCAAGATAGCAACTGTGTATGTTAGGATCAATGATGGCAGTGCTGGATTATATTATTATTATTATTATTACTACTATTACGTTTTAACTAATTTAATAATGAAAGCCTATCACTAATTTTCAACCAAATATAGGAAAAAAAAACCAAGAAGAAAACAAATATAGTTTAACTAAAACTTCTTGAATTTAAGAAATAGTTAAAATTGGTGTCAGAAGACACATTTCCTGGGAATTTATCAACCGATTATTTATTCCAGATTACGTACGAAGTTACACCTTTGTTAAAACTTTGAAATCAACACTGCACATAAAACCAGTGGATCAAACCGAATAAATAAATAAATTGCATGACTGTGAGAACAAGCCTCAAATCAAATCTGCGACTCTGCGAAGCTTTAACACAAACAAACAAACAAACAAACAAACAACAACAACCCCAGAAACGAGCCGTGAAAGTAAACTTTTGAGAGAGTGATGGAGAAGTTACACCCTTCAGCTCGGTGGCAGAAGAAGAAAGCGACGGTACCTTTGAAATTTTTGATCACTAGTTTCTTTGAAGCTCCGGTCTTGCCTAAGGCCACGGCGGAGGTCCGGGCCATCCCGTTGGTGTTGTGCTCCGTCAGGGCGGAGAAACTGGCCCTCTTGTCCTGTCGGGTGTCCTCTGCCATTATCAGATTAGCGCTTTGGCTTAACGCGGTGTGCTTCAAGCGTGTTTGTTTTGTTTTTCTTTCTTTTCTTTCTGCTGGGTTGTTCAACCGCCTCGTTTTATTCGTTGTCAGCAGCGGCGGCGCCTCTCTGTTGGACCGCTGGTCTTCGGTAGGCAGCGCGGGCACTCGCGGCCTATTTAAAACACATTTAACAGGCGAGAGAGAGACAGAGACAGACAGAGAGGGAGAGAGAGACTTAACGTGACGTGAATTAATCAGAAAACATAACTACCGCCGGCTAAGTAAACAGCTAGCTGGCTGGCTAGCTGACTAGCACTTGAGCGAGCAGTTTTCGTCTCCTCCACAACACTCCGGGCTTTGCAGGCTAATCCATGTCAGTGTTGACTACTTACACAGTTCAATTATTGTATTTTGCGACAGTAAACCGAAGCATAAGATCGACATAGTTAGCGTTCATATAACAGACCCATATTACTGTTGGCTTTCTTTACCATGGAGCTAGCTAGCACAACAAAATGGCTTTTCTCAGACAGTTCAGTTGGACAGGTGCATCTTGGGTGAAAAGCGATGCGTTCAGAAACAGCTGGGACTTTTCATATCCGTTAAAGTTTGTCCCAAATTTTGAGACGCCGTGGGTGTTCTCGAAACATCAAAATACAAGCATCACAGCAATGCATCTCTTATGAAATGAATTAAATATTTCTGTTTGGTTAAAACATTTAGCATACGAAGATTTATGTTGAGCACGTTGATGAATATGTCAGGTAATTAAAAACGGCTATTTATGTTCACTTCAATATATTTGTACACTGTTTTATAAGGATTTTTATATGATCAAGTACCAGCAACTCGGACAAACTGTAAACAAATCTGTTGTGTGAAGATTATAAAAATTGCCACCGGTGTTGGAAGAAGTATTCAGGTCGTTCACTTAAGTAAAAGTAAATACTAAAATATTCCACTAGAAGTAAAAGCCCTGCAGTCAAAACCTTACTCAAGTAAACGTCTGTAAATATTATAAGCAAAATGTACTTAAAGTGTTAAAAATTAAAAGTACACGGTGCATCAATGTTTCACAATTGAATATGTCAAAAGCAATGCATCATAATCCATAAAATCATCACACGTTTGTATTGTTTCTGTTTCCGTAAGAACCACGTAACTCTAAAGAGTCAACAAGCAGTGAAAGTTGAAGGTTGCATAAAATGGAAATACTCTAGTAAAGTACAAGTACCTTGAAATTGTACTCAAGTACAGTACTTGAGTAAACGTACCTTGTTACATCCGACCACTGCTTGCCACGATTGATCCACAACTGCTTCAGAAACCAATGTTAAGAAGTCAGTTTTGGTTGTTTGTATATAATATATATATATATATATATATATATATACTGTACATACTGTATATACTGTGCATTTTATATTTAATATATATATATTTTTTTACTGCTATTTTATTGCTTTTTATTATTCTATTATTATCTTATTGCTTCCTGTATGCTGCTGTAGAAAAACATTTCCCCTCGGGGATTAATAAAGTAACTACCTAACCTAACCAAAGCGTTTAAGAAATCCTCTGCGACAACTCATCCTCCCGCCTCCTTGCTGGACGGTCTTTGAACGCACCCCGGTATCACCGGCGGAGGGTTCAACGCGAATGGGCGTTTCGTTTCGTTTGTCCCGGACACGGAAGACCCGACGCGACCGCTTGAAAAGCCGTAATTCCTGACAAGCCTGCGCGGTGCCGAGCCGAGCCGAGCGCCACGACTATGTGGACGTTTTAATCTGAACCGGGTGCCACGGCCGCTGTTTTCCGAGCAGCGAGGCTCGCCTGCTGGTGGTGATCCGGCCTGCCGTCCTGAGGTAGGTTAACCCCGGCTTAGCGCCGACAGACCCCCGGGTGGAGCTCCGGAGGGACCTGGGCAGGCAGAGCATCGTCCTCCGGGGAGGGTCCGCCGACTGGAAACTCGTTGCTTTTTGTTTTTGTTTTGTTTTGTTCGTAACCACACGACCTGTATAAACATATTCTGAACACATTTAAAAAAAAAAAAAAAAGAGAAGAAGAAATAAAAAGTCATATTAAAAATCGAGCATAGCTCTAATTAGCTTCCTAGCTATTAGCTCGACGTTGGCTTAGCTAGCTGGCCCAGAAGCTGACTAATCAATAAAATAAATTAAAAAAAAACAACACGGACTTTTTCTCATATGCTTTACTTATATCATCATGCGAGCAAAACGTCTTCCCTCCTGACGGTACGTGTTCACAGGTGAACTTATTTTTGCTGCTGTCTTTAGCGTCCGGATTTGGGAAGCTAGCAGGCGCTAACGTCATTAGCTGTGTCTGTTTGAGAGAGAGAGAGAGAGAGAGAGAGAGTCAGCTCAGTGGCTTTCAAGATTGTTGACAATTAAATCCTGGCTGGACTTAAACCAGAGTCAAACCGATATGTGGAGGGGCAAACCTGGCTTTTAACCACATTACGAAGGAGAGTTCGGTGAAGAAGAGGATTACACAATATAATATATATAACCAGCACAGACAACTCCTAAGTCATGCTTCATATGTAAACATGGGCTTCATATGTAAACATGTGCTTCATATGTAAACATGTGCTGTGATCTACATTCATCTGTGGGGTCACACAGACTGACACACACTTTTCAGCCAGTGCTGATCTATGTAAGACGCGCTCAACTCAAATATAACACTTTTTGTTTCTGCTCCCATTTTTTTTTTTCATGAATTAAAGTAAAAGATCTAAGACTTTATTTTAAGGTCACGAAAGGTTTATTAATTTTTTTCTCAAATTTGGTCAAATCTGTGTTATTTAGCACCCTACCTTTTTGCCAAAAATAATCCCTATAGGTGTGGTATTTAAAGATGCTGATTAAGCAGCAGGATCAGTGCACAGGTGTGCCTTGGGTCGGTCGTAATAAAATAATATTTTTATTATTATTTATTATTTAATAATTATTTACTATTTATTTTATTATTATTTATTATTACTATTTAATAATAATATTTAAAAAATATTTAACATTGGATATTTATTTTTAAATAAATAAAATAATATTTTTTTAATAAAATAAAATCCAGTGTGGACCACCACACTGGATCGTCTGAGACCAACCACCCAGACAGCCGATGCAGCGGTTGGTTTTCACAACTGAAGAATTTCTACACAAACTGTCAGAAAACTGTCTCGGGGAAGCTCATCTGACCTCTGGCCATCCTCACCGGGGTCTTGACCTGGCTGAGATTCGTCGTCGTCGTCGTCACCGTCTCGAGTGGGCAGATTCTCACCTTCGATGCCATCTGGAGAAGTGTTCTCCTCGCAGACGAGTCCTGGTTCACGCCGTACCCGGCAGATGGCCGACAGCATGGATGGCAAAACAGTCTTTCAACATAAAACTGTTCATTTTTAGAGTGGCGTTTTATTGTGACCAGTCCAAGACACACCTGTACAATGATCATGATGTTTGTTCATCTTATTGATGTGTCAGGTGGTTGGATTATCTTGGGAAAGGTGAAGTGCTCACTAAGAGAGGTTTTCACAAATTTGTGAATTCAATTTTAGCGAAATAAACCTTTTGTATAAAAGTCTCAGATCTTTTAAGTGAACTGAAGTGGCATTGCATTTCTATTTTTGTTGTGTGTGACTAGCCCTAAAGGATGTAAAGTGTATTTCATTCACAACTCACCCAAATCGCTAACCAAATACAAAGATCAGTTTCTGCAGCCAAAGGCTTAAATGCAACATCATAACCGAAAACAAACTAAACTCTGTGTGCACACTCGATACATATTGTGATCAAATGTCTGAACGTCCTTAAAGCAGAATCGGTCCTGAGTTTGTTGTTGATAAGGGACACGCCCAGTGAATTAATAATGTATCACAGGAAAGTCTTGTGCAGTAACCTTCATATTGACCATGTGAATTAGTCTGCAGGTTTGTTGACACCTGTCTGTTTTGTATCCTGTAGTGTAGATGCCTTGGCTGAGATGAGTGTGAAGGCTTTTGAGCTTGTCCCCGCTGTGGAGCGAGACCTCCTCATGGGCGACAAAGCTCGCATCAACATCGAGTGCATCGAATGCTGCGGAAAGCACTTGTACGTGGGCACCAACGACTGCTTCATCCACCATTTCCTGCTGGACGAGGTCTCTTCCTCCAAAGGGAAACTGAGCTACGTGGCTCAGAAGCTGCTGCACAAATACCTGGGCCTCAAGAAACCAGTGGCTGAGCTGCGGGCCGCTTCTGCTTTGGAGCGTCTGATAGTGCTCTGCGATGGGATAGTGTTCCTTGTGGACATGGGGACGCTGGAGACCGTGCCCTCTGCGGCAGGAGGCGGAGCCAAGATCCGAAGCGTGACGGCATTCTGCATCAACGAGAACCCGGTGAACGGGGAACCCTTCTGTGTGGAAATGGGCGTCCTCTCCTCCAAGCGGCGGACCGTGCAGATTTACATGGTGTATGAGGACAGAGTGCAGCTGGTCAAAGAGGTGACCACTCCCGAGCAGCCCTGCGCCGTCAGTCTTGATGGTTACTTCTTGTGCCTGGCTCTCACGACGCAGTACATGATCTTTAATTACAACACGGGAGCCTCCCAAGACCTCTTCCCGTACAACAGCGAGGAGAGGAGGCCCATCGTGAAGAGGATCAGCCGGGAGGAGTTCCTCTTAGCAGCTCCCGGTGGTCTGGGTAAGCCCGAACAGAAACGGGGTATCTGTAGGACCGTTTTCATGCTTCCAGCTAAAGTCTCTTAAAAATGCAGAACTTGTTGTTTTGCACTGTTGTCCTAATGTCTTCTCCCAGTTGTGATTGCCAGTTTCCCATTTTGTTTTAATGTTTAATGTATTTTCTTTATAAAGCTGTTGTAAGTATATTCAAAGTTTCTGTTATTATTGGCAGTAAAATCTGTAAAATGACTTTGATTCTGCTGATTGGTTTAATCTTTAAGCACCTGGAAACCAAGTGTTGTTTATTTCATAGATATTTAGTCTATTAACTCTCAGGCTGACTTCCATATCTGCCTGTTTGTCATTCGGATTTCTTATATTTATCGAAAGTTACACTCGTGTTTGTGTAGTTAAGTGAATTCTTGGTTGACATGTCCTCGCCTCTCTCCACATCCCACCTCCAGGAATGTTTGCCAACGCAGAAGGGATTTCTCAGCGGGCTCCGGTCAACTGGTCGGAGAGTGTGATCGGTGCCGCCGTGTGTTTTCCCTACGTGGTGGCTTTGGATGAGAGCTTCATCACCATCCACAGCATGTTGGACCAGCAACTCAAACAGACCCTTTCGTTCAGGGATGGACACATTCTGCAAGACTTTGAAGGTATCTGCACGTAGCGCTTAAACTGTGTCGTCTAATCAAACCACATGTTTACCAAAAGAAATCACAAAGAGGAGTCCGAATCTCAGTGATGCCCCTTTTATTTATTTTTTTATTATTTATAGAAGTTTAATAAATTGTCTTTTGTTAATAAATAGTCGGTATAATGTAAAAGGAAGGTGAAGAACTGATGTGAAGCTTCATCTAAAATAAGCAATATGTTTACTATTTTACTATTAAGAGCCCATCAGCTGCTAATATAACCTCACAGTTCCCTGACAAATGGAACTGGAAAACAGACATTGGTTTATAGGTCGTCCGGGGTTGGAAAGAGACATTGCTTTGCTTAGCTGGACTAAGAAAACAAAAGCTTTTAACAGAAAGCGTCTGGAAACTGTACAGCTGCACGCTGAGGTCTTGACTTTTAATGGGATTTGAAGCACTACCAAACATTTCCTATTACAGAGAAAATTTCAGTTCAGTGTTACAATAAAGATATCACTTGGCTTATCTTTAAAAATGAATAAAGTTCAAGCACAACATGCATTCCCATATGCTTAAATTGAACCAAGCCCTGAGCTGAAGCAGGAAGCTGTCAGGGTTTTAAAGAGCTGTGTGTGACCCCTGGTTTTTCTGCACTCATAAATCTGTCTCCTTCCATCGCTGAACAGTTTTTAAAGCCGATTGTGTCGGACACGGGATTAAAACGAGGCAGAGTCTAAGGATCGTTTATGAATAATTCACTTGTGAAATCCGTATCTGACCCGTTAGCGTTGTGTGTTTCAGGGAAGGTCATTCTGGCTTCGACTAAGGCCGTGTACGTCCTTGTTCCGCTGCCGCTGGAGAGGCAGATTCAAGACTTACTGGCCAGTCACAGAGTGGAGGAGGCGCTCGTCCTCACAGAGGGAGCACAGAGGAATATTCCCAAAGACAAGTTCCAGGTAACAAATTATGGGCTGTTTGGATTCAGGAGGTTGAAGTATGTAGAAAAGATTATGTTGAATCTTGATTTTTTTTTTTTTTTTTTTTTTTTATCTGATTTACATTATTGACAGTATTTTTATAAACTATCTTCTGTGCTGTCACTTTCTGCTCAAACAGATATTGCACAAAAGAATCCTCCAGCAGGCAGGTTTCATACAGTTTGGCCAACTTCAGTTTCTGGAAGCAAAAGAACACTTCAGGTACAAATGGCCTCCACATTTCCCTCAAAGTTATACATGACCATTTAGATTCAGTTATAGATATCGTAATAGGGCGTTTAACTTCCATTTGACTGATATTACTGCCGTCTTTGAACCCACACATTCATGCACATATTAAGCATTTGCTTTTTCATTTTCTGGCAAAAACCTTTCAGAGAACTCAAACTTTCTTAAGATTTCAGGAGCTGTGTCCCATATCTCTATATATATAAATAACTTTTAAATTTGATATAAATTTTGGTTACTTGACAATAGCAGCTACACCACAAGTGGTCAAAGCTGTTTCTGCACTTCAGTGTAGCTTTAGTAGGAACCTTCAGTTGCTATATTTGCAATCACTTCATAGCTTCATAATTTTGTGACGCACCACCAAATGTTTCCACTTTGTGTTTTCCTGTTCAGAAATTTTGCCATGGACAGAGACTTGAGATTTACTTTTAGTTCAAATCTCCTGGAATTTTAATAACATTCTTTTGATTGTCCATCAATTTGTATTTTCCTGACGTACTAATACAAATAGAAATTTAGAATTATGGTAACAATTGAGCTTAAGGCGGCTGACTGCTGCTCTTCCTCTCATCTTCTGGCCTTTAGTTCCTGATTGCCTCAATCTTGCCGTTGCATTTTCAGGAAGGGTCAGCTGGATGTGCGGGAGCTGATATCGCTCTACCCGTTACTGCTGCCTGCTTCATCTTCGTTCAGCCGCTGCCACCCTCCTCTCCACGAGTTTGCAGATCTCAACCACCTCGCGCAGGGCGACCAAGGCAAAGTGCTGCAATGCAAGAAATTCCTCATCAGCTATTTAGGAGAGGTAACTGGATTAAAAAAATTTAAAAAAAACGGACTGATTTACACTAAATTATGCAGTGAGTTCACAGTCAGAAGTTTTTATAACACTGTATATCCATTTCATAATGTTCCTCATCTGTTCACGCAGGTACGAAGCACAGAGGTGGCGAACGGCTGCAGAGAGGACGTGGACACGGCGCTGTTGAAGCTCTACGCTGAACAGGATCACGAGAGCCTTCTCGACCTCCTCGCTTCAGAGAATGCCTGCGTGCTAGCAGACAGCGTCCCATGGCTGGAGAAATATCACAAGTGTGTATACTCCTAATGTTTACATAAGCTAAATAACTGGTCACGTTTGCATTTCAACGCAGTTCCTGCTCTAATTGAGGGCGTCACTTCTGAAGAAACTCCGTAACTTGAACATGCCCGTTCATCTGAAATATTCTAGAACTGTTGCTTTATTGTGAGTAATTTGACTGCCATAGAAAGAGTGATTATGTTAAATTAGCCGTCTCCCTTTTGTCATATAAATTGTTTAAAATTGTGGGAATTAGCAGGAAAAAAAATAACTCCGGGATCACTGGGAATCGTTGTGATTTTAATTATTGCGGCTCTACAATTCCTAGTGGGACAGACTGAGATAAGGGCTTTGTTGGGTAAATAATAATTAACTCCCTGCTAAAGCTTTAATACTGTGTCCAGTTTAGTCAAGCCAATTTAATTACTTTGTACAAAAAATTTAATCTTCCAGCCGAGGTTTTGCTTCATTCAGTCTTTCTCTCTCAGATATTTTGCACTTGGGCTGCTCTATCATTACAATGGTCAGGATTCAGCAGCACTTCAGGTACGTGTGTGTAAATTTAGTCTCTTAATGGCTCTCAGAAGAATCAGCACCGACATATTTTTACATGTTTAGGGCTTTTAACATTGTACCTTTTTTCTTTTTGTAACAGTTGTGGATTCGTGTAGTTGATGGGGAGCTGCAGGATGCCACAAGATCTGATCTGTACGAGTACATTGTGGACTTTCTCTACTCTTCCTCCAATCTGGACCTTGTATGGAAGTACGCAGACTGGGCCCTGCGGAAGGATCCCACCGTAGGTTACCAAAAATGTAACTCCGCTGTCAAATTATTCATGTCGGTCAACTAGATGTTTTGGAGAGATGTGATCTGTCACTTTCCAGTGCTCACAAAACATTTCTTCACTTTCTTATTAAGTAAATAAATAGGGGGCTTATTTTATATAGTGGCATATAGTTCTATTTATGTGTGACTTGTATGGAATAATTATAGTAAAAAACTTTTTGCAGTACAATGTCTTGATAAACTGTGAGTTGTTGAGCTTCTGCAAGCTTTCTCCTTAGCTGCAGATTATTGACATCATTTTTTTTTTTTTTGTGTGTGGACGTAACGCCCAAAGTGTCAGCGCTATGGTGGTAATACTCTTGCTTTTCTTTTTTGTTCATAGATAGGTGTCCACATCTTTACTAAGAGGCCTGCCGGGAAAGATCAGTCGGAGTTGAACCACGATGATGTCATCACTTACCTGGAAAAGCACAGCGGGGCGCTGCTTCTCTACTTGGAACACCTGGTGCTGGGGAGACGGATACAGGTACAGATGTGACGGAGTGACTGCGATGAAAGAGACCTGGAAGCCTGTGGTGCAGCTCGTACGCTGCGTCTACACAGAAGGCTTCGCGTTATCAACACGGTGGCGACGCAGCAGCTCTGGAGGTGCTCTGCATTAAAAGGGTGTTTCTATGGAGTCGTTACGCCACCGTGCCGAGACCTGCATTAAATATGACGGTCCGTTCCATCAGACGGATGAAAACTGCAGCTGAAACTCTTTCTGTGTTAAAACATCTTCAGTGGTGACACTGTTGAAGTGTCCTTGAGCCAAACACAAACTCCGTGTTAGCCGCCGACATGCTGTGTTGTAACTGATCCAGCATCCAAGCATCAGAAGAGGAATTGCCCTGCAGTGTCGCTTCACCAAAGCACTGAGCCACATTATTATCATGGCTATACTTGTGGGAATAGATGGTTCAATGTTTGCATGAGTTTTTAAAGCCTAATTTAACCGTGATGTTTGCACTTGGAGCAGTGCTCTTTTTCACGAGTGCCCGGCTCGACGCTCTCGCAGCTTCACACGTAGACACGTCTCAGTGTTACCACAGTCTGATCTGTGGGTTACTGACACGCTCCACTCTAGTAGCTGGGGGATAAGGGCTCTTTCTTACGGACATGTCAAAATTTGGTTATGAAGGTGGGACTGAGGACGTCCTTTCTTTCCTTTTGGTATCTACCATCAAACACGGTCTCTGTTTTGTTTGATCTTCTGCGGTGTGGTTTTAAACCTAACGCTTCAGATTCAGCTAAACACAACAGTGCTGAATCAAGTTAATATCTGGATATTACCACAATAGTTGTTTTTGTTTCCTCGTGACCGTTTCATTAATATTAATTGTTACCGTCCATGTTTGTGGATGCAGAAGGAGAAGTTCCACACACACCTGGCTGTGTTGTACCTGAAGAGGGTTTTGTCGTTGCTGTCAGAGTCGCCAACAGATGAAGAGCAGCTGACCAAAGCGAGAGAGAGACTCCAGGCTCTGCTCAGGGAGTCCAGCCTGTACCGTGTACAGTATCTTTTAGGTGAGACATTCATCTTCCTTCTTTTTTTAAATGTTTTTATACCCGCTCTTTGAAGATTTAAATCAAGACGTTATGTAGTCACTAAGCTGTAATGATGTTTAGTCATCGTACAACTGAAAGAGATTGTTTGGCAGGTTTTGACCCTCAGTGTTTTGCGTTCTGCTCTGTTTAGGTAAAATGGAGGACTGTGAACAACTGATGCTCGAGCGTGCGACACTACACGGAAAACTAGAGGAGCACGACAAAGCACTGCACATCCTGGTGCACAAGCTCAGAGACTTCCCGTCCGCTGAGGCCTTCTGTACGTGGGCCTCCTCTTGTCGAGACGCCGCGTACCGTCAGCAGCTCTTCCACCTGCTCCTGGAGGTCTATCTCGACGGGAGTGTTTCTGAAAGAGCTCAGACGGCAGCAGGAGGTGGCAGCGGCGAGCTGGAGATGGCGGCGGTGGACCTCCTGAACCGGCACGGCGAGGTGTTTGATGGAGCGCGTGTCCTGCGAATGCTCCCCGATGGTTGGTCGCTGCAGCTGCTGCGGCCCTTTCTGGGTCGAGCCGTAAGGGCCAGTATGCACACCTGCCGCACCACCCGCATCGCTGTGGGCCTCGCCCACTCTGAAAACCTCCAGCTGCTGCATGACAGGGTGAGAAACGCATTATATATTGCATATAATGTGCCAGTTGGTTAAATACGTAAATACTTAATTCTTCTTTTAACTGCTATACTTTTTTAGTGCGTTGTTTTACAGGCAGAAATTATGGCCATTAGTTTCACAATAACGATGATAACCGCTACAACTACAGAATTTGTTCCAAAGATATTCACGAAGTTACATTTATCTCAATACCGCTATAATTATGAGAAAACCAGTGAAATGAACAACTGAAATTGAGCTGTAAAGATTAGTAATTTAATCGATGGACAGACAATTGGTCAGAAACTACTTTCATCATCAATGAATGGTTCGAGTCATTTTTACAAACAAAAATGACAAACATTCGCTTCTCCAGTGTGGTTATTTAATGCTTTTTGCTGTCGAACAGAATGAGATATAAACTGTCTTTTTATTCTGACATTCTGTAGATAAAACGTTTTATCAATAACTCAAAAAGATAAGTGGCATATTTAATTGGTATGGGAAATAATCATCTAGATTTAAACTTGAGTACAAAATAGAGAACTTGAGTTTTTGAGCTAAAATCTGAGCTCTAAAACAATCAGATCTGTCCCAGTAATGAGACGGAGCAGAATTGCTTCACAAATCAATAATAATTATTGACAGTTACTCATCTTAGTGGTTGGAATTTTGAACTCATTTTTAAGTGTGTTAAGTGCTCATTGCTGCGTTGTCTCATCGTAACTCTGACGTATTTGTTTGTCCTCCAGTTGAAAGAGCGTAAGAAACCCATCTTTGTGTCTGAAAAGAAGGGATGCCACCTGTGCCACAACACCTTCAGTGAGCCGAGCGTGGTGTGTCTGCCGGGCGGAGTTCCCGTCCACACTCACTGTGTCGCACAGAGAGTAAGAGACTCTCCCACAAAGAGACAGTTGACTAATAGCAGTAACCACACGTGAGGCTCGACCTTTCAAACTATCATGTGATCTCTGATCGGAAGTACCAAACTACAGCAGGACGCGCTGAGATTTTCGACGTAGAGGACTGTGGGAATAACAAAAAGCACAGAACACCGTAGCAGATCCTGCTATGGAAACTGGAGTTGACAGGAAACACGAAGAAAGCTGAGCGAGTGTGTTTGTGTACGTGTGCGAGGGGGGAGCGGATGATTTCAGCTATTTATTCATGTGCTGCAGTTAAACCACACTTTGAGTTCTGTGCCCGTCCTCGTCTTCGCTCGTACAGTTTTAAAGCTGAATTTGAGAAACTGCTTGAACTGCAGAACACACACACACACACTATTTGAATCCTGTTGCAAATATTTCCGAAGCATGAATAGTATCCCAGCTCTCGCGGTTCTGGTCTCATCAGCTCATGTGGGTATTGTATAAATACTGTCCTGACTTGCACATTGCAGCGTTGGGTTTAAATGTGAAATACTACTAAGACTCTTCAGCACGGACGGAAACAGAGTCTTTTATGTTTATCTTTTACACTCTGTTCTGATTTGGTTTCACTGCTTGCTGCTTTTCCACCTCAGCCAGATGAGCGATGGGTGTTGTATTTCAGTCGGTGACTTACCACCAACAATTTGATCTTGAATGTCCTCTTATGAAGGTTTGAAACCTTGTCACGTGTATCGTCTGTGGAGCCACAACAGTGTAACACACTAAATGACATCTTCCATCGCTCCACTAATCATCAGTAAGTGTAATTGGAGATTCAGCACTCATACTGCGCCACGGACCAATCAAACTGACCTTCTACAACTTGCACAAATTCAATAATCTTTACTGATGATATAGACACATTGTGAAACGTGACAGAAAACGTTATGGCCCAGTTAGAAGTGGCAAACCATGTGAAATCAAGCTTCATCAATTTTGTCTTTGGGTAAAATAAATCAAGAGGGATCTTCGCTGCCCGTCTGCCATCATACATCATTTTTCTTTCAATGACTACGGTACAAGTAGAGAAATATAAAGAATATACAACAAAACCGAGCACACGTCTGCGTAGAAACACCAAAATGTTAAATGATTCAAAATAGAGCCATCTGAAAACAATTGCATTACTATTTAGTTGATGGGTATTTGATCTTATGTATATTTAAAAGATACGGGTCCGATGAACTAACCCTGAAAATACGAGCCCCAAATTACAACCGCAATGCAACAGCTGTCATTTCACCAGTGACCACTGCAACGAATGTCCAGTTAGGGTAAATCAAGGCTTTAAAAGGACATCAGCTTTTTCAGCTCTGGCCTGTTGCGTTTAATACGACATGGCTCCACGTGGTAAGGAATAAGGAACAGATTGTGAGAAAGGTGGGAGGGTAGAAGAGCATCCGTGGGCTGCTGTAGATGAGCAGAAACCGCTGCAGCAGTAAGAGCCGTGCTACCAATAACAAGGTGCAGTGGCCGAAAAAAAGACGCCACCTTGCACTGAAAAAGAGACGGGTTAGTTGGCAACGCAAAGGAAGCGGCATGAAGTTAACTTCTTCGATCAGCCTCCAAAAAGAAAACTATTTTTCACAAAAGATTCAAGTTTGACAAAGAAGATGAGAAGAAGCCTAATGAATATTGGCAGCACATTCTTTAATTAGACGTAACACGAGACATTTGTTTGGATCAGCATGTTTGGCACAGATCTGCCAGGACTACAGTGTTGGCTGTCAAATATGGAGGTGAGAATGCAAAAGGAGTTGGGGGAGATGACATTTACAGCTGGCACGATGAATGCAAGTTTGTACACAAATAATAAATTTAAAAAAAGAGTCCCAGTCCTTAAAAGCTTGGCAGGAGAGGAATTTCTCAACGTGAAATGAATCCCAAACACACAGAAGTGATAACGACGACCTGGCCAAGTGTGTCCCCTGACTTGAACTACTTTGGAGTATTTTCAAGCAGAAGGTAGAACAACAAAACCCGTCCAGTTAACAAAGATTCATCTGTGAAGAAAGGAAGAACATCTGTCTACAGATTTGTGCAAGATTTTACAGGAGGCTTGAATCTGTCATCAAAAATCAAAATGTTAAAAAGTAAAGAGAGGAATCTCACTAATGAAGGTTTTACTAAAGGGCCTATTTGCAATGTAGTCTGACCCTGAGCTTCTTGTTTTGATTTTACTTGATTAAATACCCGACACTTCAGTTATTGAAAGATACAGTTTTGAATCATTTAACGTTGTTGCAATGTGGGAAGGTTAAATAGAATTTAGAGATGTCATGTAAAGACTTTTTATTCTGAAATTAAATGGCTCGAATCTTGGGGAGGTAATTTGCTTCAAATGGGCAAAGAAGAATTTCCTTTTTTCAAAATCAAACAAAACAAAAATACTGTGAGATAATTGTAACTGAACTCTGTTATTTGAGGGTAAATCCCTTGCTTTTTCACAGTTTCCGTCCTTTTTTTTGTTGCAAGCTGTTAAAACGTATTTGGCCACCAGATGGCAGTAACATACCGAACAAATGGAATGAACCACAGCTTCCAATATTTTATAGTCTTCTTTACCTTCGCTCTATTTATAAATTTTTTTCATGTCAAACTCCACAATCCTCTCAGACCCTCCCTGGCCGGTGTTAAAACAAAATGCTTCGACTCGTTGGAATAATGAATAGTTGCAAACTGCTAGTTGCATCACGGACACTGACAGCATTGACCTGAAACTTCCAGGTTAAGTGGTCGATATCAGCAAAGATGAGTTTCTCCTGCATTTCTAATGACAGTAACAGATGACTATAATACACATTCCTGCACTTCACTTGACCCTTAAACCTTTTTTTTTAATTTTTTTTTATTTATTTCATGTTTGACAGTTGGGATAAAACAAAAACTTTTATCTGCCACTGCTTTAAAGGCTCAACATCAAACAGTACGGTTTAATACATCTCTGCTTTCAAACCTGTGTCCTCCACAGCTCTGGAGTTACGGCTTTAACCTTTGAGTCATGACACTTCTAAAAAAAAAAAAAAAACTGAAAAGAAATGGACGTCAGCCTCACAATGAAGCCCTGAAAGTCTTTGTTCTTTACTGCTTTCTAAACGTCATGTATGTGTCAGATAACAATAAAGGGCAGCAGCGGGTAACTTTTGCCTGGTGCATATAATCTGTTTCAAAATCAGAAATATGTTATTTACTTAATTTAGCTAAATTACATCAAAATTGAAGATATTTTCTGGAAAAAAAAAACATCTGGTTATGATGCTTTATAAAAACAAAGTGTCAAAACGGTTTCACTTTGAAAAACTGTGTTATCTAAAGTGGCAGAAGATGCACGAACATGACTGAACAGAGGAATGAGGGAAAACCCTGACTAACTAAACATGATTATGTAAATCTGTTGCGCACAAAATACACCCACAAGTTAAATCACAGTTTTTTTTTAACACTGCCGTCCTCGACATGTGCGTCCAGGTTTACAGTGAGAAACAAAACGGTCTTTTTCTAAGTATTGTCAGTTTCTAGTTATGAGTAACACGACACAAACAAACAGACGCTTGTTTATTTATTTTTGACAAACTCAGTTGTCCAACCTACTATAACACGTCTGTGGTTGGTGTTTGTGCTTGTCTCTCTGGTGCCTGTGCGGTTGATGCCAGCTAATTGCATTGTGCAAACATTATGACTATTTTTCTAACGTGGAACTCTGAACATTGTCGATGCAGAAGGTTTGACTCACGTTCCATCACTCAAATTCACAGCTTACCCACAGCATCTTTCCAGCTGAAGAATTTAATCGTAGCTTGCTTTAAAGGCCTCCTCACCATGACTTCAAATAATAGAAAAAAAAATACAAAATAGTCATGTGAAAACTATGCTATTGTATTTTATAAATATATGTATACTGTATATACTGCATTTGTACCTGTTTGTTGCTTTCTAAATCAATGCCAGTGTGGATGGAGTGTAAAACACTGTGAATCCGTCCCATTTTAATAAACATGAAACTGAATATGGATTCATGGAGTATGTTGTTGGGTACTAACTAACCTACTAACTGTGTTGACTGCAGGTTGTTTGAGTGTTAAGGTAGTGGGTCTGGCTCATAACCTGCCTCTGTATCTCTATATACAACATCTGAAAATGTGTTAACATACTTTCTTACCGTTCAGTTTACTTGAAAATATTAATCAGATTTAGTTTATATTTTAATTTCCTTGTGACCGTGTAAAATGTAGCTCTGTCCAAGTGAAGTATAAGTGCTAGACAAGTAAATTATTATTATTATAACAACAGAATCTGATAAATACAATACCAATTTGTTATTATAGCATAAACAGTGTTATATTATTTTAAGTACTATAAAAAGAATAGTATTTAAGTACTATAAGTCAGTAGAATCAAGTAAAAAAATAACAAAGGGTCAGATGTCAAAACAGAAATCAATAGCCCATGGATGCTTTTGTAAATGTCCAAAGCTTGTTTTGGCTTTTTGGACATTTCAATTATTTCTCAAAATATAGCAATTTATTCACGCAAACTACATTGCTGAACATCATCATTCAACATCAAGATGCTAATCAGACACCGTGATTATGGGACCGGTCACAATGAAAGGCCAACTCTAAAATGTGCTGTTGAAAAATGGGAGCAAAAATAACTGCTGATTCATGTTTTTGTGAAGTGTACAGCTGTAAGATATGCAGATTTTGAGATCATCCTGGTTTGTAATTAACGCATGGTAACATCTTTTAATCTTTTTTTGCTCTCTTTTTTTCTACTTAGTTTTGGTGAAGATCCATTAAAAGATGCCTCCGGCATTCAAGAGGAAACAGGCAGAGGAGAGACTCCTGGCTGCATGACGAGACTGCAAACAAATTGGAAACCTGCATTGAATATGATTCTGATGGTGCTTTTTGTTACTGTGACAGTCGTCCTCTCAGGTCAGGTAAATAAACAACAAAGCCAGAGAGCAGAAGTACAGAACATGGCAGCGGAGATATTCACGGCACGGAGTAACACCGAGCAGTTGAAAAAAAGAAAACCATCAGCTGCAGCAAACTTTGTAACTCCATTTATCAAAACTTCCCCAAGCTGGGAAATAACTTTGACCACCTGAAGCTCCTCTTAAACACCACTTTGCTCAATGTGACCTTATTGTCAGCTGAAACAAACCCAGCTGAGTCAACTTCTGATCAACACATTGCAAGAAAAAAACAGCTAAACATGCTTCTAAATTGGAGCCTGGAAGACAGCTACCTCGTGGAAGAGGAGAACAGACGACTGAACGGGCTCCTGAACAAATCACTGCAGCTTATCAAGATGGCAGCTGCAGAAAATAACAAGTTGCACCTGCTGTTAAACAATGAGCAGCAAATCTCTGGACAGCTGGAGGCAAAAAAAAAAAAAAAAAATACAACAGCAGCGCTCAATCCTGTTCTCCAAAAAAAACAACAACATCGTTCCTCTGGAGATTCTGTAACAACGACACACTGCAGTGTTCGTGCTGCCGGCCCGGTGGAGCACTCTGCTTCCTCCTCTCCTCACAAAGAAAGAAGTGGGAAAGTGCTCGCAGGGACTGTTTTGACATGGGTGTGTGTGTGTGTGTGTGTGTGTGTGGGGGGGGGGGTGACTTGGCTGTTGGGTTGAATCCTGAAGACCAGGCGTTCTTGACTAACATGACTTTTCAGTTTTTACAGCAGCACCTTTAAGAAAGACTCCACTCAGCGTGGATCGGGTTGCAGGACATGGTGAAGGAGGACTCCCACTTCTGGGTCAATGGCAACAAAGTCCGTCCGGATGTCATTGACTGGAGGTCTCTGGAGGCAAACAACGCCATTGCCTCCTGGGATAAGGAGCACTCAGGACAGGACTGCGTTGCCATTGTGCCGCTGAAAAACACTGAAGCCGAGGACTGGTTGAACTCCTGGGATGATATTGTTTGTGTCGACCAACGACACTACCTGTGCGAGACCACGGCTCTCGTTTTGCCCCAACTGACCCTCTTGGGGTCGTAGTCATCCACTTTAAATCAAGATCTTCTGATGTCTGTAAACTCCGGCCTTCTCCCAGTGTATTGTGCTATGGATCCCCTGTTGTCGAGTGCAGTGCATACTTTTCACCACACAAACAGACTGACATTACTGAATGTTGTTATCCAATGAGTTGAAAAACAGACAACGCATTTCTTTGACTACACAACAAAAATATAGTAACTGTCAAGTAAGAGAAAACAATTTAATGCGTGAAATAAAATATATTTTTTTCTAATGGTTAAGGTGCGCCATAAGTGAGTCCACCCAGCACCACTGGTTCAATCTTTGATGATGTGTTGCATTTTAAAACCTTTTTAAAATCTACATCCTAAAAGCAGGCTAATTAAAGCTGTCAAATAAAGTAGAAAGTACAATATTTCCCTCTCGAATGTGGTGAAGTGGAAGTATAGAGAATCACATACTATAAATACTAAAGTAAAGTAGAAGCACTTCATAAATGTACTTAACTACAGGAAATGTACTTAGTTACTTTCCATCGCTGTTAATAAAATCCTTACGCGACCCTCCATCAGGTTTTTAAATATACCTTTGAGGGAAACGGCTCCCTCTGTCGACCGTTCTGCGTAACTGCAGCCGCCCACTCACAGCTGCTCCGCACAAACAACACAAACGCCATCTTTAGCCGACCAGCAAACTACCGAAGGAGAGTTGTGGAGCGAAACGAGGTCGGGGCCGCTCGGAAAACCAAAAACGCTTTCGAAAACCTCGCCTCGTAAGCTTCCAAGTCAGCGTCTGCGACCCTCCGGACTCGCCGTGCTGTCCTATGGTCCAATGTGTTTGATCGGTCGGCCCGCTCGTACGCAGTTTTCTTGTGTCGGTCCCGGTTGACGTTGAGTGATCGCCTTTTAACAAACAGCCGACGGAGGTGAAATACAGGTGAGAGGAGGACGGGGTCGATAAATGCCGAGATCCCAGACTACGTGTCAAACTAAATTGCTTTAAAAAAAAAAAATAAAAAAAAAAAAAAATGTTTATTTATTTATTTTTATTTAAAAATGTGGTGTGGTTGTGTTGTAAACATGGTGTCTTTAAACTTCGGCCGACACCTCCTCCACCGCATTTATGTGGGGATGAAACGTGGATCGAAAAGCACGTTTCAGCGAGCAGAAGTGAACTTTTTGGCTCTTGGATTTGACAGCGGGCAGCTGAGACGGTGGAGGAGGTGGAGGAGGAGGAGGAGGAGGTGGAGGTGTGTCCTCCTGCCTGGACGCTTTGTTTTCGTTTTCAGGCGAGCAGAGGAAACGAATCTGCTGATTCACACCAAATCTCCCTCTGCTGTCAGCCAGCTGTGGGCTTTATAAACACCACAACAACACTGCTCGATCAAGATGTTGTCCCATGCAAATAAATACCTCGGTTTACTTTTTTTTTTTTTTTTTAAACAATATCTCCAATTCGATTTTTTCCATTTTCTATATTACTCATATATATATATATATATTTTCCCCCCAGTTTACTCTCATGCACTTCAGACAGCAGCACCAATGAGAGTGAAGGAAAAAGGGACAAAAAAAAAAAATCATACATATTTTGAGTGTAATAATAGCCCTATTAATAAATAAGTAATAGCCATCACTTACAAACCATGTCTGATTGAATAATTCTTAAAGCAACAAAAAAAAAAATTGCTGTTAGTTTGTACAACAAAATAATAGTCAAAATCAGAGTAATTAGAGGACAATCTTTCAAAATACATGACAGTATCATATTTGCATGCATGATGAAAAGAAATCCTTCAGGTCCATTTCAAATTACTACTCACAAATAAACGTCCCCAGATTTGTCAGCATCTTGACAGAGTTGATAGGAAAAGTTCAGAGGACTGTTACCTTGACAACTAATAGATAAAAATTGGTCAAGGTGGTGGATAAAACTTTGACTAAATCAAATTAAATAAAACCCTTTATCAGGGTATGTTATATTATATCGTAATATTGATCTTTACTGTGATACAGAAATAATTAGCGGAGCAATCAATGGATAAAATAACCACATTTGGACTAATCCAGTGAATTAGATCAAAGCCCAATTAGATCAAAGTGTAATACAACACCAGATTAAAAAAAAAAATACAACACAAAATAACCTTCCAACAGCAGTGTCTGTTGCTCTTTGTATGTTTTCCTCCTCTAGTCAGCCAACACTTTCTGTATTGTGTTGTCCTGCCTGCTGCTGATATTTGGTGAAATGCAGAGTTTTTTGGATTTATTTTCCAATACACAACGTATCATAGCAAAGTAGCATATAGTGTTTTATCAGAGCACTTCGTAGCCCATTGATAGGCTCATAGTCCTTATTTGGTGAGATGAAGTGCTGCTGCATGAGTCTGAATTGGCCCTTTTTTGTGGCATCACAATCCCTGTTTCAGTCATCGCTGTGACCATCTCCTGGCGGTGTTCATTTTAACGCTAACACTTTGGTGTCATATACAAGTGTCATTTAATTGACGGGTACATAAGGTGACTGTATTGTACAGCTTGACAGGTAAAGTAGAGAGAGGGTTTTCATGACCTGTAGTCCTTCATTAGTTTATCGATTAGTCCTAAGAAAACTGACGAGGGGGAATTTTAAGTTGGTGGGTTTGTCATTTGCAGTCATTTGTCCAACGTTTTTCGGTTCAGAAATATAAGGATTGCTGCTTTGCCCTATTTCATATTTCTGTGAAATTAATTCATTTGTATTTTTTTTTTTCATATTTTTTTTGGCTTAAATGAGTCGATAAATAATGATTTAACTGATAATGAAAATATTTGCCGCTCCAGACCCATGTATTAACCTGCCAGACACGGGCTCCGAACTTGTTATTAATAGGATTAATGGGATAACATTCATTGCGGCAAGCATGTTTGGCAATTAAGAGTTGGTAAACTTGGCCCAGCCGTGTGGATTTGAACTCCTCCTCTGTTTACTCAGGATGAAACGAGGTCTCCACGGGAATGAGCAAGAAGATGGAGGAGGCACCAGCGGGTGTCAGAAGACCCTCAAGCGGACCCGCAAGCAGAGGAGGGAGAAAGATTTGGAGGCGGAGGGAGCCTGCTGGGAGTGTCTGCCGCAGGAGATGCTGCTGCACATCTTCCAGTACCTGCCTCTGCTGGATCGGGCCTATGCTTCTCAGGTACCGTAATAATAATGTGTTGGCTGCTGCACCTAGAGGGTGGTATTGGCCAGGTAGTGTTATTTGTATGGGGACGAGGGGGGGGATTCGTCTTGATTATTCCGACGGTGCCTCGTGAGAACTTGGTGTTTTTCCATCCACCTGTTTATAAGCACATTTGAAATTTGTGGATGAAAAAAAAAATCTTGAGTGCAAATGAAGGAACTTCGAAAAGAAAGTTTTGAAATATTGCACAGTTTTTACGCTTGAGGGAGGTGGAACGGTTGTGTTCATCGACAAAAGTTAATGCGACCGAGTGCAGAGAAAACAGTGAATAAGAGCGAATACGTGAGGATTTACTGAAATGTCACTCAAGCTTCCGCTCCACCTGAGAAACAAACTCCTCCAGGGGCACCTCGCTGTAATATTTGTTTCTCCATCACCGCGTTTTCAATCCCGTTTTCCTCATATTAAGTTTTAAGGTTTTAACTACGTTGTCTTATTGCGTCGTCATCTTCTGCAGTGGTCAGATTTCACCTGAGCGGAGGATTAGTGTCACCTACTGCTTAGCTCCATGAACCAACTCCTAATATATTCAGTAATGGATGGAAACACGCATATATTTTTTGTTTCTGATTTTCTAAAAATGTGGTTAAAAGGTGCAATACATTTAGATGCAAAACAATACTACTGTTTATACTATCTATGCTGTTAGAAAGTAGAAATGCTTCCCTTTTTATGCCTGTTCCTGGTGTGTGTGTATCTGCTACACCTACGATGTTGCTTTTGCCACTTCTTTCATTTCACGCTCTGAGCTGACTCAGAAATCTTGTGTAATGCAGCATGTGAGGAGTCAGCTTCTCCCCACTTCTCTTTTTGGAGGTTTGTTCAGAGAGTCAGATATTCTTCTCATCTGTCACGTTAATGCGTCGGGCTTCTTCAGCGCGTCTGATTGCTTTGTACCCGATCGTTACTATGGACTGCTGAGTGAGTACAAGAAACTAATTGATTCCCACAAAATATAAAAAATACTAGATTTTCAGAACAGATAGTTGTATTTATAGAAAATATTTTTCATTAGTAGATTGTCATCACAGTGTCATTCTCATTTAATAATTTAGTGAGTTATTGTAAAAAATGTCAACTGGAATCTCAACAATAAACCAGGCAGAGATGAACAGTCTTGACATTTGTGGAGGCCACCGAGGTTAATCAAAGGTTTCTCTTCTCTCCTGTCAGTCACATTTTGTCAGCCAGCCTGCGGATTAAAAACAAGTACTTTCTGACCACTGCATGAAAAATTGACACACTATTTTCATGTAATTAAACATGTTAAAAAGCTGCGTAAATGGAGTGGTTAAGGCGCTTACAGCGTGAGCACATGCTGTCTGAGCTGTTCCTGGGTCGGGTTGAACTTTGCTGCCTGTCATTCCTCACTCTCTCTCACTCTCTCTCTCTGTCTGTCAAATAAAGGGAAGAATTTAAATCCTAAAAACAATCAACTTTGCAGTGATCTTCGGTTAAGTCCCGTCTGTGGTCCCTGCAGGTGTGCCGGGGCTGGAACCAGGCTTTTCACATGCCAGAACTATGGCGATGCTTCGAGTTTGAGCTCAACCAGCCAGCCAGCTCGTACCTGAAGGCCACACACCCAGACCTCATCAAACAGATCATCAAAAGGCACTCTAAACACCTGCAGTATGTCAGCTTCAAGGTACGGTGGAGAGGAGGACGTTTTGTCGTGGCGGGAGGTTAAAGTGATGAAGTGTGAAGTGAAGTGGATTCTGATGTCCAAGGTAAAGTGTCTTCTTTCATGTGGCAGGTGGACAGCAGCAGAGAGTCTGCAGAAGCAGCGTGCGACATCCTGTCTCAGCTCGTGAACTGTTCTTTGAAAACTTTGGGGCTCATCTCCACAGCGAGGCCCAGCTTCATGGAGCTGCCCAAGGTAAGCCTCCACGACATCATTATTCCTGTGCATCTTTACCGACAGGCCGAGCATGGATGCTGGATTTTCTCGTCAGTCTCTTTGCTCCACATGCTTTGAATTCAGTTTACAATTGTAGCATTGCAAAACTTTTTTTATGGTTACAATACATCGCTGCTTCCCAGACTGGGGGAGGCGAGGCGTAGAGCCGCAGCAGCTGGATGGGGGAGAGCAGAGCCACCGATGTTGAGTAGGTGAATATGGTTCAGACGGTGACAAAGTAAAGTGCTCTGATGTTTGCAAAGCGCTCATGCACATCTTGATCTCGTTGTTAATATCCGTTAAAATTGCAACTTGCCTCATTTTATTAATATTTTATTTCAAGTTTGATTAGGGATGCCTAGTTTAAGCAAAAATACTGTTTGCTATTCGCAGGGTATTATTTGAATTTTTCTTTCTGGTTTTTTTTCTTTTCTTTTCTTTAGGAGTTCCATACAGAACCTTTTTACAGTTGTTGTAGTCTTTGCATGTTTCTGCTGTTTTTACTATAGTAGTCAATGGTAGTTTGCAAAAAGCTTTTAGATGCATTACTGCCACCTTCTGGTGGTAGCGACCCATTACTACCAGGGGACAGGATTATTTTATCAGCCTCTGACGTGAGGCATCGACTAAAAAGGTTCGAGAACCGCTGCAGTTTTCAAGCAGGAGCCCCTCTGGCTCACCAGTATACAGCTGTGATCTTTGATTCATGTGTGAGACAGAGATGGTCTGACTGTGACCCAGCGCCTGGGGGAAGGTCCACACTTTAAGTGTCGAGTTTTCAGCAATAGATGTTGCTGTCTGCCTTTGTTTCCTTTGACAGATGAGACTCAGAGGACAGATCATATACAATGTGGTGCGGCTGCACACTTGCCTGATTTTTTTTATTTTTTTTTAAATGATGTAAAGGTACCTCGTGGAGTCTTGATAGTAATCACTGGCACTGTGGTCCTTTTTTCTTTGTAGCTTTGTATCTGCACAATGACGGACAAACATCCAGACAAATATCATGCGATAGACATTTCTGGTAACAGCAGAAGCTGCTCATGAATTATGTGGCAGTCGATATCTCTTAGTTGTACTAAATAAAACTGTTATTTAGGGCTACATTGTCTACTAACTGTTTCTCTGTTTTGCTCTGTTCAACAGTCTCACTTCATCTCAGCCCTGACTGTGGTTTTTGTCAACTCCAAATCTCTGTCCTCCCTGAAAATCGACGACACACCCGTGGATGACCCCTCCCTCAAAGTCCTGGTGGCAAATAACAGCAACACACTCAAACTGCTGAAAATGAGCAGCTGCCCTCATGTTTCACCTGCAGGTACAGACGGATTACAGATGACAGATAATTGGTTTGTTAATGATGAAAAATGACTCATTAATCATCGTTAAGGATTTGATTGACGAAGAACATTTATAGCTGACTTTGAAATGGTTAAAGCCTTTCGTGCGTCTCCGAGACACCGTTTTTGTCCCTCGCGCCATTTCTACAAATCGCTCCTAAACGTTGCAATAAAAAAAAAAAAAAATCAACCGTGAGTCTCAAACCTACGGGCATATAAAATATTGCTGCATGTTTCTCTCGCTCCGCCTTAAACACGCTGTGTAGATCTCCTGATTTCCTCTTGTCTCTCTGCAGGCATCCTGTGTGTGGCCGATCAGTGCCACGGCCTCAGAGAACTGGCGCTCAACTACCACCTGCTGAGTGACGAGCTTCTCATCGCCCTCTCCTCGGAGAAGCACGTCCACCTCGAGCACCTTCGCATCGACGTGGTCAGTGAGAACCCGGGCCAACAGTTCCACACCATCAAGAAGAGTAGCTGGGACGCCATGATGCGCCACTCTCCCAAATTCAATCTGGTCATGTACTTCTTTCTCTACGAGGACGAGTTCAGCCCTTTCTTCCGCGACGAAATCCCCATCACGCATCTGTACTTCGGCCGCTCCGTCAGCAAAGACGTGCTGGGCCGCGTCGGGCTCACCTGCCCGCGTCTGGTGGAGCTGGTGGTGTGCGCCAACGGGCTGCGGCCGCTGGACGAGGAGCTGATCCGCATCGCCCAACGCTGCACTCAGCTGTCTGCTATCGGCTTGGGGGAGTGCGAAGTGTCCTGCAGCGCCTTCGTGGAGTTTGTTAAGATGTGCGGAGACAGGCTGACACAGCTATCCATCATGGAGGAAGTACTGGTTCCAGACCACCGCTACGGGCTGGACGATATCCACTGGGAGGTGTCAAAGCATTTGGGTCGCGTCTGGTTCCCAGACATGATGCCTACCTGGTAGAGAGCTGGCAGAAGGGTGCAGGTGTGAAGGAGTTTTTGAGAGTGTGTGTGTGTGTGTGTGTGTGTGTGTGTGTGTGTGTGTGTGTGTGTGTGTGTGTGTGTGTGTGTATGCGTGTGTGTATGCGTGTGTGTATGTGCGTGCGCGCGCGCGTGTGTGTGTGTGTGTGTGTGTGTGTGTATGTATGCGTATGCGTGTGTGTGTGTCTTTTCCAGGCACAGAATGAACCCCCTGAGTCCATGAAGAAACTACATCATGTAATATTGATTTCAGCTCCACCACACCGTTCCATGTATATGATTTTTATAGTTATATACATATTTATATATTATAAGATTCATCTGCTTTTCGCTCATAACATTTAGCGCCTTGTTCTCTTGTGCAGCGTTCACAGACTGCTTATATGTAGGGTTGCAGGAGTATTCAAAGGGTGTCTGGGCAGCGAACAGGAAATTAAGGGATGTATTTCATGTACATATACATCTGAATCTGTTCCCTGCTGATAGGATAGATGTACATTTTGCCTAATTATAAGCGGGCACTAATCCAATCCTTCTAATGCAAATCAGAAACTTCACAGTGTTGAGTTCAATTATTAAAATGGGGTAACATATTAGTGTAATAATATTCTTTGTGTGATTAAAAAAAAATGCCCAGTTCGTGCAGTAGATGGGGATAATCACCCTTATAAGCTATTTTGTTTGTTTATGTTCACTTGAAATCACCAAAATTTCATCCATCGTGGGAGTCTTGTGAATTTTAGTTTTTGTTTCTGACACTTTATAACCGAAATAATAAGAGATTGTAACTGTACAAGAATAAGAAACATTTCATCGTAAAAGGACAGCCACTGTATGTGTGAAGCTTGTTATAGACAGAGTGGTTGATCATGTAAATGCAGTCGGCCGGGCAGTGGCTTCGGTCTTCATGTGTCTTCTTCTCCTGCCATCCTTCAACGTGTCACGACTTAATGTCTTTGAATGTTGTTTTTTTTGAGTCACTGCTTCTCATGTAGAACTAACGGTCTCCCT
This sequence comes from Brachyistius frenatus, assembly GCF_029030835.1. Taxonomy (NCBI): domain Eukaryota; kingdom Metazoa; phylum Chordata; class Actinopteri; family Embiotocidae; genus Brachyistius; species Brachyistius frenatus. The sequence continues at coordinate 3,107,078 of NW_027210623.1, forward strand.
CGCTGTTCTCTGTTTGATATGGACAAGGCTGAAGACGGTGCCCCGTTCCTAATGCCAGCTATTTTTGAAGGCAGTGCTCTCAAGTGACTTTGGCCATGATAATCTTAGTCTGTATATACTGTATAAATACAAATAAATATAAATATGAGTGGTGTTTTGACATATTTTTGTGTGCAATGTATGATAGTTCTATTTCTGCCTTGCCTGACCCATATTCCTATTATACTTGTAAATATCAAAGTTATATTTAAAAATCAAATGGGAGGTAGAAATTGTAATTGTGGAGATTATATATCTGTACATGTAATGAATCCTTTTGATGCACTTTGACACAATGAAAGTCGCAAGTTTAGTTTTGATGTCATAAGGGCATGAAATTAACAGACTTCGCAGCCAAACTATTGAGATTTTAAACAGTGGTCAGCAATTACAATGTTAATTCTATGAGTCTCTCTTAGTACGTACATTTTTTTTAAAGACTTTTTATTTTATTTTCACAGCCATTTTAAAAAGAAAAGGTGGAATTGTATAATAATTAATGTCTGTCATACAACAATTACTCTCGGAGAACAAATCTGCTTGACCGCAGTTATTTCCCTTTCTGAATAACAATAGTTTACCTAAAAAAGATGTGTATGTTATGGCTGAGCAACAAGAAAACTCAATTAAAGGCTCGCCTTCTGAGTTATTAGTTAAACCAAGTTATCATATTTCCTGATTCCCAAGAATAACGATGTTAAACCCTGTTTTTCTATGTGGGGATTTAGCTCAAATTGATATGGTTATTCAATTAAGGATCAATGATTTGAATGCGAGGACAGTTATTAGGTTTCTCAGGCTCAGGCTTCATACAGAAACAAATTGGCTGGATCATAACAAGGAAAACATTTCTGTGAAGTGGCCCCTCTTTTGCATATATACTGTATGGACGTCCCAGCTCTTTCAATGTAATGGATAAAAATGTGAAACTCATGAGGTACTTGTGCAGCCCTGCAGACAGGACAGCGTGGCAGCTGAATGTAACTGAATGTTTGCCTGAATGTATATATATATTTGTGTCACTATTGTTTTGTTGCAGTGAAGCGAAAGAATAATAACTGAAAGATGTCTTAAGATGGACTTGCTGAAAGTTGACAGCGTTGCGCTGTGCAATGAAACCTGTAAATCATTAAGTCCAGTTAAAAATGGATCGTTGGTTTACAGGGTCGATATTTGTCCCTTTTTGGTGTATTTTGTTTGCAAAATCTAATTAAAAAAAAAAAAGTCAATACTTTGCAGAAATGTTCCTTTGCCCTGTCATAGGGACTTATCCTGTCTTCATTTTAAGTTTTCTGTTTTGGAACTCAGCTCAGTGGCAGTGGACTTTATCCTTTATTGACGTACAGTACATTTTACTGTGTATCTATAAAAACATGCCATCTGTTAATATTAACTGCATTTGTATTCAGAGCTTACATGATTATTGTAATATCCAAGGATTGGTCGAGTAAGGGCTGCCGTTTCTTAATAGAGTCCAGCGAGTACGTTGTTCTTATTTTTAGCTAAATAAAGCTGCATTGTATTGAGAAGATTTATTGGAAGGTAACTCCTTGTACTTTTCCCAAGGATATGTAATATTTGAGTAAAGTTCATAGTCACAATAAAAAAATGTCAGTTTGAAAATGCTTTTTTGTGACTGAACTATAAAAAGACCCAAAACAGAGCTGTCACCATGAGTCTAATATGTTTCACATGTCTGCAGCGTGAACATTTTTAACTCGATAAACACTGAGATGACAATTTTGTCAAGGAATTAGACAAAAAACAAAAAAGCACTCACAAAGCTCAGTTTTCCTAACCGAACACATTCGTTTGGATTTAAAGTCAAGATTTATCTTCATTTCCATCTCAGGCTTTATATATTTGAGAGCTCTCTGTAAGATATGGTGCAGTGGAGTAATTAACCATAAAAAGAGATCAAATTGCAAACTTATAAAACCCTGAAAATTGAACTTCAGTTTTGATCATGTTTGTTTTAATTAAACTCAACCTGCAGTTTGGTTTCAGAAAGTTTTATGACAAAGAATGTAAAATATCTTCAAGAGCAACATGAGCGCAAAGATGTGTTCCTAGAAAGTTGGATTTGCTGGATCAAACATAAAAACCCTAAAAATAACAGAAGTTTTATGGATTTTTTTTAACTTCCCTATTTTTCTTTTTTATTCTCTACAATGCTTTTATAGCCCCCTTTACCTTTTCTTCTAATTATCTGCCCTCCATTTGTCAATGTGCAAAACATCTAACATCCACTGAAACCATGTCTACAGTAAAAAAAAAAAGAAAAGAAAAGTAAACATTACTCATGCTATTAGAAAAATAGACTTCTACCAAGGATACACTGAGTCATCCCGTTTTAATTTTGCCATATAAACCAGTCGAATAGTTTAGATTCTTCAAAAATCCCTGAAAGGAAATGGGAGAGAAGAGAAATTGAGTGCATGCAATACAATATGATTAATATTTATTTATACAGCACTTCACCTCCAAGCCAAGAACTTTCAGGTATAAACAGCAGTAAACATGAGGACATAAAAGCGGACACAAGTAAGAGAGGACACATTCAATTGGTAGCTCCATTAAGTGAAATCAGATAAAAGAAATAACTGGGGATGCTGTCTCAGCAAATAAAATGTTTAGGTGTTAGGATTTAAAACGACAAAAAAACCCCGTAATATCTGTTATTGCTGATAGCTCTTCACAGTCGATGAAGTCCGATTGTTGGTGACTGATGGCTATCTGCATTTTTACAGCCCTTTAATTTACAGGAACATTATTGTCATTACTTCTTCTAGACATTTGGTCGTTTAAAGGACTCTCAATATATCTGTGTGCTAATTTGGAGTCGGCTGTCAAACTTAAATTACGAGCGATGTTGCTGGAACATCACATCTGAAAGATAAGTGTGAATTTGGCAGCCTCGTCCATGAAGGCTCGTGGTTTAGATGCCGTGCAGAAATAAATGAAGATGTATTTGTCTGTCGTGTCTTTAGTTTTATAACTTAGCAGTAACAAAGGCTCACTCTCTTATTGTGATTAGTCAGATCTCCTCTTTGGACTGTGTTGGCGTACTTTATGACATCTCCGTGTCATGAATACAAGACATACGGGAATGTATCACTCATTCAATATATCAGGGGATAACTTATTCTTTATAGACATTGTACGTGCTTGTTTGACATCTGCCTGTTGTCACACATTAGTTTCACAGATCATTTCAGTTGTGTTAATAGTGCACTTGACAGCACAATTGTGCAACACTTTTTCACAAATAAGAGTGTTTAAGGTGTTTTTAAGTGCCTGACATGTCTGCTTCATAAGAAAATCTGTTATGTAGCCATGAATAAAATAGATAGTCTGTATGATTATTGGTTATTTCCATGAATGGATTTATATTCTAATTATCCGCTAACACTGACGTGTGTGTTTTCAGTAAACACTATTCAACATGAAAATCTATATTTACCATGATTGAATCCATATGTTACTGTATTAATTATAATTATGTAGCTCAAGTTGCAGGAATAATGCAGCATCAGACATCTGGGAGTATATCACACATATATCAACATGTCTGCTCTGAAAATTTTTGTAGTTGCATTAGACATTTATGACAAATATATGCCCAAAATATATTTATAGATAAAGTCCTTTAATATAATAATACATATGGCATTTAACGAACAAAATACTCAATGTGACGTCCCTTTAGAAAGAAAAAAATAAATAAACACAAAAAGGAAATTGAAGAAATTAAATAAAGATCGTAAAAAAAATAAAAATAAAATAAAGATCATCAATTAATATCCTATAATAAAGATGATTTCATCCACATGAACCTGTTTTTTTCTTTTTGTGAGGGTAACGTACTTGATACAATCCAGACTAATCAGGCTAAAGTTAGTCGTAAATTGTCCCAGAGAAAGGACGGATGAGTGTTGCAGACGTCCGCAGTGAGCCGATGGTGTCGCCCGTCCAGGGGGGGGGACACACCCTCCCCTCCCCTCCCCTCCCCCGCAGCGGCAGCAGGAGGACCGGAGCCCCGCCAGCTCAGCCTCAGCCTCAGCCGGGAGGGCACACGGACACGGCGGGCGTGAGACGAGGCGACTTCTTCCTCCTAAAAAAAAACAACAACAACAACAAAAAACCCCTCCGGTAACTCAAGCTGAAAGAAACAAACAAACAAAAAACAACCCCGTTGATTTCACCAGCTGCGTGTCCGAAGCTGCCGTGCTTGAGACGGGATGCTGGCGGTGGCAGGAGTGACGGGCAGGTGAGCCTTCACCTGTTGGAGAACAGAAACAGCTGATGAGGTCAGCGTGGCTTCAACGAGCTACTGAGCTCGGGAGGCTAACGTGCTAAAGCTAACATCAGTTAGCCAACGTAGCTCATGCACGGGCAACATTTTTTTTTATTAATTATCAGGATTATCAGGACATGTTTAGGTCCGGGGCTTCAGTTTAAAGGTTGTTTTTACTGTCGATACGGCGCCTTATAGCAAGTTGTCAAACGCCAGCAAAATAACAAAAGTATTCCTTTTCTAGATTGAAGCTAATTGGGAGGTTAGCATGCTAATTACTTAGCTGTGTTTTTTTAAAATTTATTTTTTATTAATCTAGTTATCTAACTTGTCAACATTTATTTTTAATCGTCCAGCATGATCTGAATTATCGCCGCTCACAGCCAAAGATCTTCAGTTTAACGTTCATGGCTGTTTTTCGGGTATGATAATAACTGCTTTGAAGTTACTTTGGGCAAACATTGGGAATATAATAAACCAACGATAACATTAAAATACATTTGTTTGGGTTGACGAAAGTTTATTTATTTATTTTAATTTTTTATTTATTTATTCTGCACCAAAACACTTTATACTTCATACTGAACTGCATTCATAAGATCACATCAGTCTAGTTATAGTTTATCAGTGATTATCTGCGTGTCTCTGACACACACACACACATACATACATACATACATATATATATATATATATATATATATATATATATACATATATATACGGTGTGTGACTGAGTCTCATTCAGACCTCAGGACCTCCTTTTACCAAATTAGGTGATGTGAGCTCTCCACTGCGACAGCTGCTGAAAGGAGCTCCTCAGTTGGTGTTGGGAGTTATGTGAGAAATGATAAAGGTTGGTCCAGCTTTGCATTACAGTTATTTGTCAGCCACACCAGGCTTTTTTTTTCTCCACCGTCACGAGGTTATGACCATTTTGGGTACCGACTTCATCAAAGTTATTATGGAGACAATCAAATGAGCGAAATGGTTTGGACTCCTTTTGAGTTTTTTTTTTTTTTTTTGTCTCTTGGTGTTGTTTGTTAATTATCTGCTCTAACTTTTACTGAAGAAAACATTACACAGAATAATAATGGCCAAACATGTGAAATTGCATATTTCTAATTGAAAAACGGGAAGATTTTACCTCCAAAATCCCCTCGAAATATTTTGCACAAGTCTTTCTACTAACTTAAATAAAACACTGCCCACATGTCCGGTGGCTACGCGCGAGTTACTTACTAATATGTGTTTCATTGTTCTCGTGCAACAGCATTGCTAATGCCCTGGCCAACGCAGCCTGTGAGCGGTGCAAGAGCGGCTTCGCCGCGACGGAGAAGATCGTCAATAGTAACGGAGAGCTGTACCACGAGCACTGTTTTGTGTGTGCCCAGTGCTTCCAGCAGTTTCCAGAGGGACTCTTCTATGAGGTAGAGCACTCGCATGTACCAGTCACTGGATTTCATTTCCCCAAGTTAACATAACGATGAGCCGTACTTTGTTCACCGTGTGCATGTGTTCTATTTATAGAATAACTATTTTGACTGTTTCTTTTCGCAGTTTGAAGGAAGGAAGTATTGTGAACATGACTTCCAGATGCTCTTCGCTCCTTGCTGCCACCAGTGTGGTGAGTATCACAATCACGCTCACAACTGGACTGAAGCAACACAGAAGAAAGAATCTCATTTGCACTTAAGGTCTTGAGGAGCGTAGCTTTGTTTTGGCTTTTGGGGATGAGCTCGGCGCCATCGCCTTGCTTTATGGTCTTGGCAAGTCGGCTATATCGAGAACGTTTGCGCATCATGACAATGATGAAATGCTGATTAAGCACTCAATTCAGTTACAGCTGTCACAGACATATTTGTGTTCATGCTACACTGCTGCTTCACACACATTTTCTGTTGGTCTCTCTTGAGCGCATAAATACTTTTCTTCAAATAAATGCTGTCTGCTCAGCGTTTTATTTGACAGACTGTTCATTAACTTATCCCTGCTTTTGCAGCAGTGGTATTTCTACACATTCAGCCCCACCTGCCCCCAGTTTGGATGTAAACGTCCCTGATCTCCACATGTTGTTTGAGAGATCAGGCCCCAGTGTATCATCACTGATCTTTAAGTTGATTTATACTTTTATTTAAAACTCCCCACATGTGCTTAGGTCACCCAAGATGCCTTTAAGTGCATGGTGGGTGCATCTCCGAAGCTTAATTTAACCACTGCTTGACTGTGTCCAGGGAGAGACAGCGATGCTCTAATTAAATTAAGTGAATGATTAAAATGCATTTGATATTGATCTCGAGTCTCTCAGAGAACGCTATAGAAGATAATGCAGTATGTTGTAGTAAAACTGGATAACGGCGTTCTCTTTAGGAACTTTCTGTACAGTAACCAAAATATAGGATATAAAATATAATCGAGTCCCAATAAATATGGGAGAAGTCAAACTCTGACTTGACTCAAGCTGATCTCTCACGTATGGTTTCCCTCAGGGGAGTTCATCATCGGTCGTGTCATTAAGGCCATGAACAATAGTTGGCACCCTGACTGCTTCTGCTGCAATATTTGCCAGGCTGTGCTCGCAGATGTGGGGTTTGTCAAAAACGCTGGCAGGTAAGTATCCCATCTTATTACAGTCTTAATATAACACCGTGACAGCCTGCAACCAGGTGGTTGCACACGTCAAGCTGCTGACTCACTCACTTGTGCGTTCTCACCTGTGAGGGGATTTTGAGCGGCAATGATGGAGTGTGTCACCACGTTATTTAAGGCTGCAGAATCTCTCTTGACACCCTTAAATTTTGTTCTCCTCCATTTACCTCAGGCACCTGTGTCGCCCGTGCCATAACCGAGAGAAAGCCCGTGGCCTGGGCAAGTACATCTGCCAGAAGTGCCATGCCATCATTGAGGAGCAGCCACTGATCTTTAAGAATGACCCGTACCACCCAGACCACTTCAACTGCAACAACTGTGGGTCAGTCCTATCCCTCTACACCGTTGTTGAGCTCAGAGCAGCACCCAAAATCTTCAGGATATATTCAAAGTCCACCAAAAAACACGACGTATATCACTTTGTTAAAAGTTTGTGTTCCTCATCGTTTGGTATGTTTCTCTGTCTCCAGGAAGGAGTTGACGGCTGAAGCCAGGGAGCTGAAGGGAGAGCTCTTCTGTTTGCCCTGCCATGACAAGATGGGTGTCCCAATCTGTGGTGCCTGCAGGAGACCTATCGAGGGACGTGTTGTCAATGCCATGGGAAAGCAGTGGCATGTGGAGGTTGGTGAACAAGAATGAGAGAATTTATTAATAAAATACATACAATAGTACAAGTATGCTGGTTTAAAGTCAACTTTAACATGCTGCTGTTGTTTCAAGGCCTGGTTCATGACCGTGTTTACTGTGTCCGTGATTTGGCATGTGTTTTGGAAAAAAAAGGAAGCCGAGGCATTTAATTGTTTTTGCTGCAGTCTGATAGAAAAGAAAACTTCAGTACGAAGGGTAATCAAAAAGTTCTGAAACTTCCTGTTGCGCGCAAACTGATTGCAGCACTGCGACGTGCCGGGAGCAGGAAGAAGCTCTAACCCCCCAGCGAGCAAGTAGTCCCGAGTTACGTCAGCTCTCCAGTTAAACACATTTTTGTGTATATTACGTGCGTATTTGCAATTTCAACACAGACCTGAAACTGGAGCAGAAAGTGCTCATCAAGCGTTCTTGTCAAGTTACAGGGAGCCAAATCTCTCGAGCGGGGGGGTGGGGGTTGGAGTGAGCAACGATTGTGTTGCTGTGAGCGAGAAACTTCAGGTTGTTTGTACTGAATGTTCCCTCGGACGCCTCAGAACGTCACAGTCGAACTCTGTCGCTTGCAGTCGGACCCTGAGGGACGAACTCACAGAGCGCAACCATGCAAACGACAAAGGAAAACCCTGTGGTTTCCCTGCTGACCCGGTGCACCTGCTGCAGTCTTGGACGGCTACATTCTTCCCCTCTTGAAAGGCGGCCGGCGCTGAAAACACCTCACTCAGCTCATTGCTTAGATCTTCCGAAACATTTGATGGATCTGTGATGCAGATTTCCCGAGTTCAACACAAAACGCAACGTGTGCTCTCTGCTCATGTTCAGACGTACTCAAAAAGGCCCGCGCTTCCTCTTGCTCCGTGCTGGTCGTGGCGCTGTGCTCCATTTGCGTGGAGCAGCAGCAGGCTCTCTTTTTGATTGCCCCTCGTATACACAATTCGGACAACATCTTTCAATTTGCCAACTTTTTATCCAAATGCCTACAGAGAGGTACACAAAAGGGGCCATTAAGCACAAACACTGACAAAAATCTCTGGCATGAATTCAGTGCTTCTCTGAAAATTCACACTGCAAGTTGGACGACAGCGAGAGGGGCTTCACCAGGAATACACACCGGTTAATGACAGTGGACAGATGTCATGTGGACTCGCCTTTATTGTTCATAATATATGTACGACAGCCTTTCCACAAAAGCAGAATACATATATCTGTAATGAACTTCACATTTAGTTACCATTACTTATGCACAGGAAAATGAAGTTCATTAAATAAACCAATTTGGAACCAAAACACTGTGAAAGAGCTAATTGGAGTCAGAAGAGAGATGTGAGCACTTTTTAAAAAGACTATTTCTCCGGAGGCACAGCGCAGCAGATCAAATTGTGTGTTCATCTGTCTGGAGGCGGCGGAGTTTTGTACTGTTCAAAAAGCTGAAGACTATCAACAGTGTATAGCAGTCAATTTAATGCTAAAGACGGTAATTAGCTGAAATTACTTGTGCATCTCACCACTTCAGGAATTCATGTGGCAAGCACCGGAAAAGTAGAGCTACTTAAAAACAACAACACTGCGGGCACCTCACTGGTGGATTGTTTCTCCAGCGCTGGAGGCTAAACGTGATTTCAAAACAAAACACAACAAACAATATTGGATGGCTCGAATACATTGAAAGTTTATCTGTAACTTTTAAACCATGCTCCAGGTCAAGAAATATCTTCACGTAACGCTCACGTCACATTCACGTTTCTCACAACGATGAGAGAAGTCGTCGTCCTCGCCGTGTGAGGGAGAACCTGCTCCTCCGGTCGGCCGCCCTCCTGTTTCGTCTTGCCTTCGACCTCCAGCTTTCTCTCGGCAACACGTGTTTTTGTTTTTCGTTTACAGCATTTTGTTTGTGCCAAATGTGAGAAGCCTTTCCTCGGTCATCGGCACTACGAGAGGAAGGGGTTGGCTTACTGTGAGACGCATTATAACCAGGTAAGCAGAACAATGGCCTCGGAGGACATGACAGTCGTCACATTGCAAGTCTCAGCGTCGCTAACCTGCCGTCGCTTCACCAAATACCTGAATTAGTGTTTTTCTGGATAAACACTGAATCTCCTTGTTCCTCCGTTATCAAGCTCTTCGGCGATGTGTGCTATCACTGCAACCGTGTGATTGAAGGTGATGGTGAGTATCAGTGTGATGGAGCTCATAATCAGAATGGTGTTTTCAGTAATTTACACTGTGCTGCTTGAAGATAAAGCCGTTAAATGTTCATCATTTCCTTCTTATTCTCCCCCCCCCTCCCCCCCCTCTCTCAGTTGTGTCGGCTCTCAACAAAGCCTGGTGTGTCAGTTGTTTCTCATGCTCCACCTGCAATACAAAACTCACTCTCAAGTAAGTTCTCGCGCACAGCTTCTACGTTTACTCAGCGCTCACGTACGATACTCCCAGTCGATTGTGTTCCTCTCCGTTTTCGGTAACACTCCTACTTCCAGTCCTAACACGTGTGTCTGTCACTCTCCTCCGGCAACTCTTCCCTCTTTGGCTCCTTTCCTTTCCTTTCCTCCCCCCTCTCTCCCCCCCCCCTCCCTCTTTTCCTTCAATTTATCCTTTTACATGCTTCGCTTGCTGCATCTACGGCAACTCAGAGATAAGTTTGTAGAAATTGACCTGAGGCCGGTGTGCAAGCACTGCTATGAGCACATGCCGGAGGAGCTGAAACGCCGCCTGGCGAGACGAGAGCGCAAGAAAAAAGCTGCTGTCTGTCAGTAGACTTATTTACAAGTCGCCACTCCATCCGTTGGTTGGTGTTATCTCCGCCTTCCTCTTTTTCTGTGGTGTTCCTCGTTTACTCTTCAACAGCATGACTCGTCAGTGTGTCTGATTTATTTCCGATGCTGTTATTTTGTTTTATTGACGGTTGTCCAAAACGTCTGAAGTATACGTGTCTATATTAAACATTAGTTTGGCTCAGTTGATGTTTATGAGTATTACATTTAATCCTGTTGATTATTTTCTCGATGAATTGATCAGAAGAAACAAAGGCTTTGTTTTCCCCAATCAACACCCAAATATTTCTCCTTTCTTTTCCCCTCTTTGCAGGAACAAGTTTGTCGAGTTTGACATGAAGCCTGTTTGTAAAAAGTGTTATGAGAAGTTTCCTCTGGAGCTCAAGAAAAGGCTCAAGAAGCTGGCAGAGTCTTTAGGACGCAAGTGAGCTGCTTCAGGCCAAACAAGCTGGAAGTATTCCCAACATGTCTGCAATGGTAAAATATCCAGGGGAACTGCTGCATCACAACACAACAGCCGGGCATTGTACCAGCACATCTATATTAAAAAATGTAAATCTGGGATTCATTTAAAAACATAAATATATACCACTGTGGTCTTGTCATTAGCATAAACTGTTAGCAGATTTTTTTTCTTTCTTTCTTTCTTTTTGCTGCCTTTTTTATATGCAAATGTTTTTTTTTGTTTTTTTGAATACATTCCTAAATTGTCCAAATTTGCTATTCTCTTCTTGGCAAGACATACGATGTTTCAGCTTATCATGCCTTCGCCAGCACAATTATGAACTGTTATGTGAAATCCTGTGAACAGATTGTTGTTTGACGTTATTTAGAACTACACCTGTGCCTTGGGTATTAAAATGCAACAGATGGTTAAAATACAACTTACAAACAGTTATGGTACAGTTACGTCTTAGTATACTGATCCAGAGTATCTATAGCAGAGTTTATTGGACCTCTCATGTTCAGCTTTCATAGTTCAGTACGAGTAATTATAAAGTAACCACTTGTGTTATTTATGAAGGAAAAAAAATAAATATATATGTGTATGTATGTATACATATATATATATACATACATACATATATATACATACATATATATATGTATACATACATACACATTTTTATTTATTTTTTCCTTTCATAAATGAGTATATATATATATACACACACACACACAGTGGGGCAAAAAAGTATTTAGTCAGCCACCAATTGTGCAAGTTCTCCCACTTAAAAAGATGAGAGACGCCTGTCATTTTCATCATAGGTATACCTAAACTATGAGACAAAATGAGAATTTTTTTTCCTGAAAATCACTTTGTCTGATTTTTAAAGAATATATTTGCAAATTATGGTGGAAAATAAGTATTTGGTCAATAACAAAAGTTCATCTCAATACTTTGTTATACAGTGAACCCTCGTTTTTCGCAGGGGTTACGTTCCAAATAGAAACCGTGATAGGCGAAATCCGTGAAGTAGTAACCTTTATTTTTTTTTACAATTATTATACAATGAAATACTCCATAATACATTGAAACCAAAGAACAAAACCTTTTTACAGGCCCAAGCATTTGTTTAACAAATAAAAGTACTGTATAAATGTTTTTTTTTTTACAAATAACTACTGTACTGTAAAATAATAATTTGAATCATCAATACGAACTGAAGGCTTCAAATTGCTGAGATCAGCACCGCCCCACTGCGACCCGAGTCATTGGATTAGAACGGGAGAAAATGAAAAATGATTATGAAAAAAAATACAAAGTACAGTAGGACAAATAGTGACTCGCGTGTATTTCACTGCCGCAAGTGCCTTTGTCTGTGCAGAACGTTTTGTCGACATTATGGGTTTTAGAGAAACTTGAAATTGCAAGAGAATTTGCAAACTTAAATTTGGCAAGCTGTTTTACGTACGTGTACATATTAAACCGCAACGTTATTGACAAACAGGTAGAGAAGAAGCGGAGAGACTGTTTAGCCAATCAGAATGCAGAACACAATGCACGATGCAAATCCGTGAAGCAGCGAGACCGTGAAAGGTGAACTGCGTTATAGCGAGGGTTCACTGTATACCCTTTGTTGGCAATGACAGAGGTCAAACGTTTTCTGCAAGTCTTCACAAGCTTTTCACACACTGTTGCTGGTATTTTGGCCCATTCCTCCATGCAGATCTCCTCTAGAGCAGTGATGTTTTGGGGCTGTCGCTGGGCAACACGGACTTTCAACTCCCTCCACAGATTTTCTATGGGGTTGAGATCTGGAGACTGGCTAGGCCACTCCAGGACCTTGAAATGCTTCTTACGAAGCCACTCCTTCGTTGCCCGGGCGGTGTGTTTGGGATCATTGTCATGCTGAAAGACCCAGCCACGTTTCATCTTCAATGCCCTTGCTGATGGAAGGAGGTTTTCACTCAAAATCTCACGATACATGGCCCCATTCATTCTTTCCTTTACACGGATCAGTCGTCCTGGTCCCCTTGCAGAAAAACAGCCCCAAAGCATGATGTTTCCACCCCCATGCTTCACAGTAGGTATGGTGTTCTTTGGATGCAACTCGGCATTCTTTCTCCTCCAAACATGATGAGTTGAGTTTTTACCAAAAAGTTCTATTTTGATTTCATATGACCATATGACATTCTCCCAATCCTCTTCTGGATCATCCAAATGCTCTCTAGCAAACTTCAGACGGGCCTGGACATGTACTGGCTTAAGCAGGGGGACACGTCTGGCACTGCAGGATTTGAGTCCCTGGCGGCGTAGTGCGTTACTGATGGTAGCCTTTGTTACTTTGGTCCCAGCTCCCTGCAGGTCATTCACTAGGTTCCCCCCCGTGTGGTTCTGGGATTTTTGTTCACCGTTCTTGTGATCATTTTGGACCCACGGGGTGAGATCTTGCGTGGAGCCCCAGATTGAGGGAGATTATCAGTGGTCTTGTATGTCTTCCATTTTCTAATAATTGCTCCCACAGTTGATTTCTTCACACCAAGCTGCTTACCTATTGCAGATTCAGTCTTCCCAGCCTGGTGCAGGTCTACAATTTTGTTTCTGGTGTCCTTTGACAAGCTCTTTGGTCTTGGCCATAGTGGAGTTTGGAGTGTGACTGTTTGAGGTTGTGGACAGGTGTCTTTTATACTGATAACAAGTTCAAACAGGTGCCATTAATACAGGTAACGAGTGGAGGACAGAGGAGCCTCTTAAAGAAGAAGTTACAGGTCTGTGAGAGCCAGAAATCTTGCTTGTTTGTAGGTGACCAAATACTTATTTTACCGAGGAATTTACCAATTAATTCATTAAAAATCCTACAATGTGATTTCCTGAATTCTTTCCCCCCATTCTGTCTCTCATAGTTGAAGTGTACCTATGATGAAAATTACAGGCGTCTCTCATCTTTTTAAGTGGGAGAACTTGCACGATTGGTGGCTGACTAAATACTTTTTTGCCCCACTGTATATATGTATATATATATGTGTATATATATATATATGTATATATATATGTGTGTTTATATATATATATAGTCAAATTTAGAGGTAATTTTTTTTTCAAAGAATTCCTCTGAATAAATTGGTTCCCTGATTCGGGAGAAAATATGATGTCAGAGAGTGCTACTATGAATAAGTTAAAAAAAAAAAAAAAAAAATCCTAGTTCTAGCTTTCAGAGAAACCTGTGGGTGTTAAAATGTTTGGTCTGCTCTCTGTGTGAATGGCCCTAATGTTAATGCTGGCATGGAAAGGTCCTGCAGTTGGGTATTCTGATATCTTTTATCCAAATTACCATTTGCAACTTTCTGAGGAATAGAGTTGAAAGGAATCTAGATGAAATGAACCTTCAGCTGGGTATTTAACACGAGAGCGCTTTGATGTGAAAATAATGCTAATGAGTCAGCACATTGCTTCGGCTATTTGTAAACTGGTAAATGTGTTTAGAAAAAATATGATGTGCCACATAAAAAAAAAAAAAATTACATCTATTGGAATGAGCATTTTTATTATGGAGCAGTTTTACATAATCATTTAGCTTGTCAGAATTTACATTTCATCAAATTGCATGCAATGGAGGATTGCAGTTTACTGCAGCACATATGCAGTTTTTAGCTTCCTGCTGAGTGATGAATAAAAGCTTCCTGAACTTACCACAGTTAATTTCAACTCACATGAAATACCACACGTACAGTATTAATGCCTGTTCAGGCCCTAAAAAGAGGCAGTCCAAGAACATCGGTGATTTCCACCACAGAAACATTGGCACTATAGAAGGTTGATGTCTTTTAAACTTGCAGCATACATTCAGAAGGCACATTACACACCTCATTTTCAACATTCACAGATTTTACGATCAAGTCACAGTAAAAGTTAGAGTGCATGCAAAATGAAAAAGGGCTACATTGCATTACATTTCATTTCACTGACGCTTTTATCCAAAGCGACTTACAATAAGTGCATTTCAACCATGAGGGTACAAACCCCAGAACAACAGGAATCAAGTAAATACAATTTCATCAAGAAAGCCAAACTACAAAGCCAAGACACAAAAAGACAAACGATGAATGTACAAAACATACAGTCACACTAGAAGATGGTGTAGGAGGGATGGAAATCCTAAAAATCATTTAAAAAGCCTCTGGAGATAATTTCATATGTAATTATCTTAATTTTTTTTTAATAGAACTGAAAATTATTTTGAAACTAATGGCAAAGCAATAGTTCATCTTTATGTTGTCTTCAGGTAACATGTTTCACAACTTGTCCTGTATCATTAAGTAGGAAATTCACAGTGATACAAATATCCTGAACAAGTCTTTCATTCAAGTTAGGACCGAGCCCACGTGCACAGTCCCATCAGGACCCTGACACTCAAGGAAGTAAATGGAATTCAGCCATCATTCATTTTATTTTCAACACCTGTGCTTTCCCTACAGTGACATGTGAAAATCTGGGCCGTGAGACATGCCAGAGGAAATTAGAGGAAATGTAAGCCATGAAAACATGGCGTGTAGAGTGGTGTCATTTTGTATGCGATAGTTACTTGACAGTCACAGGTGGGATAGATACAGTATATTGATTTCTAAGTGATATTGGGCAAACGTTTTACATGAAGAGTTTAATAGACTGCTGTTCTCATACTCAATTATTACTTATGCATTCCTAATTATGTCATAAAGCATGAATAGACACGTGATTTATCACAACCTCCTGTAGCTGAACTAAGTCTTACGTGATGGCTTCAGACTTTCATCAATGTTAACTCTCACAACACTTAAAATGTAATGAAATGAAACCAGTTTGGTGGACAAATGCTGAGATCAGTGCAACCAGAAACCCGAAGAGAATCAACTGAGTAACTTAGTGGACAGCTTCCATAGTGTGAAGTCATTGTGTCCTAAACTTAATGATATTTTTGTTTGCGTTTTCACACGACTAAAGCAGAATACTTTAGAAAACAAAAAGTATCCACTTCATTAAAAATAAAGTTTGGTATCAGGTTCTAGTGGCTGAGAGCCGTCCTGTACAGCCCAGTGAGCAGAAGGTGAGAACGCAGGGAGTCAGTGGTGCAGGATGTATCCAGATCCTGAAGTAAAATGATCAATACAGCAAATGTAAACTCCACTACAAGTAAAAGTCCTGAATGAAAAATCCCACTGTAGTGAAAAATATAAAGTATTATAGTTAAAGGTCTGGTTTAATCCTAATCTAGCTTCATATATTTTCACAAAAAGACATAGGGTTTCTTATTTAACAAATATGTTGGTAACATCAGCACATTTTGAATTTAATCTTCAGTTATTGATTACATTCTGTATCTATTATTTTTATGTGTAAATTTTGCATTGTTACTATAAACCTGCTTAAATAATGCACATGTTGATTAGAAACATCAGTTTCATTGATGATGGATTAGATTCCTACATGCCGTTGTTAACCAGACTGGCATTAGATGAGTGGTGATGGGGAATGCATATGAATCTTGTGCTTCTTCAATTGAGAAGGTGTTGGTGGCATGTTCTTGTACTTTGGTTGGAGATGTGGTTGTAAATCCAAGAAGTGCAGTCTGAAAGTTGCCCATTCGCCAAAGGTCATACCCAGGAGGTCTTTAAGGTCTTCTGCATCACCGAAGACCAGAGCCGAACCATTGAGGTCGTTGGTTCTCACAATGTCGATGTACTTACGGGGGTATTCCATCCTCTCCAACTAGGAAAAAAGAGAAAATATTAAATTATAAAGGTGTTCATCCTCTTTAAAATGACTGAATTGACCTGTTAACATAGTTTTGGTTTCCACCATCAAAATGCCTCTGAGTTACAAACATTTATCTGAAATTAATTGTCAACATTTTTCAGCAAAGAACATTCAGTGTATTTACATTTAAAATTGACCTCTTTACATACTAATGTTTAATACTAGTGATAGATTTAAATTTGCCTGCTTACACGGGAGGGACCCATCGGAAATGATGCATGCATTTAATAATTCATTACTGTTTGTAATTTGATGTCAGTAATATCATCCTCAGGGTTTACTGTTCACTCTCTTCAGATCACATCAGAACCGTATTAAGTTACTGCAGACAGAAATCTGTAGCTGCTTCAGGAATTTCAGTCTATTTGTCACTGACTGCTCATCAGAAATGCATCTTTGGAATGAGACATGCTTACTGTGTGTTTTTTTTTTCCAACAGTGGATGAGTAATGAACCAATAAATTGAGATGCTCACTGTAGAGCTGCAGGCAACAGGTTTCACAACCTTGAACTTCTCAGGTAAGACTCATTTGCTTTGGTATCGTGTTGAAAACAACTTGCATGATGTAAAAATCGGATTGTGGTTGATGATGAAAAGGCCACCGATGGAATGACTTCTTTATGATTACACTCTGGGCTATACCTCAACAATGTAAGTGCACGGTATGAAGCACATGGTGTGAGTTCAATTCAATTCAATTCAATTTGCGAGCGCGAGATCCAGCAAAAAAAGAAAAACAACCACATTAAAATATTAATGTCAAGAAAAATTAGAACAGAAAAGTGCAAGCAAACATGAAAAAGAGAGGTCAAAGGTCCTTTCAGCCGTTATCTAAGTGTAAGCTTTGTTAAACAGATATGTTTAAGGCTTAAAGACTGGAAGATGGAGATGGTTGAACATTCAGTTCCTCGTCCACACAGGAACACTGAGGCCTATTTTGAACTTAAACTCTGATTTAACAGTTTGACTTACTGAGGAACAAAAGAGTTCACAGTCTGTTCAGACTGTGGGACTCTAAATCTTCTGTTTGATGGCAAAAGCTGATAACCTTCAAATAAAACACGAGAGGGGTCGGACGTAATGAGACCTGCCACAGATAACATTCTTTTATGCAATTTAAAAACTCAACTCAAGTGTATGACCCACAATCTTAGAGCTGATATAACCAGCTGAATTTTTAGCAGAGAGATAATTGTACCTGGAACTGATTCCACACTTCATAATAAACTACTATAGACTGAGAAAACAACAGCAGACTCTGCTTGTTTGCTCCAAATCACCTTATTCTCCTAAGAAACAAAAATATGTTGGTGTAACTTACTCCGGATAAAATATATATGTGCACTCCAGGATAAAGCAGTGTCCACAGAGATACCCAAATAAGGAAATGTGTTCATTTTTTTGTTATGGACAGTAACTGGTGGACGATAAGTGTTCACTGGAAGACCAAAAACAAGTATTATTTGCCAATAGGAGCTGTGGTTGAACTTTGTTGAATGCAGATGTTCAATCTAAGATGAGAGCCCGAGCTACAGTTTCAGGCTTGTCTCAATGCTTCCAATGTTACAACTGCATCTTCTGTGCTGCAATTCTGCTTATATGCAAACTGGTAATTCACCTCGAGACTTGATGAGCTGCTTCACCAAGATTATTTTTTTCTTCATGACAATGGGAGTTAAGGTCACAGGGCAGTAATTGCTGGGTTCCTTAGGACATGTTTTCTTCAGAATAGGTATGTGAAGTCTTCCACATGACTTTCATATTTCAGTAATTATGTGAGTATAGAACACTGAAAAGTAAGCTGCTACAAAGGTGGAAATATTTTCAGAATAAATGCACTTTAGTTATCTGGTAACTTGTGTTCCCTCTTCGCCTCTCGTAGGTTTCCCCTTGAATCTGTCTCTACACGCATTAATTCTCTTGAAGGCCATATTCCTCAAATTCATGGTATGGCTTAACATCCTTAATTATGTTCGCCGTCACATAACCAAACTCTGATTACTTTTTCTTCTTGCTTATTACTTTTTCCTTGAGATTCAAAGGTTGATACACGCTGAACAACTTATTGGTGGTCTCATCCTTGACACATATGCTCCCTCCCCATTTACAAAGTATTGATCCGACCTCTTGTTCTTCCTTGTTTGTCCCGTTACATATTGATGAAATCCTGGCATTGTTATGTCCAATTTGCAATGGTTCACACATCTCAGACAACAATTGCTGGGGCCTCTGGATGTTGTTATTGAAGCATGTGGACAAAGCGTGCAACAGTAGCTACTAGTTGGGCTGCGCTTGGCACTGGTTGTTAAGATAGAGCCCCATGAGTTTATTTGGCTGCATTACAAAAGGGAGCAGTTGTCTAAACACAATTATTTTGGTTGTATTTTGGATAAAATAGCTGCCTCAGAAATTTTGACTTAAACCATACTTTCTGGCACCACCAGTAACCACGGTGTTTTCTAAATCAACCAGGACTAAAATCTTAAAGATTATAACTTTTAAGAAGTTCTTACCTCTTTGCATATGTCGTCTGTTTTCATATTGATGATAGTTGTGATTGGCAGAGGAGCTAGGTTCCTCATCCAACCAGAATCTCTCATCCTGGATGTCCCTCGGATCTGAGCCAGTTCCTTCCTAATTGAAGAATCCAGGTTCACCGTTGCTGCTTTAAAACTCTTCAAGTCGTTTACGGTGAACTGGAAATCCACTGAGAGGAATCTCTCAAACATCTCAGGATCTCCATCCTGCTCGAGGAGGTCCTCAATCTGTGAACTCATCACGTACAGCTCTGCCCTGGACTCACTGTAGACTTTCCACAAGGTCTTTGAATGGTCAGTGTTGGGCAAATTATTGTGATCAATATCTGCTCTCTGCTGAGCGTCTTCCACACACTGGATGATCCAGCTGAGTCGGCACGGCCACTGATTGGCTAAAACCACCCATGCTGCCACGTTTTCTTGTTGAGGAAACTCATCATGTCTCAAGGCCTTCATGATTATGACCGTTACTCGAATAGAGTTGATCACCCTCCTCATGGACATGGCGTCATCTAGCATGTACTTGTTCAGATTCCCTTCATTGCTGGTCAGGATGCTTAAAACCAAGCTCTCTACTTCCTCTTCCTTTACATCCACTACTTTTGTATTTTTACTGATCAGTGGATTTGACTCCATTGTTTCTGATGTAACCTCCACTAAAGCTATATCTGAGGAAGAATCCTCAGTGGTTTTTGAATTGCTAGTGAGGCTGTAAAATAATTTGCGCCTTGAATTATCACAGAGCGGTGGCACCGTGAAGGCCAGAGTCACTATGCGGTTCAGCAGTGCATAAGCTCTGTCCTCTTTGCTGAAGCAGCCATCTGCAAAGTTCACTTTCTCTACAATAACTTCTGGGTTTACTGCCAGAATGGAAATTAACTGGCTCTCCTCATCTGAAAGAAGAATGTTGATGGCATCAAGAACAGCAACGATTTTCTTTGGGGAGCAGCGGTCCAGATTGGTGATATTCAGCACTACTCGAATCCGTCTCCTCTCAAACACCTCCATAAACTGGATGAAACGAGACAAGAACCACATTTCCTTCCTGACCTCGTTCATGAATCCCAGTTGGTTGCTGATCCTGTCATTGTCCATCCCCTTCTTGAGGTTCAGTTCCTGGCTGAAGATGAGGTTCTTACACATCACAAAGATAAACCTCAATGTGCTCACTGCAGGGACTCCCAACGAGGCAATGACCAGGCCTTTCAGCACACCCACCAGGCCGTGTGATTCTTTCACCTCCTCGCCGGGTTCCACCTCAGATTGGAAAAGGCCAGAAGTAAACAGTAACAGGAAGATGGGGGGTAGCACGAGAAGGGTCAGGACAAAAAACCACAGCGGGCAGCAGCAAATCTTCTTGGATCGCCAATCGTTAGGACCATCCTTCACAATCTGAACAAAACACAGTTCAAAAGAGAAGCAGGGTGAACGCTTCTGCTGCATTTTTAGGCATGGCTCTAGAGATGGTATCAACTTGCTGATGGGCTCATTACTTTAGTGCAGACTGACAAAAGAAACTATTAGTGAGACTAACGTGTAACTTTTCAACGCTCCACAAGATGAATCCTTGTGTCATGAAGTCAAATATCTCTTTTCAAGTGACTGCTTCTGGATAGGTTGGCAGCAGACTTCGAACAGACAATCGTGGTTGTCAGGCGATGAATCCTAACCACTGAGCATATTCTTATTTTCCATCTACCATCACCACCATGAGGTTCACATTTTTTGTTGTGTTGGTGATGTGTTAGGAGTTTTATAGGAGTAGGAGTTTTATTTGCAGAGTTTTCGAGGTATGCACCATTCTCGTATGTTCCAGTACATTGTGACAACCTTATACTGCAAGACCTACATGGTAACTCAAAAAAAAAAAAAATTCCTTTTCTATTGGAGCTGCATGTGCTCCTTTCAGCTTGTTCATCCAGCTGTTGTATCTCCACCACAGCTGGACGGATTGTTGGAATTTGGTCCCAGTTCCTCTCAGGATTAGTCTAAAATAGTGTTGATAATTCCCTGTCTTTTCATTTAGTGCCTTCATCGGGTCAAAATTTAACTTCCCTCAATACATATTTAATGGAGTTTTATTCTTAAGTGTCTGAGCTATGCATCATTCCAGTAAATTGAAGGCAAATGGCATTTTGTTGAAATGACATCTGTGATGTTGAAATGTAAAAAACAATTCCTAAAACCCAACAGTGATTTGTCATTGCAGAAACAGTGTTCTGCTCACATAAAACAACCAACCTTACTGTCATCACATCCATTTTCTACCAAAGCTGAAACAGACTGGATTTAAAAGTTTGGTTTATCACCAAACAATGCTAGCACATTAGCTTACATGCTTCACTAAGCTGTGAGCATAACAGTGCTTCTAAGGTGGTAGAGTCTTTGTTTAATAAAGGAACAGTCAGAACAATTTACGAACCTTCTTCTTGATTTCCTCCTCTTCGTCATGTTGAACCACTCGGTAGAGCACAAGTTGTAATTTCCCAAAGTTCATCTGCATGGCCTGAAAGAGTCGTATGGCCATCCCGGCCCAAAGCAGGTCACTGCCAGCAAAATGCCAAGCGCTAAATTTCACATGAATGAACCTGATGTTGTGGTGCTGCTGGTTCTTTTCAGTCCAAACGGGCCAGTAGAAGAGCAGTCGGCTAAAAAGTGCAAGAAAGTCAGTAAATGAAGGCTTAGCTGAACGAGGCTTGGGTCTTTCTTCATATGACTCCTCAATCCTCGACCTCTCACGTTCCATGCACACTGAGGACACACAAACATTTAGAATATTTACTTATTTAGGGAGTTAAGTTGCATGCAAAAACGATATAAATTCAATATATCAGTATGTAAAACAGCATGTTGGTGAGTTGGCTTAAATGTAAAAGGAATAATAAATAGAGGGTTTTTAGACCTCGAGGCTGATTATTATGGCAATAATTTGGTGAATCCTACTCATTTGGCTTTTACCAACAGACCAACAGATGAAATACCCTGAAGCAGCACGGGCAATATATCTGCCAAGGTTTTTAAAAAAAACCATTGTGACAACCTCTGTACTGCAAGACCTTCAGGGTAACTCAAAATAACTTGTCTTTTCTTTTGGAGTCCTTCACAGCTATGCGTGCTGCATTCAGCCTGGTCAATGTCATTTGTCTATTGAAAAAAACACGTTTGAGTTGTCACATATTTTATGTGCAAGGTGACTGTGTACTCAAATGTTGAATTTGTTCATCATTCATGGGGTAGAAATATACTTTTGCAGACATTACTTTTGATTGCTGTAAATTGTGCTTATATTTACCATATTTAAAATCAATACTGAGGGGATTGTTTGGAAACAGTTTACAGACTCTGATTCCTTTTTTAGCACCATTATTTAGTTCCAGAAATGTCTAACAGGTGTGTCATGGGAGTAAGGTGGTATAAATGTGCAACTTTATTTTCTCCACACAGTGTTTGGGAGAATTATTGTATGTGTGCTTAAGGACATTCAGATCCCACAGAGGCCCGCAGAACAGAAATGCAATTTCCACTTTTAGTCACTCAGTATTTAAAAAAGTCATTAAAGCATTGAGATGAAGCTGATTCACACACCAGTAAGGAGCTCAGATATTTTCTGACTCTAGTGGCTAAATCGGCGCAAAAATGAAACATCGTGTTTAGTAAAGGTCAGAATATACGCTGTTATGCTGTTGTACTTTTGTGTCATTGCAGCATGTATAGTGACAGTTTCTCCAGTCAGCATACCTCAGTTTCAGTGAACTCTGTGGACACTGTAAACAGATACTGTGCCATAAACATAAACATTGTTTGCACGCAAATCATCTGAAGTTTAGTTTTTATGTTTGTTGCCAAAATGATCTTCAAGGCCCAGCAGCCTCGAGTTGCCCTCCACAGAGTGCACAATGTCACAGGGTTTGAGTGGCTGATTAATGCCAGGGTCAGACTACCTATGTCAGATTAGGTAATCAAGGGGATGTAAATCTCGTCGTGTCTTTGACGGGAGACTGGCAACGCTACAAGTATGACCCGGACCAATCATTGTTCACATTTGTGCGCGAGTTCCTGTGTTGTTGTGAAGGAGGGTCAAGAAGCTGTCAAGCAATGGTCGTCGAGTAACGTGGTAGGATATGTCAAAGTAGGCAAGTAAAAACAAAAACATTCTGACATGCCAGACTTTGCGTTGGGCCGTCCTGCGGCGTCCCAGATGCTGTATTGCTGTTCTTCTATTATGTCGCACTACAAGGCCCGTTTGTCATTATCGATGTTCATATTAAGACCTGACACTGGAAAATTTTGTTGGCGATGACTAAAATCACGTCAAAATCCTGCCGAACTTGTGAACTTGCACTACAGACAAAATGCTGATTTTGACATTGTTTGTATACCTTCCATTTGCTCGAGGATCATGTTGATTCGATTTTGACATGAAGAGTAGAGTCCCACAGTTGCAGGTGATGAAATTTTTGTCAGGGTCTTTGATAGGGCGTAGGCATAAATATCATCTAAAAGCAGAAACACAAGAAAAATACAGCCTGGTTAACTCGTTTTACGTTTCCATTTTACATTAACAATCATTTAGCTGATGCTCCAATCCAGAGAGGCCTCTGTCTTATTTAAAAAACTTCACATGTAAGCTAAGGGTAAAAGATAACTTGACATATCCATTTAAATAATTAGCACACGATAATAGTAAAAGTGAGAAAACAGGATCTTCAGCAGGAATGCTCACAGGATTCAATTCTACAGACTGTTTCTGATTAAAGGAAAACCTGTTTGTTTTATTATTATTTTAGTTCAGTAATGCAGAACTAAAGTTAAATTACAGGTTCATGACAGGGGTTCATTCGGGTATTAATAAGGTGAGCTTTTGCACTGATGCATTTTTTAGAATGCACTCAGCATAGATTGTGTTCCCAGTTGAGTGTATGAGCATTTCGGAAGTAAATATTGAGTCCTTGAACAATGGTGGAGAAGTTTATAAATATTCTATTGTACTCTGATCAGAATATAATGTAGATAATGTTAAATTTAATTTGAATATGATATAATCTTGGCACGAGTGGTCCTGTGCCAATGTTATGAGTTCCTAATGCAATGTGATTAAATCAATGACAAACAATTTGCAATTAGTGTGGACATAAATATTTAGAAAGAGCATTGTATAAACACTAAAATATTAATTCATATTTTAAAGATTCAAGGCCAACTCCATACTAAACACTGAACTGAACACAAATACGAAACATTACTTTCGACCATAACAATGCAAATTTAAACCATTGAATATTTTATTAATATGGTCCAGGGGCGCGATATTTTGGCCTAAGAACAGAGGCTGGAGTCAATTAGAGCCACTACTGATTCAATAAGCTTGTTCTCAGCGGATGTGTGTGAGAATTTCATCTGCAAAGGGAAACTGAAAGTGAATCCAGCCTCTCTGAGGACGGACACATACGTGTCACTACCGGCAGATGTCTCACCTGTTGTTGACTCATTCATGATGACTGTGTGATGGGACATGTAGCTTTCACAGAAGCAACCTCTGACCTATGAGGAATAAGAAACAGCAGAGGTCTCAGCACAGGCAATGTAGTGGAAGTGTGTGTGTGTGTGTGTGTGTGTGTGTGTGTGTGTGTGTGTGTGTGTGTGTGTGTGTGTGTGTGTGTGTGTGTGTGTGTGTGTGTGTGTGTGTGTGTGTGTGTTTTCTGTGTAGCTACAGGTCCCTCCTTGTTTTCCTCCTTCACATCTCTCCGATGTAAAGGATGGTAGTTATCACCAAATGGTATAATTTCAGAGGGATGTAATCACTGATGACCTACAGCTTCTGTTTGTACCGTTTGGTGCCTCTTTCTGATAACTTTATAAAGGCTTATAAATTGTAATTAAATTTCATGGTCATAATCCATAATCCATATATATATGTATGAGGATCCTTAAGTAGTTAAAAAAAAAAAAAAGTTTCCTCATGCCATTCACCTTGGTTTTACTGAAAAATAATCGCATAATACTTTACATAATGCATCAAACATTTTGAGAAAAGCTGCTGCAACATCAAGCTCTTTGTGAAATTGTGGGGAAACTGATATTCTTTATTTTTCTCTCTATATTTATACTGTTTCAAATTGTGTAATCCAAAACAGTGATTAGCGTATTCTACGGATACAAATTGAAATATCAGAAATCTTCCTGTTATACATGCCAATGTTGCTACTATTGTAGTTTAATAACCCTTTAAGTAACTTACTGTATACCAAATTGTAGAGCAACAATTCTACACTTTCAGTCACTTCATGAAAAACTCGGCCACTGACAGCCTTGATGCAGCACCCTCAGTCTAACTTAAGGATCTATTGTTAAAGAGTTTTGTTTCTGAACTTTATAACATTGCAGTTGAATAAATAGACATGTGGGATGAAAATCCTTGACACAAAAAAAAGGAATTGAATTTCAGTGAATGTCCATTCCTTTTTTTTTTTCTTCTAAGTCTTGATTCACAGGCATTTAAGATGATATTCTGACATTCATGGATGTTTGTGTGCCCTCCCGAGAGTTCCGGCTGTTTCATTTTATGTGCACAGAAATGTCAACAGTTTAGCTGAGTCAATGATTACCTTTAGGTAGGTAGGTATTTACTTTATTAATCCCCGAGGGGAAATTTTTTAGCTTGTCCCCTTCCCTGTTTGCTGCATACTTTCTGCTTGTGTTCTTGCCTGCACTTGCCTCATGGTTTCAAACTGGCTATGCAAAACACATTTTATTTTATTTATTTATTATAAATGTATTTATTTATCATATTTATTTTATTTGTGATCAAGTTTATATTTAACTTTAATGGCACAACCGTAAACAAAACTACCACCGTAAAACATCTGTAAATATGCTTTAAGCTACCACAAAATAATGACTGACATGTTGTTCCTGGATAGAAATGTGTTACTGATGAAACATGCTTACCTGATTAGCTTCAAATTTAAGTCCTGATCTTTGTTTTAGTTAATCTTCAATCACAACTCTTCATGTGTCCCAAAAACAGTGAGAGGACCATGCAGCTGCAGAGGTGTGGTCCCATGCACCACCAAGACTTTAGCACCATAAAACTTTACAACACTGATAAGAGAGTGGAGAGGCACCTGGCAACCACAAGCTGTGTCTGTAGGCTGGGCACTTTCCAGGAAGTGAGGTCACACACAAGATAAAATGATTCCTGCGTGATGAAGCTGTACATTTCGTCCATTCTCCTTTTCAAATGCTGTACCCCTGTCTCCTGCACCCAATCTTCTCTCTATTCACACCATCTGAGTGAAGTGGGTAGTTCCTGAAAGCATTACAAGGTAGAAAAAAAAAAAATCCCCATTCTTGCAATGGCTTCCGGCATTAACTGTCCAACTTTTTCAGTCCGTGGAAAAATGGAACAAATGAGTGATTTCATGCTGGAGCCTTGGGTCTGCATGATTCATGAGCTGAATTCCCTAGTTTGGAGTCCCCCAGGTTGAGAATGACTGGATTGCTCTGTCTGGCCTGAACTGACATGCAAAACAGTTTAGATGCCAGAGCAGCAGCACCAAAGCTTTTTGCCCAGAGCAGGATTTGTTTTGACATAACTGGTTAGTCAAGCTTTGAAACACAAGCTAGAAGCCTAATTTCCCTTGGCATATTTCCTCCTTTCTTTTTCTTTTTTTTTTCATTAGCCAACTTGTACCATCTGGTGTCACAGTATACCTCATGACACAGGTCCTTCCTAAACAACAGCAAATAAACTTTGTGAAGTAAATTATGTCAAAGTAGCTTTAATACTTACATTTCTATCGTTGCATTTAATGCACGGACACAGCTCATCCATCATGTGCGTCAAGATTAAAATGAAAAGATTTTGTATTCAGCTTATCTTTGGAAGATCTTTTTAATCATGGCTCCGGATGCGTTTGAATGTAATTTAAAAAAAGGATGAACTTTTTTTTTAAACATATACTGAATGTAAAGTAATGCAGAGCTTTGTGCGCTCAAGTTTAATGGTACAAACTTTATTCATTGGATGTAGATGAAGGGAAGATCCGAAAAGTCTATTTCATAATCATGTCCATTTTTTTTTTGTAAAATCTCTGGATGGACTTGTGTGTTGGAGAACATTTTTTGTGACATATCTTTTGTTCTGTTTTGAAAGCCTGACTGATGCTGGATTTTTGGTACTGTACCAATATTTGTAAGTAAAAAAAAAAAAAAAAAAAAAGGTTACAAAGATGTATAATGGAGGCAGGGTATTTTATTGTTTAAAGATAAACTTTACTGTCTAAAATGACATCAGTGCGTTGAAACAGTGAAACGGGAATGTATTAACAATAAATGTGACCCCAGTCTTCACGAGTTAATTTCGTGAACTTCAACACTAAAGCAGTCAGTCAGTGACGGTCAAAATGTCCTAACAGGCTGGTTTTTTTTGTGTGTTTTTTTTCTTCATAAACAGGGTCTCTAACCTCAATTGTCTAAAAGTTCTTAAAAATGTGAGCATCTTGCTTCAGCGCTGTGGCATACACAATAGAAAAACACACACCACCGCAAACCTAAAATGATGTCACAACAAATCAACAGGTGAACTTCCACTGCCGCTGCTTTGACCAGCAGCTGTAGCACGAAGTAATTCTACTTGATCTATTAAAAGTCAGATAAAGTAATATAAAATGGACACTGTAAAATAAATGACAAACTAGCACTTCACCTGTGAACTTTCCATTATCTTTATTACCCGAGGAAGCATGTGGACGTGCAGGAACAGGCACAGGAGTGAGCTCTCAGCTGATTGGACAAGTAGAACAATTTTGAATTTACCTCAAGCTTCTTGATCTGTGAAAAAAAATTTCATACTAGCTTATATCAGACAACATATGTGGTGACACTGATGTATCTGTAACATCAGCCAATAAAACAGAGTGACCTAAAAATTGGTCGTGCTTAAGTTGTGATTTTATTGTGAGAGTTACGTTCTTGTTTTGACAAATGTTTCACCTCTGCGACGATATCTTCAAGTCCTCTTGGGCTGGAGAATCATATGTGTGTGAAACAATAACAAACTCATGTGCACATGTATGCCAACATTCAGACACCATAAGCACAGATGCAGCGATCATCAGGACTTGACTTTTTTGTAATTACAACCAAACATTTGGTGTCAGAACTGAGAACAAAATACTGAATTTTTCGGCAAGTTGCTGAAAAGAAGTTTAATTAGTGTGTGTCTGATTAAGATTGGAAGTGCTTGGCCTCAGGGTGACTAATTTTGTCTTTACTCCAAGTACCTGATTGTGTTCAACTACTTTAATTAACTTGATTGTCACAGAGTCAGACTGTGTGTGTGTGTGTGTGTGTGTGTGTGTGAGAGAGAGAGAGAGAGAGAGAGAGAGAGAGAGAGAGAGAGAGAGATTGAGAGAGGCAGTTCTCAGTTATTACTTGGTGAGGAGCTTTTTGGAAATCAATACAGAATAAACTGGATATTATCTCCCCTTCTACTTACCCTCACCACACCTCGGCCTTTCACCGCATAAACTTTGCAATTAAGGTTGATGAATTCACTGCCGTGATTAATCCAAGATAGGCATCACAGATAAATTATAGGCCAGGATTGGGGAGACTAGCAGTGATTTTCTGCTCGAAGCGAGAGGAAATGAATCTAATATTGTAATATGTGAGGTTTTGGAGGATGTTTTCTGACATTGAAAAGATGGACACTGAAGATCATTTGGGGGGTGCAGACAGTTGTGAGATGATGAGATATTTTGTTGTTTACTAATACACCAACAGAGGGTGCTAAAGTATTGTGCTTGAAAGCGGGACGATGACATTTGGTCAGCCGCCCTTCATCTCTCTGCTCTGTTTGGTATGTAGGAGCAGACCCGACAGCAAAGGAGGCTTTTACTGAAAATGGGGTGCGGTCGAGGGCTTAAGATGTGCTAGAACTTCTCTCAAATAGGGTGATGATTATGTAATATAAATCAGTAACAGACACACACACACACACACACACACACACACACACACACACACACACACACACACACACACACACACACACACACACACACACACACACACACACACACACACACCACATATAGAGTATATGTATATGCCTTTACTCTTTTCCATTCTTCCTGAGGGCTGACAAGCTTCAGTATTGACACACAGCCTGACACCATATTGGCCTCGGCCCAGCTTGCCTGGCCTAATTGGCCCCAAGACCTCTTGTTGGTGTGATCTATCGATCATCCTCTCTGCAGTTGCTGCTAAGTCACAGGGAGAGGACAGAGAAATAGCCATATGTGCTGAAAGTAAGCACCGCCAAATCTGGGCATGATGTCTTAAGCTTTTGCTGTTCCCTCCGCAGAGCTGTGCAGCAAGCAAAGATGATAGGGTTTTCACCCTGAGGGGCAGGGGTCCCGATTCTTGCCACAAGCTGATTCAAACACACTGATTGTCCTTTATTATTACCGAGGGGATGATGGCACCAACAAATGGAGGTTTCTGAATGCTGTGACCCCCAAAGATCTATAGACCCTGTCTGCTTTAACAATCCCACCAGAGACAGCGAGATGAAAACTCCTCCACACTCGCAAAATCCACTTTTTCTTTAAAACCTCTGCGGAAAATATTAGGAGGAAAAAAAAAGGCAGCAATGAGATTGCCACTGAAGAGCCCCTCTGGGGTTCAAGGGTGAGCGAAATGGTATGCATGCTGATCTTGTATCTATCAGCACAAACATCCCAAACATGATTATTTTTGTCTGCACCTTCAACGTCCTCTCCATTCACATTCAGATCCAAGATCACATCATGTCATTCTCATCTATTTCCATTTGAACTTCTCCTCATCATCTCCCTTCTCAAGCAGTGCAGCCATTTCAATGTAAATAGTGTCTCCGCTTATCTGCCTCTTAATCCTCCTCTCTCATTTGGTTCCGACTTCCTTCAATCCCCAGAAAAACTCATAAGAGAAACATGCATATGTTAATGAGTACACATTATGTCCTTCCCTACCTCGTAAAAGGCACACACAGAAATTTCTATTCTCTACTGTGTGTGCGAGCTGCATTCCCATATGGTAGTGCATTTATGATGCATGACAAGGCTTACAATTCTCCATCTCCTCTGCAGCACAGTAACCAGAGCTGTCTAAAAGTCATGGCTGTGACAACGGAGATCATTATACATTTTTCTTTCTGTGCGGCTGCCTCTGTATTCCTCTCCATGCCTCCATTAAATCTGTCTTTATCCTGCCGTGGGAGAGTACAGCTAACAGGTGCACACTGAGCTCTTTCTCTGGGTGGTGGCGCTGGAATGAGCGTCCACTCCTGGACCTTTTCACCAGCACGCAAACTTACACGCATGTGTGCACACGTTCACGCCGACCTGTTGATCCTACCTTCTGTTTTATTGTCAATTTCAGTCGGCTCTGGGGTTGTAGAGGTTGACGGCTGTTGACAGGGGCTGGATTGTGGAGGTAAAGATGACGGCAGCTCTCGCAGCAATAGAATGCCTGTATCTTGAGACCTCTTGGAGGGTGTTATTAGGCTGCTATGAAATCTGCTTCCTATCAGACTTTCACTGAAGCAAGGGGAGGATATATCCAGATGCTGTGCAAAATCAAGTGTTGACTCTCTCCTTCCTCCGGTAGCTTCCTCTTATCTATCCCTCTATTTCCTCCTCTTACACACAAACACTCGCATTTCTGTTCGTAACGTGCTCGTGCTTTTCAGTCAACACAGCCTGCAGTCTCCCTGCACACTTGCACGAAGGAATTGCTTTATCATATAAGGAATGCTGCTGATCTTGTTTGTTTTATATTTCATGAACACATACACCTCAAGGCATGCAGCATGCCCTGCATCATGACACCAAGACCTGCTGTCAGGTTGCACGAAAACTCCTGAGAAGATGGCTGAACACTTACAGATCGTTCCAGCAGCAGTGAGAGGACTGCGGTGGAAAAGTGTGTAATGGATAAGAAAACAAATACACCAAAAAATTTGCAGGAAAGCTCGACACTCGATGTGCATTACGTGACACGATGCACATATTTGTGTACCAAACAAAAAAAAAAAAAATCTGTTATATGGCAAAAATGTATTTTTTAGAGTGTATCCACAGCACAGAGGAACAAATGTCCATATTCAGGTGATTTCATCGGTATGTTTTTGTTCTTTGGTTTTTTGTACTTTAAAGCTCATATTTCAGCCTTTTGGCTCCTGTCGTTATAATGCCTCTTGAGTTGCTCCTCAGCATGCTAGCAGCAGGACTCTGGTGGAGTGGAAGTGTCAGATGCTCCAACACTTCAATTGCTCAGTGATTTTTTTTCCCCTTGTTTCTTTCGGGTTGCATGCATGAAGGGTAATGCGACTGTCCTTCCAAGAAAAACAACAGCGTCAGTCTCGTCAAACAAAAGAAACAACTTATAGTAAGTTATTACCCTTCTCCCCTGTTCCCTGATTTTGTTTCACTCTTGTCTTGATAAATTTCTATAAAGTCTTAATGTCATCAGAACGGCGAGAGTCACGTAGAGCGTTCCACTTTGTCTTTTCTCTGAAAGCTGTTAAGCTCCCGAGAATGTGATGGGAAATTGTCCACATTGTTTCCCTTTAACTATGACCGCCATCGTTCATTGATCCTAACCAAGTAGTTATTGTAAGATATGACTGAGTGCTGGAGGAAGCACACTCGGATTGAAGTGTCAGAGAGTTTGTCCGACACTTTAGTTCAGACGGAAATATCTCAAGCACTCTTGGATGCATTGCCATCACATTTTCCGAAGACATTCGGGTACGCCTGTTGCTGGTACTGTACGATGGTCATATGCAAAGGAGATAATCCGTAGCTTAAGTATGAGAACATGTTGGTCCTCTAGAGGGTATTAAAAACGCTCATGTATTCTGTTTTGGGTGTCAGCGGAAATAGACTGCATCAGCTGGACTTTGTGTTTAGATCTAGCCAGCTAATATTAACATAAT
Source organism: Brachyistius frenatus (assembly GCF_029030835.1). Lineage (NCBI taxonomy): Eukaryota > Metazoa > Chordata > Actinopteri > Embiotocidae > Brachyistius > Brachyistius frenatus. The sequence continues at coordinate 3,139,237 of NW_027210623.1, forward strand.
TACCATGTTCAGCATACTAATATGGTGAAAGTGGTAAACATTGTATTTTAATGAATAGCTTCATGTCAGCAATGCTTTTGTGATCACACAGCATACTGACATTAGCATTTATCTTAAAGCAGCACAGTGCCTTCGTGCAGCCTTGAAGTGGTGCTAGCCCGGCTACAGACTGTCAACCTCATTTAAATCTACAGTAAGATGAACTTCAGTACAACAGTTCAAAGTGTGAATGCCTTTGGTGTACAGACGGGATCTGTAAAGATCTAACTTGTCAAACCAACTCAACTGGCGCTGAGCGATGCTTTGGACAGGCAGAAGTGAAAATGCAAAATCAATGTACTTACAGCGACAAAACAAGATTAAATGTTCACAGCATAATCTGTTTTAGTATTGTGTGCAATAAAACATAAACCACAATATCCATGCGTGATTAGTAACTTGATTGAAATTGATCACTCGCAGTACGCTCCTGACAAAGACCAATTTTGAAATAAAATAATAAGTGCTGGCTTTATTGTGGTCTTAGCAAGAGTTTACAATATTCAAAACAAAGAGTAATCATTCTGTGTTTGCTGTGAAATATGTTAGGTCATACCGGTTGGAGTTTTTTTTAGAGGGAAGAGTTATCTGATTCTACTTTGGGAGATAAAATGCAGCTTTCCAGATCCCCTCCAGTGAAAATTAAGATTTTAACCTTGTTTACATGTACATGTGCTGTTTTTTATATGCTGGAAGACATATTAGGAGTGAGAAAATGTCATGCCTGAGTATTTCCGCTCTGGAGCTGCAGTGACAGTCTGACCGTCTCAAAAACAGAGATTCACAAAGCCATAGTCTCTTCATCGACAAACCTAAAGAGCCAATGCTGTCGACTTGTTGGGTGTGGCTTTCCATATCTTTGAACTACAGGTGAGCGAAGGAGGGGTGGGTGGAGACAGAGTAGGGGATCAATTTGTGTATTCGTAGATGTGTGCACACTGAATGAAGGTATAAGAGTCGGGTTACATCTAAGCCACTTTGAGGCATTTTTCTTTCAAACAAAATCTTTTAAATATGTAATTTTAACGAGCCGAGGTGAGTTTTTACGGGTTTAATCAGGACTGAATGACATTTGAAGTACAAGAAGAGACATTTGGGAGTTGCATGTCCATCCATCCATCCATCCATCCATCCATCCATCCATCCATCATCTTCCACTTATCCGGGGTCGGGTTGCAGTGGCAGCAGGCCAAGCAAGCTGACCCAGACTTCCCTCTCCCCCGCAACATTTTCCAGCTCATGCTGGGGGATCCAGAGGCGTTCCCAGGCCGGCTGGGAGATATAATCCCTCCAGCGTGTTCTGGGTCTTCCCTGGAGTCTCCTGCCAGTTGGGCGTGCCCGGAAAGCCTCCAGAGGGAGGCGCCCAGGAGGATCCTGATCAGATGCCCGAACCACCTCAGCTGACTCCTTTCAACTCGAAGGAGTAGCGCCTCAACTCCAAGTTCCCTCCTGATGTCCGAACTCCTTACCCTATCCCTAAGGCTGAGCCCGGCCACATTACGGAGGAAACTCATTTCGGCCACTTGTAGCCGTGATCTCGTTCTTTCGGTCACGACCCAGAGCTCCTGACCGTCGGTGAGGATCGGAACGTAGATCGCCCGGTAAACTGAGAGCTTTGCCTTTCGGCTCAGCTCCCTTTTCACCAACACGGTCCGGTGCAGCGCCTGTTGTACTGCTGCAGCCGCACCGGTCCACCTGTCGATCTCCCGCTCCATCCTCCCCTCACTCGTGAACAAGACCCTGAGATACTTAAACTCCTTCGCTTAAGGCAGGAACTCCGTCCCCACCTAGAGGGAGCAATCCACCGGTTTCCAGCAGAGAACCATGGCCTCAGATTTGGAGGTGCTAACCCTCATCCCCGCCGCTTCACACTCGGCTGCAATCCGCCCCAGTGAGTGCTGGAGGTCATGGTCTGAAGAGGCCAACAGGAACACATCATCTGCAAACAGCAGAGAGGCGATCCTGAGACCCCCAAACCTGACGTTCTCCTCCCCCCGGCTGTGCTTAGATATCCTGTCCATGAAGGTCACAAACAGGATCGGTGACAAGGGACAGCCCTGGTTGCATGTATTTTCTTTATTTAAAAAAAAAAAAAAAACGTGGATTCACTCTGCAACATATAATTTGTCACTCCTACACACACACACACACAGATACAACACATGCGAACACACACTACATAGATGTATGCTGCATATAAACATGCATGCAGGTCTCTGTGTTAGAGGTGTCGAGATGTAATAATGATGTCTTCTTCAGTGCAAGAGTTCGGTCTGCTGTCTTTGTGCATCCGACATCTGGCCTGTTCACATGGTGCACAGTTGCAGCAGCTATACAAACCTCCAGGCTGAAGAAAGGCAATAGGTCGACACAGAAAACTTGGCGTGAATGTAAATCTGATTTGTGAGACAAGACTTGTTTAAAGTGACTCTCGCAGCTCATTCCAAACCCCTTCTGTCAGCTGTGAGAGAGTTCGCTTTAATCCATTGTCACTGGGTGGATTAATTTGCATAATTCCACTATTGTGCATTCCCAGATCTTTTTCTATCTCCAACTTCACGCAAAATGAAGTGAAAAAAAAGAGGGAGTGAGAAAATCGCACAGCTCTGCTACTTGTTGCTTTGGCAACAGTAGCGGAAAAGTGAATTAAAGTACAGTACGGTAAGAATAAGAGAACTGACAGAAGAGAAAGAACTCAGTGATGCAAGGGTGAAGAAATGAGGAGGGCGTGAGGATGGAGATATGAGCAGGGAGCAGAGAAAAGGGAGAAGGGAGAGGACAAGGCGAAGAAAAAGGGAAGACAGGGAGGGAGAAGAGAGGAAACTACTGTTCAGTCAATGGAACACAGAGCAATTTTCTGTTGCTTAAAAAGTCATTTATCTATGTCGACAGTCTATTAGTCATGTATTCGAGTGTGACCCCCCCCTCCCCACTTACACTTCCCCGTACCACACCCACAGTGTGTGCGCTTACATGTGTGTGGCTGTTTGTGTGTTGCTGAGTGTGTGATGAGGCTGTACTGCTGAGCCTCCAGGGAAGCGAGCCGAAGGGAAGAGATTCAGTTCTAAATTGCACAGATAAGATCAATATGTAGTTAAGGGGTGGCGCTGTGCCTCTCAAAATGAAAATGGTGTCATATTGGATTATCCCAACGCAGTATTAAATGCATTATTATTCAAAATGTGACGTGGTCAAAATAACAATAACAACGAATATTTTAGGACAGTAACTTACTGCTTTTTTTCCTTTATTTCCTTCAGGTTGCAAAAAAGGTGGGTTAAAATTAGACTATGAACCACAGCAAATGCTCAAAAACATACTGTAAATCCTCAAACAATAGCCCACTATTTACATCAGTGGCAGAAAGAAGCAGGCTATTATTTGAGACAAGCCTTTATTTTCATGTTCCCACACTTTTGTTTTGCTATTATCCTAATAAATTCAATCTAATTTCCATTTTTATGTCACTAATTTCATCAGAACAGCAAGAGTCACGACAAGCGTTTCACTTTGTATTTTTCTCTGAACACCGTTAAAGCCCCCATGAATGTGATAAGATTGTCCACGTTGGTTTCCTTTAACCATGACTGCCTTTGTTCATTAGCCTTAACCAAATAGTTATTGTAGGAATTGACAGAATCGTGGAGGAAGCACACACGCAGGCGGGAACAGTCTTCACTGCATGTATGGAAATGTACAAGCCTTACCAGGCATGCTGGGTTAAGTGATCCTGAGAGAACAACTAGAAACAAACAATCGATACCGATTACATACATATATGATAAACTGAATAACACAAAGAATAAAATTAGTAAGCAACAAAAATAAAACTCTAAGTGCACCTACCGTAGGTCAGTAACTAGCTGCAGAACCGGACATTTCACTGTTCAATATGTAGAGCCGACTATTTGTTCCTTTTTTTTCATATAGATTATCTGGAAATAAAGAATTTGCAGCTTGCCCCCTTGCCGTCCATCACGGACCCCGTGGCTTCTCCTGTTGAGGTCCGCTACTCCACCGCCACCTGGACCTCTTGTCGCTCTTGTACGCAGCTGGCGGGCCTGAGTAGCGATTGCCCTCGTGAGACAGACACCACGGTCAAAAACATCCCCTCCTCTGAGCCTCGCTCCTGACTGGACGATACTGTTTCCCCCACCCTCTCCGCTTCAGTAACGCACTCCTTCTGGGCTGATGGACTTGACGTCAACTTGACAAGGCCAGCACAGAGTCCCCATCCAATGACACCGGGTCCTGAAACTTGGAGCCTTAACCTCTGTGCGATGTGGCGGCTTCACCCTGGTCGCTCTCTGTGCGCCTCCAGTACCCAAGACTGTTGGACTTGAAGTCAACTGAAAAGTCTCTGACTGATGATTTGACTCGTTGACTTTCAGGCGGCAGCTCGACTCCAGAATCATCATTTCTAAGTGAACTATTGCACATTCAAAAACTGAGATTTTAACAGATATGAATTACAGTGAGTTCTGTGCTATAGTTCACAGTACATCTGCATGTTAATAAGTTGGCCCGGTAACCTCTAACTAAAGATCACTGCATTACGCCAAGGGGGTAAGCAAATCTGCTGCAGGGAGATATTTTTGTACAATAAATCAAATTAAACTTGTGGATATCCACAGTCACCTCCCTACAGTCTCCTCCCTACCGTCAGCTACAGTCACCTCCCTACAGTCAGCTACAGTCACCTCCCTACAGTCTCCTCCCTACAGTCAGCTACAGTCTCCTCCCTACCGTCAGTTACAGTCTCCTCCCTACAGTCAGCTACAGTCACCTCCCTACAGTCTCCTCCCTACAGTCTCCTCCCTACAGTCAGCTACAGTCACCTCCCTACAGTCAGCTACAGTCACCTCCCTACAGTCTCCTCCCTACAGTCAGCTACAGTCACCTCCCTACAGTCTCCTCCCTACAGTCTCCTCCCTACAGTCAGCTACAGTCTCCTCCCTACAGTCAGCTACAGTCACCTCCCTACAGTCTCCTCCCTACAGTCAGCTACAGTCACCTCCCTACAGTCTCCTCCCTACAGTCAGCTACAGTCACCTCCCTACAGTCTCCTCCCTACAGTCAGCTACAGTCACCTCCCTACAGTCTCCTCCCTACAGTCAGCTACAGTCTCCTCCCTACAGTCAGCTACAGTCTCCTCCCTACAGTCAGCTACAGTCGCCTCCCTACAGTCGCCAAGTACTCGTCCAAGGTGGAATTGTTGGGTTTTTCCCTCTTTAATGCTGGAAAGTCTTGAACTGTCTACGTAACGTACCCTGGAGCTATAAATTTAATTGAATTGAACTAAATTGAAAAAATACAGTCAGCAGCCTTAGAGTTTGAAAGAAGTTGGGAGCGAAAACAGCGGCTGTCTCACAGAGGATCATTAATGGCTGATCCAGAGTCAGTTGTCTTTAATATGTTACATGGTGGACAACCAGGCCAATCAGACCAGATCAATAGTATTTCACTCTCATGGAAAAAAAAACAACTATGAAACTAGGACATGTTGAAATGGCTGTGCATTTAGGGATTCTTAAGATTATTGATCGTCCGTTGCACTTAATCGTGAGTGTGCAACATAAGCAGCAAGTCATATTTTTCCTTGGAGAAAGAGTCGGTGCTGTGCATGTTAGCTAAAAAAAGGAGTATGTGATAGCTGATGGTCAGTTGTTTTTGTGTACACACAGCATTAAATTATAATTGAAATGTTCTAGACCATAAATAAAGATGATCCAGAAATTGCTCTGGATAATTCGGAGACCTCAGTTTTCACTGGAGCCACTTTCCTTTGAAAAGAGTTGACAGTGTGTCAAGGACACTGGTTTTGGTTTTAAATGTGATTTTGCGTCTCTGTGAACATTGCTGCAGTTCTATTGGGTTTGAGATAAACCTGAACAAATGAAACCAAACCTATCAATGTAATTAATCCCTCTAGAGGTTAGTGAGAGAAAAACAGTTTTAATTTAGGTGCAGCAATCCTTTAAAACTGGTTGAGATTCAGTGAGACTAATAAGGAATAAGTATCTCCTGCCCTCAGCTTAGAGACTGCACACTGTTAACCCTGGTGGCCGGGAATCAAAACCCCGCAGAGCCGTGTCCTCTGACTCCCCCTCTGCCTGTCTCTCTCTCAGCGCTCCCACTGGCCTAATAAGCAGAACATCATGTCCTGCTATAATCACCATGATATATTAAACATAATCATGTGTGCTAATGAGATCGTAATTAAAACATTTCATGCATTAATTAACAAATATTCCTCTGTCAACAAATCAGTCTAAATTGTTCAACCACCCAATACAATCGTTCACAATATCACGACCACGTGTCCTCAACAACGGTACAAAAAGTACTGCCTTTGTGAAGCTGCAGCTTTGTTGGTGCTGCATCAGAAAGGTGTTCATTGACATTTTGATGGCTTAGTGGTTAGAATGGTTAAGAATTACCTTTAAAGGTGTTTCTGCCATCACCTTATAATCACAATGTCAACACCTTCACATTAAACAGGTCCCAAAGCAATTATCATAGCTGAATTTAACAGTTGAATAAACTGTGAATTAGATTCACATAAAACCTGAACAATATGATCTCGACATCAGAAGTGTCTAATCTGTAATATTGTGATATCTGTTCAGCACTGTAGAAAATAGTAAGAATAATGACCACATATGTTGACACTGGATAGGGCTGAGTACTGAACTTTGATCATTTTATGGCTCTGACCGAATTACTTCTACACTATTAACTATCAAAAACTGTCTTGTCATTTGGTAAAAAGATTCCTCGGTCGCATCCCCACTAACATGTTTTTGTTTTAAAACAAATACATTTTACTACATTTACGCTGGATTAAATCCCAGTGTCTGTAAACCAATACGGTATTTAACAGACAAAGGCTCTACTTGGACAACCTGCCCTTGTAGACAAAATGTAGACAAAAATCTCAGTTTCAGTTTACCTTATAACCAAGCAACAACTTAAACTGAACTACCGTTTTGAAGCTAAACAGACACCCGCTAAATATACCACTTTTTGAGGCCTGATATCTCATTCATGATGGGATTATTTTCAGATAAACTGCCAAAACACTGATCAGAAGGAGGGAATAACAGCATAATGACTGGAAAACATTTGTTGACAATTTAAAGCATCTTGAATGGAAGCACATTGGAGCCAGAGGTTTTTTGGAGCCAGCTTCTAGCGATCGTCTGTGGTATTGCATTTAAAGTCACTTCCGCATTGGCTTCTCTTTTTGGACTTCAGAAGCTACCCCCATTTTTATAAACAGATTGTGATTATAACACTTTATTTCACTCTTTTCATGCTAATTTTTTGCCCCTGCCTGAGTTGCGTGCGCTGCATAACTGGAAGCTTCTCTGTGTGCACTGATAGCATGAGGCGTGAAACATCCGAAAATTGTCGCGTCCAGCGATAACTTGCAAGTGAGGTTTTTCGGGGACATCTTTTAATTGTAGCGACAGAAAACAACTAGGGTTACGCTTTGGATTTTTATAAAATTGGAATTAAAAAAAAGTACAGCTTAGGAATTTAATTGAAGTCAAGATATCTGTACCAGAAAAAAAAGATGGCACTACAGTGAACCCTCGTTTATCGCGGGGGTTACGTTCCAAATAGAGACCGCGATAGGTGAAATCCGTGAAGTAGGAACCTTTATTTTTTTTACAATTATTATACAATGAAATACTCCATAATACATTGAAACCAAAGAACAAAACCTTTTTACAAGCCCAAGCATTTGTTTAACAAATAAAAGTACTGTATAAATGTGTTTTTTTTAACAAATAACTACTGTACTGTAAAATAATAATTTTAATCATCAATACGAACTGAAGGCTTCAAATTGCTGAGATCGGCACCGGCCCACTGCGACCCGAGTCATTGGATTAGAACGGGAGGAAATGAAAAATGATTATGAAAACAAATACAAAGTACAGTAGGACAAATAGTGACTGTGTATTTCACTGCTCTTCTGACTGAGCCGCTGCATCCTGACTCCGCTCTGCAGCGGTTCTTTCTTCTAAAGCCGGCGGTGCAGGTGTGGTTTTTCGAGAGAAGAACATAGTTATCGGTAGTTGTTGTCGCTCTTTTTTCTTCTGGGCAAAAAGATTCTTATAAACCGACATGCCACCATCGATTATTTTTAATTTGGCAAGCTGTTTTACGTACGTGTACATATTAAACCGCAACGTTATTGACAAACAGGTAGAGAAGAAGCGGAGAGACTGTTTAGCCAATCAGAATGCAGAACACAATGCACGATGCAAATCCGTGAAGTAGCGAGACCGCGAAAAGTGAACCGCGTTATAGCGAGGGTTCACTGTATATCAATGTTGTGTTTCCAGCTTGTTTTCACTCCATCCAAGTGTTAATTAAACACTTTGCAGTAAGTTGAAAATGAAATATTATTCACGAAATAATCTTTGCTGTTTTAGGAAACATAAAAATACAAAAAGAAAGTCACACGTGATATGTTTTCTCAGTAGATTTTACTCATGTTTATTCTTCCAAAAAATATGACTGTGCATACTGTGCTAATTTTTCAACAACATTCAAACACTAATCCTCCCAAGCTGTCCAGCACAACGACAGCCTTGAACCGTCGACCAATATCAGAACAAGATTGGGCTTCAGTGTGAGCCTCGCCTCGGGGAGACGCACAGAATCTCAACCAGAAAATCCATCTTTCATAATTATGAATGGAAATGAATGTCCATAATTCACTGAACAGAGCTGCAAGACACTGGGAAAAGGTCGGAGAAGGATCTGCTGAGATGTCGATTCTATATATTGATTAGCTGATCACATACATTTCTTATCTAATCTGTGTTTCACCCAATACAAACAAAAGGTTTACAATAAGATCTAAGCTTTAAGAAAGGGAAGGATCTCGTCTCAGGACATAATCAAAGGTTTGCAGTAAGGGTGTGTGCAGCAAACACTGGCCCGATATGTTTATTCATGTAAGCTCTGAGCCAAAACCGAACGGACCATCCATCAACACACTCCAGATAGAAGCGACTCTCCTCTTCCTCTTCTTTTCTCATGCTGCTCAACACCTCCTCCCTCCACCAGAGAGCAGAGTATGTTTACTGATGCGTGAAGCCGTTAGCCACGAAAAGGCCGCACAGAAAACAAATGCTGTCCCCGGTCTGGTTGTCACTGTCATGGATCATCAGGAGGAGTTCAGTGTTATTACTTCTACTGTTACACTCAATGATGGGATAGACAGGGGGCTATTTTTTGATTGGTAGTTAAGACACATTGTGCGATGAACACCTGCTGGCTGATAATTGTCACAACACGGCAAAGGGATACAATCAAGCGTCGTGATGGGTCGCATGAGCGCTGACACACATGCAGTCAGTTACTATTATGCAGTCACAGAGACATTAACATACACACATACCGTAGGAGTACACTGTAACGGGCCGGTGTGTGGTTTAAACTCTCTTTGATGCTGTGGATACCACCCGCTGTTCACCATATTACTCTGTACACATCAAACAGGTTGTTCTAGGAAGAAAAAGGGACATGATGACAAGACTGCGGCTCGCTATTCAGCTCATCCTGACGCAGGGCTTTTTATTCAAATAAAAATAGGTTCCTCTAGCTTTTACTGCTCTCGCTTAGTCTCTCTTTTCCCTCTCTGTGTTGCTCTGCCATGGTTTCTCTTTTTAGTGCTTTTTTCCTCACATTATCACATCCTTCCTGCCTTTCTTCTCTTGTAACACTTGCATCTGTTTTCCTCACCCATCTTTGAAAAAAACAAAAAACCGTCTCTCCACAAATGTTCCCTGTTTTTGCTCTGGCCGTGTTTGTCTTTTTCTTACCTTCAGTTTTCTCTTGAACTCACATCTCCTGCCATCCTCCCTTTGAGTCACCTAAAGCCTGTCGCAGCATGCCACCCCATCATAGCTGACCATCCAGACAATGTCAGCGTGGGGCGCAATTCTCAGATGATAATGACCTGGCCCAGCTGCTCAGTAAACAGGGCCACAGTGGACTCCTCTAACCTACAGAGCAGTGTGTGTGCCCGTGCATGTTTATTTCAGTGTATTTTTTTGAGGCATGTGCGCAAATCCGTCCATGTGTGCACCGGTTTGACTGAACTGAGATTTGTATGGGGATGTCTGTGCATGAGTCCATTGGTATGGATAGCATGGTATGATCTGTGTTCGCCCCCTCCCAGTCAGCCCCTCCCCGCCCATAATTCCACCGCTGCCTCCAAAGCCCCTGTAACCTTTCTCCTGCACATCCGTCTGTCCATCATGTTCATTGCAGCATAGCAACATGAACTGAACTTGGTTCAGTGTTAATTGAACCCTCACAGTTTACACTGAAACAAACCAACATCCCTTATCTGTTATTCCTGAGGTAACACTTCACAGCGCTATTATTAATCACAGCACACAGCTCAGGGAACATCTATAGGCTGATAAAATGTTAGGAAAAATGAGGCTGGCTATAGTGGCTGGCTATAGTTACTGATGTCCTGGCTCACATCTTTTCATATATTTCTAATTGCTGTTTTAGAAAAAAAATAAATATAGAATTGTGTTTTGTTTTCAAATGATTCAGTGTGAGCCTCACTGAAAGACTTTTCATAACACACTATCCGATGCTTAAAGGTTACACCTATTTAAAGGCCTACATGTAGGTGGTACATTTTGCGTCACAGCTCCATTAGCTTAAGTGTTATACAGATGGTCACTAAGCAGCTCAATTTGTGTGCACAGTGCAGACAAAAACATGTCTAAGGCGAGGAATCCCAGGATGTTTAGGGATTCGGTCTCTGGGTGTTTCTGTTAAAAGCCTCCAGTCATCCTGTTGAACATCACTTGAGGGCATCTGTATGCTTTAGAAGAGGTGCTTGTCGGACCATCTAACAGCACTTTGAACCTCAACATTTAGGAATGCCCAGAATGTGGTGTTTGACAATTTTTGTAACTTTTTGACACCGACAATCCCACAAGCACGCCCACAACGCAGCGACACACTGTGTGTGTGCGGAGGTGTTTTTGGGTCTTCACACAACTTCCGACCTTTGGGGTGTACAAATGAGAGCCACACCCTCAATACCTTTGAAGAAAGACAGTCTGAAAGTGTGTGCCATTAAAATCAAGATTCATTGTGTCGAGGAATGACACATAAAAGATGAGGAGGAGGCAGTGGGATGCAGCTCCGAGTTTGAGTGCAGCCATTAAGAACAAGCATTAACACTTTTCCTTAGACATGTTTGGGTGTGCTGTAATAAAGGTCCTTTCAAACATGCTGCACCCTTAAATGTAACACAGTTTCCTTTAGATGCATAAGTGAATCTATAGGATTTTTTTGCATCCATTTAAAAATGTCTGTCTTCATAATCAATTTTGAACCATCAGTTTTTGATTCAGTGTATTGGATCCATGCTGTCCATGTTCTTGCTGTAGCGAATGCTCATCACATTATCATGACATCTATGTAACTGGCTCTTATCAAATATTTAGTCTTCTAAAATTCTTTTTTTTTTTTTACAGTGTTTTTGCAAATTGAGTCTTGGTGCTCCCTCAGTTAAGCTGGATCAATTCAGGGTGAGCTCCCCCCCTGGTTTTGAAGAAGAAACTCTCTTGGGTGATCCGAATTTGTTGACGTCAAACTGGTGCATAATTTAGTTTTTAAAGATAAGGAATAAAGTTTATTAGTTTTAAGCGGAGTGTTGCGCGATCTTGCATCATGTTGTTGCCACACGGAACTGAAAATGAATGTAAAACACAGATCTCGTAAAGGATCTGTCAGATTGTTCAGCGACAGTGTTTTGGAACATGTCTCTGCCTCGCTCCATGTGCAGCGTCGGTGACAAAATGTCATGTCAGTATCTGTCCTTGGCTTTTTATTGGCTCCAGATCCCGGATTGACTCTGAATTTCCGGCTCTGTCCTTTTCTCGAATCTATTCGCTGATAGAAGGTTACGTTTTTTTCTCACAAGCTGCCATTTCCCTCTTGCAGGAGATCCTGGGATAGAGATCAGACTGCAATCAATTAACTGTCTGTGTCATTACAGGATTAGCTCTACCAGCAGCATAGTCACATACATCTGGAAGCTTGCCCAGTAATGGGCAGGTAATAGAGCAAGTGACTGCATGTCCCCTGGGGAAGATTAGTGTACCATGTCCCATATTAGGTAAAAGACTGGGGAATAACAAATGGGATGTAACAGAAATAGAGTTCACCGAAAACTAACATAACAACATATATATATATATACATACAGAAATATTGTATATACATGTGATTCACTCTGCAGAAATATTGTATATACATGTGATTCACTCTGCAGTATGACAACAACCACATATCTGCCAGACTAATGACATTTCCTTCCACCTCAGCTGTATTGTTATCATGCTAATGGAGGCATTCAGCTCAAAGTGTCACTGTGCTGAAGTACAACCTCACTGAGCTGCCTCGACTTTGTATTGTTACTATTCAATAACCTGTGATGGATTGAATTGTGACACCTACCGTCTGTACACGTAAAGCTGTCTTGAGTGACACAGTATAGAAGACAAACGTCACAAATATCAGATTTACTGCACTCTTTTCAGAAATGGACTAATTCAAATGTCTCTCTGTCAGGTACAGGCACACGGGTAGATGAAGACAAAGACACACCTCCATATTACCCACAATGCCACATTCAAGGTAGCCTGTGGAGAACGGTATTTGTCCTACTCCGTCTCTGAGCTTGAATAGGCCTCATTCCTCTCAATAGTTCCTCATTACCCAGCCTGCCGGTATTTGAGTTTGATTGATTGTTCATAAAACATGCATGACCCTCATGAATTATTGTGAGAGAACATCCAATAAAGTGTTTTAGATGGCTTATTACAACAACGTTACTGGCCCGGCATATTAAATTATTTGCAATCCTGTAAATCACAGAGGCGATTTGAAAATAACCCATTAAAAGGCATCGCGGTGACATTTCTGTCCTCTTCCTACAACATAACCGTCTCTGTCACAGCTCTTTTTAATCACATGGAATTTTGTCATCAATCACTTTTCATTAGGCCTTTAATGAGATACAGACAAAATCTGAGAAGCTGCATCAGGGGGAATCTGCAGGGTTGGGAGGGAAGTTTTATGAATATTATCAGGTTAACAGTGATTAATGGGACTCTGTTATAAAGACGCCACTGTAAACGTCTCAACTTTCTTATTCCAAAACACAATAAGTGTAATAAAAGTAAGCAAAGTCAATAAAATTACATAAAAAAAAGCTACCAAGTGCTGCTATAAAATAATATTTTTAATACAATATTGTCTTTTGAAAGATGGTGGTATACATCTGTAGTGAAGCAAACAGTGAGTTATTAGATTTACTCTGAAATAAATAAATAAAAAAACATAAAAAAAACTTGTTGGGGCCTTAATTTTAGTCAATTTCAACCGAATTATTGCTTTCATCCATCATTCAGCATGTAGATACTTGTCTGCACCGAAAAAGTTGAGCTCAGGCTGAGTATAGATTTTTATATGAATGCACTGACGAAGAGTTGGCCAAGCGTTCTAGTTTTTTTTTTTTTTTTTTTACCCTCCTTCACCTTCCCTGTGTCCCATGGGTGAGGAGAGGAGGCAGAAGAGGGAGGAGGAGGAGGAGACAGAGTAGAAGGAAAGCAGAGGGGACGCTCACCCTGCCACCTCCGACCTTCAGGTCCCAAAGGAACTCGAGTCAAACTTGAAGAATAAAGTTGAAGGGCCGTGCGACTTGGGCAGCAGCACAGCCACAGAGATTTTATTGCATTAGGCTGAAGTGGGAGTTTATAAGTGGCCGCTTGGTGCAGCTTCTTAAGACGGCACTTCAACACGTTCCCTCAGATCAACAGGTGACAAGTGGAACATTTCTGGCTGAACAAGAGATTTGTTTAATTTAACTTTTCACTTTCAGAAATTAAAGTAATATTTTCAGGTTTAGTATACAGTGAACCCTCGTTTTTCGCGGGGGTTACGTTCCAAATAGAAACCGTGATAGGCGAAATCCGTGAAGTAGTAACCTTTATTTTACAATTGAAATAGATAGAACTGGACATTAAATATATCTACGTTACATATAGTCGTAATGTGATTTCAATGCACGATGCAAATCCGTGAAGCAGCGAGACCGTGAAAGGTGAACCGCGTTATAGCGAGGGTTCACTGTATATCTCTTATAATTCTTGATACAGAAGGTTTGTGGTGCCTTCAGTGAATAGAAGCTGTTGTGGTCATATTGAAGACGATTGCCAAGGCCTCCAGCTTTAAAGGTCCTCAGAGTTTTCACACACTTTATTCAACCCCAGCCTTGAAATCAAACGATTTTTATGACCGAAGGGCCCTGGTCAACTATCACTTTACACTCAGGTTCCAACATCAGATTTATTTGAACCACAATTTCATTTCATTTGAGCTCATTTATTCACATTAAGATTCAAGTGTTGTAGTGAATGTGGCTCCTGCAAGCACAGACATGAAAAGAGCCATAGATGAAGGGAGCGGAGCCATGGAGAGAGTTGTGTACATTCACCACCTACCTGCACCCACTGCGTTTGATCCAAACCCCACGCCTTTGAAGTGTGTATGCCTTTGTGCTGGGCCAAATAGGGGTGTGTGTGTGGAAAAACCTTGGATGCGAGTGATGCCATCATTTTCACACACACACACACACACACACACACACACACACACACACACACACACACACACACACACACACACACACACACACACACACACACACACACACACACACACACAAATGTGCGCGCATGCAGATTCTCTTGCATGTGCATTCACACACACAGTCACTCCCACACAGAAGGGAAACTAAATGGGAAAATGTTTCTATCACCTGCATATATATGCTTGCCTTCAAACTGTACCTGAGACCTTTTTCGTTTCTGACTGTGGATTATCTCAAATGGCAATGCAAATGTTCATTTTATCAGATTGCACTTTCAAGCTGAAAAACGGTGGAAAATATATTGCTCCAGTGCAAACAATGTCACTTTGCAAAGTCTCATCTCATAAGGGTTTCAATCAACATGTTTTATGTTAACAAGAGATTTCAAAAAATGATCACCCGACTCTGCAGCTGCAATCAGCTCGACATACTGTAGCATCTTTCAGCGCAGTGTCACTTTTTTCTGCTCACCACTTTACTGTTTTGGTTCCTTCTCACAGGCAGCTGTTTTAATGTAAGAGGACAGATAAACCAATACCAGAAAATAAAAGTAGCTCTCCAGGTCTACAGCCACACAAATGTGTTTTCCCTTTAAAATGCATTACTTTTGCTAGCGCCCAGCATCTACATTACTTCGGTGCTGTAGAACCCCTAAAACAGACATTTTGGATAACAACGCTGACCCTGTTTTTAGTTGAAATACTGCGGGACTGCGTTTTAGCTTCTATGGGTGGACTTTTGAGTTCCTCGTTCACTTCTAAGAGGAGCATGATCGGCCACACGAGGAGTGCTGGTGTTGCACTGTATTTGGTGACCCATCAGATTTGGTGACCTGCCTTGATATTTTTACACTAACCATCTTACTACTTATGCTTTAACCTAAACAACTAATGGTGCGTTCAGGCAGCTGGGAATTTGGAAAGTTCCCATTTTGGAGCGTCCCACATCCAAGTTGAAAGCATTCATAAACACGCAACATGGACGCTCCCCAGAAAACGTTTCCTATTTCTGCTGTCAGATTAATTTAAAGTGACACAAAACCTCATCCTCACCCATATAAACCAACACGGGAACAAAATAAAGCTCAACATCATTTGTACACTTCATTTGTACATGTACTGATGCACAGCTGTGTTTAACATTAACGTAGCTACCATAATTTGGTTGGCTCGGCTAACCAAGTCTGGCTATTTCACCTTATTTTTGGAGCAAGTATATTTCAGGTGTATTTTCCAACTCAGAGGTCAGAACTTTCCTACTTCACAGTTGCTTATAAATGGATCACAACACTGCAGGTCACAGAATCTGATGGGTCAGCAAATACAATGTTGATTAATTCAGAAACGGTGCTAAAACGCTCGTGCGGACGGAGATTGCAGACGTATCTGAAGTCTAATGTGACTGAACTGCTGATTCCACACTCTTAAATTCAACACAATTCATCACTGACTCAACACTGTCTGCAGCTCTGTACATCTTTAGTCACTTTTTATCCTTTGCTTTATTTCACCACATTATGTGAGCTGATACCAAGAACATTCATTCAGACCTGACATTTAAAAGTTTATGCCAAGAATAAACATCAGTAGTTCTGCTGTCGCACAAGCCTACATAACATGTTCATGATAGTTAATACAGCGAACTATCCATTAAACAGCCCATCTTAAAGTCAAAGCAAGGTTGAAAGGATGTGACAAGCGATGAGCAGATCCTCTCCATAGAGTCAACAGGCGATTTGACTGATTGTTATAAACGCTCTCTGGCCACATAAACACCCACTTCAACACAACCTCAATAGCCATTTGCTATGGACACAGAGCAAGAGCACTTGACTTATCCTTCCTAAAGTGGATGACATTTTGTCCTTCAGAAATGGTCAATAACCAAGTCATATGATTTCCCAGTGGACTTCCAGCTCTGGACTAATATTTTGACCAAGTGACCACATCTCTGCTGTACACACATTCAGACCTGCTCCTGTTCTTTTACTGGGTGCAGGTCCAGTTTCAAACCTCACAGATCTTCACCGCTGCTGGTTTTACAAAACCCTTATAGCTGATCAAGCAATGAGCACTTTACCAGTTGTTTAATTTGAGTGATGCTGCAATGTTCTATGGTTTCATTGCAGGTTTGTTTCCACAGACTGATCCATTCACCAGTTTGCAGTAGCATTGCAATGACCACTTCTCCTTTGTACAAAACATGAGACTGTATGCTTTTTTAAAAAAAAATTTACACTTCACAAACTCATATTTATATTCCATTGTAATCCTAAAAGACACTGCTTAAAAAAAAAAAAAAATCACAGAAATGGGGAAGAGATGGCCATGATGCAACACAAATACAGGAACTGTTCTATGACGATGAAAACTTGAATCCCTTTAAATAAAATGAAGCTAATGCATAAGTTCAGTAAGGAAGATTTGCATTTCTCTGTGGGTGTTATTTTCCTGCTGCTCTTGTTTCTTTGTCACTGTCGTTTCCCATGGTGTCAAAACTCATTCATAATCTTGCCGCCACCATACTTGCCAAATGATCTTTCTACCCGCACTTTTTTTTAAACCATACAGTTTCTCATCCCTGCTCTTGAAATATCATCATAATCCTGTCATTCTGCCTTTCAGACCTCCTGATGCGCAACCCTCCTCCTCCCCATCACCACCTGACATGTCTGGTTTTCCTGTGAATCTTCACTGAAGTACCCATCAGTCATCTCTGATCTCCCCAGCCGGTCGAGGCAGATAACCTTCCTGTTAAAAGAATGTTTTTTAATTTTTAATTTCTTTTAGCAGCTTTAAGGAAAAAGTGTTTAATAAAAATATTTGTTTTATTACTGACCCTTTGATACTGACTACACTGGACTATATGTAGTGGGTTGCAGAGAAATTAAAAAGATTTAAGGGATTTTCCTCTCCGCTACGTTGCTGTCTGTTACCAGCTGTTACTGAATAAATTAATATGAAGCCACCTGAATTCCAATTAGTGGGACTACATGTCCAAATTAAGATGCTATTTATTCTGCAGGTTACAGAAAGTTCCACTGAGAAAGACAACTGCAAAAAACATTATTTGATTATAATATCTAATGAAATGCTGACAACAAAATCTGTCACATAACTTGTTCACTTATAAATAACATAACATAAAGCCCCTATTGGTCCAAATCATTAGAAACATGTTTTGCATCCCAGATTGCTTGCATAAACATACATGTCTCATGTATCATGTAAAAGGATATTTAATTGTAACCCCACTGTGAAAAGCTTCCCGTTGTGCAGTTAACTGTCAGACAATAGTGCGAGAAAGAAAAAACAACTAGGCAGGAGATGAGCGATGAAGAAGAACAGGAAACAAGAGGAGTGGAGGAGCTGTCAGTCGCGCTCTGGGTTCTTAGGGTTTAATATCTCTTTCTCATGCACACATCTAAACCTCCTCCTCATCTGCTGTCAGTAAATGCCAGCTAGACGTCACTTTTACTCTGGATTTCTGGCTCATGACAGAGGAACTGAAGGTCAAATCACTAACAGCGAGCTCGGTGTAATGGGACTGAACATAAACCCAAGATAGTCTTAAAATACACTCAATAGTTGAGTCGTTTCAGAGAATTGATCGTGTTTATCAGCGTCTGCTGCACATTCTGCAGACGACCTTTTAATCATTTGTATAACATAGCAGAAGATAAGCTTTATGAAAATTTACTCCTGGTTGACATTATAGAACTAATAGGCAGTGCAGGTGAGATATGACAAGTGCTGCACTGCACTTTATTAAGTAATGAATAATACAGAGGAAATCTTAAACTAACAGAAACCAGAAACATGTTTAAATAGCAAGTTTTTATACTGTCCTCCTACAGCTGTTCATGTGTAGGCTCTCGCTCAGTCATTTTTCATGAGATAGGTCAACATAGGCCCAGAAGTCTTATAGGATCATTTTTTTTAAAGCTGTGCTGACACATTTTTATAATAACAATGGATCAAATGACTGCGAGTATAGATGTCGCTGAGAGTGACAAACATACAGAAAATGATTAAGCAACTCTGCAGCTGCCCTCAGCCCACACTTACTGAACTTTACTGTGCAGTGAAGTGTCATTATTGACATTTTTGGAGCACCTACACTGTTTTTTTTTTTTACTGTGGTTTAGAAACATTTTGCTCAACTTGATGATTTGATTTACTATCTGTCTCATCATCTTGTGTTTTTGTTAGGTTAGGTTAGGTTAGGTAGTTACTTTATTAATCCTCGAGGGGAAATTTTTTCGCTACAGCAGCATACAGAAGCAAGTCGGTCGAGTTAAGTGTTATGTGCAATAAAACAAAACCAGGAAAATAAGACTCAAGTTGTAGTAAACCAGAATAGTCTTTTAAAGATGAAATAAATGTAGCCCCAATGTTGGGGAGCAACGAGATACATGTATAACGAGCTTTAGTAAAAACTTATATGCCAGCCCTGTTGATAGCTCTATCATCACTCAGCACGGAGTTGACCTGAAAATAGACTTGGTTTTAGGTTATGGTAAGATTTTCCTTTATTGCAGTCAGTTGTGATCGACGTACTTGTGATTTATTTTGGTGGTTGTGTTTTAAAATCAGAACATTTCAATCTTAATTCAAGTTATATTGAAGAAGTTTTTAATAAAAGTTAGACAGTAATCATTGTTGAGTACTGTTGTGAGGTTTACATGGCCCAGTTTAATTTAATTTTGTCTGACTTTTCAGCTTTCTTGCCATGTTTAAAACGTGTTAGAAAAGTAATCAAAAAGTAATCAAATGTAATTAGTTACATAACTTTGATGGACTCATTAAAATAGTTGCATTACTTATAATATTTTAACAGGGTAACTAGTAATCTGTAACCTATTCATGTCAGGAGTAACCTTACCAACACTAACAGAAAATAGTTACATTTAATTGTTGGGTCATTACGCAGTTTTCAAGGTGCCCTGTAGGGGGCGGTAGGCAGAAATAGTCCAAACTCTACCGAGGTCAAAGGTGATAATAAAGAGAAAGCGAAACACGGAAGTGAGTCTCGAGTCAGACTAGTTGAGGTTAGTTGTCCCCTGCAGAGGTGCTGTGTTTCGGCTTTTTGTTGTTCACATGAAGGTTTCGGCGGAGCGAATTTAGCTGTTTTGATTGTAATTCTCCGGCGAGTGTGTTTTCTTTTTCTCTGCTAGCTTTAAGTGAACTGTTTGTTTTCATGGCCGTAACAGAAAACAACAGCAGCAACAACACGTATCCTCAATAGAAACCCAGCGTTGTCGAAACTACGGCGTGTTGCAGATTTAAATGTGACTTTTTTTTTTTTTTTTGCCTCATATGTTCGTCTTGTGGCATTTTATGTTACTAGCCACAAAGTTTGGTTTTCCGCTTTTGTGAACGTCGTCAATGAGAGTGGTAACAAACTGTACGTGACTGCAAATTATCTGCAAATAAAAATGATATTAATTGAAATTCTAACTGCACAATATGCAGGTTGTTTTTCGTACGAGGACAACTGAGGATTATCAGTGAGCGGGAGGCTCGACGTCAGCGGCCACCGGTGCTGCTGCTGCAGCGTGAGGAGGAGGAGGAGGAGGAAGAGGAAGAGGAGGAGGAGGAAGAGGAGGAGGAGGTGGAGGAAGAGGAGGAGGAGGAGGAGGAAGAGGAGACGAGCTGAGCCGAGCTGATGAGATGCTCCATCGGTCCTGAAGCAAAGGACAAACTGAACTAAAACCAGGGACTTCACAGCAAAGAAAACATGTTGACGTGACTGAACCACATTTAACTTCGTTAAGAAAACAATGAAACTTGCATCCAAAGAAGAAATTAACAAGGACAAATATTGAACTCAGAAGAAACCCCAGTAGATAATCTCTTTCTCTCCCCTTCCCCCTTTATTATCTGAATGAGAACTCTGAATGAAAGAGACAAATTTAATTGAGATGTTTTATTTTAAAAATCGTAATCAGCTCAGATAATTGCAATCAGGTGATTATGTAATAATGTTGACCGTAAGATCTTTCTTGTGAGTTGAAAGAGGATGCGTGTCCTTGCCAGCATCTTTCCATTATCTTGCCCGCCTTGTTCTGTCTCGACTGTGACCATCAAACACTGCAACATCAGTTTCACTCTGACTTGTTTGGTTAGTGTGAGCGAAGAACACCAACTGAGTCAGTGTCATAAAAATGATTTTTGTTGCGCGATAATATTATATGATCATGATCATACCTATCAGACAATTTTTATTGCCGCTGTCATTTATTCACTCACCGTGATGCATTGATCTCTGATTTGGCCCTATTATGACCGATGACACAATGAAACCAATAATGGATTTTTGATTTAGACTAGAAGCTCACGGAGGACAAGCAGTATATCTGACATGCCAGGGAGACATCTGTATTCATCAAGGCATGAGAGAACCGAGAGGGAGTGTGTGTGTGTGTGTGTGTGTGTGTGTGTGTGTGTGTGTGTGTGTGTGTGTGTGTGTGTGTGTGTGTGTGTGTGTGTGTGTGTGTGTGTGTGTCCCATTCCTGGTGTAGAGTGTGTGAGGTAGTGTGTTTGTGAGTAAGGTCACACTTTTTGAGATATCAGAAAAGCAATATCCCTTCAAGTTGAGCAGTATGTGTTGGAGAGAGGAAGACTGCAGCAGGAAGAAAGGGATTGTGGGATGTGGCATTGATAGTCATCGGTTGTTTTGTATATTGTTGCTGGCCTGTGTGTGTGTGTGTGTGTGTGTGTGTGTGTGTGTGTGTGTGTGTGTGTGTGTGTGTGTGTGTGTGTGTGTGTGTGTGTGTGTGTGTGTGCATACTCCAATGCAGTACAGTGTGTCCACACCTTGGTCGTGGCATCTGAGGACATCGAGATGTGAAATAATTTTAGACGTTCACCTGGGAGTATTTCATCAAAATGATGCGCATTATTAGGAGAGCGTTCACTCATGGCTATAATGGTTGACATCAGTGACACTGTTAACACTGTGCTACTTTACAGACAAACACAAAAACTTATAATAATGAGCTTTGAAATATCACTTTTACAAGCGAATTCACAAACTAAGCCGCCTGTTAACAACAACAACAACACTAATGGCAAAAGCAGTGATGATTCTCATGGAGAGTGAGCATTTCTTTCATTTCTTTCAACATTGCATATTCCATTATAGTCTGCGATGCTAGTTACAGATCACTGACAACCAGGGCAGAAAAGGAGCTGCACCCTCGGGTGTCTGTGTGTGTTTCAGAGTGACAGAGAGAGGATGGGTAGCTGGAAGGTGCACAAAATTTAGAAAACCTTTAGCACATAGCCTGTTTTTGGCTCCTAACTGCAGACATGTCTTTATTCTTACACGGCTCTCAGCTGGTAACTAGACCTGCAGTCCAGTGCAGAACATTTGGATAAGGTGTTCTGCTGCAACTTGGGCTGATACTGCTGTCCACATGCACGTCATAGTGACTGTAGCTCTGTGTTATTTTTCACATATGAGAGTCGCTCACGAACCACAACAAGGGCCCACTTGACATATGTCACCCCCGGGTTACCCACAAGGTCAATGTCCCATGGGGGGAAGACTCAGCCAGTAACAAATGTTTCTGTTTGTTATTTAAGGTTTTCCTTTTCTTTGCAACCAAATGACCAATGAAAGCTTAGTCGACAAATTTCTTTTCTCTTCAACTGCCGCTTAATTGATTATTTGGGGACAGCTCTGAAATTCAGTCAGGCTCCTTGCAAATTATAAGTAACAAACACAAGTCAGATTAAAAACACAACAAAATTCAGATCCACTTTGCTTCAAAATGTGCACAAAACTTCCACTGAGTTGTCCAGTATTAACATCATTTATATACCAGATCATGAAATACAGTGTCAAAGAAAAATATTGATATGGGAGTTGTATGCAGTGAGTACGTGGAGAGCATTGTGTATTTGACTGTACTGTCTAAATGATCACCATCTGAAAATTGCATGATCAAATGCTATTTGTGAAGATGACGCACAAAGAAAAACCTGAGAAGTAGTGATTGACAATAATTGCATACAGATTTCATTAGTGTACGTGTTGTAACTCGGGGATATTGACTTGGCTCGTCTGAAAAAGATAACATGCTAATCTGTTGTAAGGTGGAACCAACACAACTTGTATAAGCTTCAATTTATCTTGGAAATGAAACCCCAGAGCAACTTCTCCGGCTTTCTCAGAGACGTCAATCAAACTGTTACGCTCCTGAGTTTGTGCTGAACATTCAGTAATTCAAGGCTGCATTGAGAAGAAACGCCGGTTCGATATATATTTTACTGAATGCACCTATTCGTTACCTTCATCACCTGAAGCGTACAGACAGTTATTTTCCCCTCCTCTCATTTGAAGTAATTTCTCCATCATAATGAGTGATTGCATTCAAATGTGACTAAAGGCACTTTACAGACTTTTATAGCTTTCAGCTGCATCCTGTGCTGCCTTTCAGCACACGCATGCATAATAAAACCACCTGACAGGCAAAAGGAGAAAACAAGAGAATTTGAGACAAGAAACATGCACTTTTTTTTTTTTTTTTTTTTTTAAAAGGCGTTGAAAAGCTATTCTCTCAAACCCCTTTTTTTTTTCTCTGGATGACGGCGTCCTACATGAACTTTCTGCCGATGTTAGAACAGTTTTAGTTTTCTGTATTTATTAGTTGTTGCTGTTCTTCTGACAAGTTTGAAGTGGATGTGGCTCTGTTGGAAAACATGAGTGCACTCCAAAACTAGACCAGTTGATTTGTGTCCACCCGCCACTCCATTTTAGTTTGGGAACACAAAACGTCTGCTGTCACTGACTTGAATTGATGGCTCTATGCAGCAAATAAACAAAATACCATGGGTACCAACAGTGTGCAAACAAAACTCCACAACTCTAAATACCTCTCTTCCTTTACTCTTATTAGTCCATAGATGTCATGCCATACAATATGATGCCACCGACTTTGTGTAATTGTGCCATTTATTTGGAGATTATGATAAATTAGTAATGTTAACGATAATAAACAACTCATTTGAAGCCAGCCAACCCAAATTTCGATGTCATCAAAGCAAAATCTAATACGACGTCAGTGTGAAGTCCAAGCCGACAAATCTACAGAGTTTCAGTGGGCTTAAGATGTTTTCTTTTTCTTCAAAAAACAAATTACTTTCAGAGGATTGCTTAAAAGTGACCTTCATTTCAGATTCACTTTATGCTATGTAGGCCTGTCACAATTATTACATAATCCCCTGATATGATTATTTGAGCTGACAGCAATCATTTTACGTAATCGTTTCTAGTCAGCTAGATTAAACTAACAGAAATGTCATTTTTCTATTACTATTCCCTCTTTGTGTTCCCTCGTTTGAGGTTTGGCTGGCAATTTCTTTTTTTTAATGACATCTTGTAAAAGAATAATTTTATGGTTTAATGAAACATGAGTGGACAATTAACACCACAATAGTGCATTGTTTGCTTTGATTATTGGTATTTATCATTGTCAGTAATTTCTTTGAATGTTTCAGTAATAGGCTTTATAATATTCCAGATCTTATTTATGTCATATTTGCCTCAATTATTATTTCATATGTATGTATGTATATATATATACATATATATGCACAACTTATATTCTATTCCATTCATTACCTACAAATGACTCCTCTATTTCATAGGGTATATTATTAAACTATGATTAGCCTTTTACTATATTACTGGCATAAAATGAATGCAAAAAGAAACCCACATTTATTTTTAGGACAAACAATTTGTCAACTAAAATTGAATGATCGAGACAAACCCAATGTTAACATGCAAATTCCTTTCGGATCTTTGGAAAGAGTTACAAGTTTAAAAATACTTTGCAGGGACAGAAAAAGTGTTAAAAGGAAAACATTTACATTTTCTCCTGTTGCGCCTCACATTACTGTTACAGTTGCCTTCAAATATGAACCCACAATTGTTGGTGCAGCTGCTCTGCTAACTGAACTGCAGCCGTCCCATTTCAGCTGTTTTGCATCAGTTGGCACCTTTTAAAATTTTCCACAAAAGTGATCCTCCTTTTTTGCGTTATTTCAATTTGTTATTTGGACCTTGTTTTCAGCTGTGCTTTTGAAATTGTCTGATGCTGCCTAGCAACAGGCACACACCTGCTGCTTGCTTTAGCTTTCCAACTGATGAGACGATGCTTTTTACAGCCAAAATACTGTGGACCTTCCCACACATGCTAAATGCCACACATTTAATCATAACAGCTTTTGGTAGCTTTTTTTTTTTTTTTTTTTTTAAATTTTGCTGATGAAAAAGTCCTTATTTGCTGCAGTTGTAAATTTGACTCTAAAATCTAGCCTGAATTTCAAACCTTTGTGCAAAAAAAAAGGAACATTTCATCTCATCCCAGATCTTTGCAAAGTTTTACGATCCTGTTGTAAAATACTTTGCTGGGAGAGAAATGGTCTTTAAAAAAAAGTTTCAGACTTTCTTTTTCCAAGTTTTAGTGAAAACATCTCTTACAGCTGCAACTATTCCTTCTTTAATGCACACCAATCACTTTTGCAGAGCTATAAAGGCACTGAAGTTAATTCTGGTCAGCTAGTTGAACCGGGATGAACCGCTTTCCTTGAGTCTAACTGTGCTAGCCCCGCAGCCAACTCTCCATCATGGACAAAACATTGGCAGTGAGAGGGCTTCAAAGAGTGGGACAGCTCTACAAAGCAAGAGTTCGAGCTTTAGAAGCTGCTACAAACAGGGACACTGATGGCTACCAGCCACAGAGAGCCTTTCAACGGAACATGAATGTGTGACAGAACCGGGTTACTCAGTCAGAGCAATATCAGGGTTGTAATGTCAGAGGAAGACGCACTCTTGAAACATTACAGTTCAAAAAGGTTTTATCTGAGATTGGCAAGGAGAAACCTGTTATTCACCTGAACATCAATTGGCAGCTTTGGCCACAAAATACATGGCATTATTTGGTGATTTAAGAACAGAGGCTAAACGTGTAAAATTACAGGCGTAAAGTGCACAACAGTTTGTGGTACTACCTGCGGTAGTTTTGAATGCTGAAACTTCAAAACTAATTTTACATCAGGATTAACATCCTCTCAACTTGTAAGTTTAACACATTTCGCTCCTCTGTTCTGTTCTTGTTCAGCACTGGCATGTTAGCGTTGTCACTGTGTGCACGTTGGCATGTTAGCATTTAGCTCAAAGCACACCCTCAACGTGTCCCACATGTTAAATTTGGGATAATGGACTTGAAGTGGAAAAAAAAGATGTGTTTTACTCGTGCTTAATGCTCGTAAATGTGAGCAGTGACACCCACACTGATTAAAGTAGAATAGAAAATGTGTTCCATCGGACGTGCGTGAATTGGACGACTGACAGCTGTGTGACAACGTCATAAGGAGTAGTGACAAGTTAAAAACACTGATGACTGCAGTTGGAATGTTTCTTTTAACATGTAGTGATCTGAGTGAGATGAGAGAGGCAGTGAATCTTTTGGCATTGCTTTCAATCAAATTTATAATGACCATTAGAGAAGTTTGATAAAGAGCTGCTTGTTAAACAGAACCAGGCCTCAGAGAATACAGAGCATAGAAAATAAAATAGATTTATCACAGAATCCCTCTGCCTCCCAAAGGTTAAAACTTACCTTCAGAAACCGTTTTCTAAAAATAGAGATCTAATTAATGATACCATTAGGACATTCATTTAATAATGAAAAACATAAATCCTTTAGCACATGGCCTTTTTTTTTTTTTCAAAGTGACTTGCAATGCCTGCATTCAAAAGGTAGGCAAAAGAGAATTTACTACTATAAATCAAGCATAAGAAATCCATCTTCTTACAAACAAGTCTGCAGGGAGAATTTCAAATGTATGCTCAGAACCTGATGTGAGTAAATGAATGTTCTGTCTGTCCTCTGTCCTGGGTCAGAACGGCAGCTGAATCATTATTGCAGGGTGTTGGCTGCAGGAAGATTTTAGCAAGTGATTTCATAATTGCATAATCACCATAGTTACCAATGCACCTCACCTGTAGGTGTCGATTACCCAACAACCTGTCTCATGGAGGGGGCGTAGGGACTTTTTTCATCCGGTGTTGATTGCTTGCTTGAGATCATTACAAATTCATATTTAGCTGGAGCAAATCAAAGAGCCACAGATACAACATAATACACAAATAATAGATAACCTCATTAATATGAAGTCATATAAAGAAAAGAGTAGTTACGCTGTTTTTCATTGACAGAAGAAGGCTAATTTCTGAGTGTGTGTGTGTGTGTGTGTGTGTGTGTGTGTGTGTGTGTGTGTGTGTGTGTGTGTGTGTGTGTGTGTGTGTGTGTGTGTGTGTGTGTGTGTGTGTGTGTGTGTGTGTGTATGTGTGTCTCTGTGTGCTAATGATCACTCTGAGTGCAGTGCAGTATTTCTGGAGGCTCAGGAGCTGTTGTATTTCAGAGTACCATTGATGGACCCTCTTGTTCCATAATACCCTCGTGTATACAAGCAGCACCCAACCACGCAAACTCTACACACTGTGCCTCTGTTTGGAAAAAAAAACAACAACTTGGTCTGAGGCTCTTATGAGTCATAAAGTTTGAAAGATTATAAAATCTACAGTATATGTAAATGAACACTCAAAGTTGTGGATGATAAACATAAAAGCTGTTATCTTTGTAATATACTTCTAAGATATAGTTTCTTTTTCTGGGAAAACCTTCTTAAATTTCACCATGCTTGTTTAATAAGGACAATTCTTAATGGCCTAGCATCTCTACTAGTAACCACATTTATATTATAGAAAACATGTTGGGGACAGCTTTAAACAGAACCTTGACATGAGGAAAACATCCTTTGGCCAGGCAGCCCTCACAAGAGGCGCTTTCCAGTTCTGCAACACTCTTCCAGTAAATATACGACTTACTGACTCTTGCCATTGCTTAAAACCAGACCTGCACAATTAATTGTAGTAAAATTGTGATAAAATTTTGAAAATAACAACAACTTTGTCAGGACATCAGCTACATCAAAACAAGCGCTCCTACTTTCTCTCTCAACCAATAGTAAGGCACAAGTTAATGAAAAGCTGCAGATAAAAGCAGCAGAGTAAACCTGGAGGAGAGCAGGTGAAAAATAATAGTCCGAAAAATACTGGTTTGAGAGGACGGACTAAAGCTGATTGTTTTTATGTTCAGCGATTAATTAAGCTTAAAACAGAGTGTTCTCTCTGTTATCCGGAATTGATATGCAGGTATCATGACAAGCATCATGCCGAGCTCTTCCTACCCGCTGGTAATTACATGCATCTCGCAGTAACGATCACAGCTGCAGGGAAAACTACCAGACATAGTAATGATTTGCCTGCTGTTTAAATACAATGTAATATTCTTAAATACATTGTAATATTCTCTTCATAGATGTTGAAAAATCATCTGAAGTCTAGTTTTGAACATTTTGAGTTGATTGATCTGCAATTTACATGGTTTCCTTGATTAATCTCAAATAATTATAATAACATTTTACGAGAATATCTCATGTCCAATATCAGGCACTGTCATAATTTGTAGTTATCTTCTGTATCAGGTAAATCAAAGAATTTTTTTTTTACATCAAAAGAAATCTTGAGAAAGTCACGATCTCAATACTAAGCAAAAAAAAAAAAAAAAAAAAATATGCCAGAATTGTGCATCCCTATAACGTACATGATGCAAGTTAAATACGTTATGCAAGTTAACTTGCGTACAGTTAAAGTAAGTCAACAGTAACTTTTGTTTTCACAGGGAATATGAACAGCGGTGTCCTGAGAGAAATTTGTGTTTGACTTACTCCAACCTCCTACTAGAGCTTTGTCACTTTACATTACATCACCTGACTTCCTCCTTTGTTCTCGTCATAATCACTACGGCCACTAGAGGTCGCCATAAATCATAAATATGGCTCGCATTAAGCTGCCTGCTTGCATAGTTCACTTAGGCAACAAAAAGTAACATTCACATTTTAAACCAATTATTTTAAAAGTAAACCCATTTTGAGTCTTTGGTTTTGATACTTGGTAGTCAAGCAGTGCATCAGTGAGGAGAAGCGTAGACCAGTCTATTTACCGAAGGCATTTCTGTTCACTTCCTTCATTTTAATGCACAAGGTGTTTGTGAAATATGACAAGGATGGTGTTTGTGTGAGTGTGTTTGTGTATGTGTGCGTGTCTCTGTGTGTGTTATAACTGAGGGGAAGCAAGAGGAGAGGCAGAAGATGAACATGCTTTATGGCAGTAGTAAAATTCTCCATGGTCCGTCTGCTTGGGAAGAGCCAAGGGCAGAATGTTTATGGCTCCCAAACATTATAAACTACCTCTGTGCATTTACCTCAAGCTGCTGTGTTTGGTCAGCCATGTCCCGCCGCAGCAGAACGGGCGTCGGAATGGCGTGTCTCTTCATGAATACTAACTATACCTCTGTTTCACTATCATTAAATGTATCTTTGCTATTTCCAGCCTCACCTCGTCTTCTGGTGAAGTCAGGAGCACTGAGGTGTGATTTCATGCTGTGAATATCAACTGGTACGCCGTCTACACAGCCGCATTGTTTGAATGCTAGCGTGTCCTCCTCTGATACTACAGTATAACGCACACACACAAACAAAAGATTGAGTTAAATATTAATGGACCCAAACTGCAGAAAAACACAGGCACTACCTAAAAAAATATACCAAAATGCCTGGCAAAGGCCAGTTTAGGGTGTCTTGATAGACAACCACCTGCAAGCTGAGGGTCCCCTGACCTACAGAGCAATTTTAGCTGAGTAGATCATCCATAATAAAACTAACTATTAATTGCAGCCCTATTTTAAAAAGTTAAAACGAACTCCCCCTCAGCCAAATACAAGGAGGAAATGCTGCTTAAACATTATTGCATTAATAATATTGATCTGATATTGCACTATGTAATACTACATGTTATTTAATGATACGCAAGAAAAGGGACCATTATGTTTAATACTTAAAGTGAATTTTCCTAATAATATTTATATACTTTTACTGGAGTAAAAATATGACATGGAAATGTCATAGATATTTTGAACTTTTACTTAAGTAGTATCTACATTACTTCCCACACCCAGCAAGTTTATTCAACTATTTTGATATTTGCAGAAGCAGTGAGCTGCTGATTTTTACTTTATTCTGTAGGTTTATCACATACGATACATCCTCAGACTTAAATCTGTTGTGCCGGGTGAAGACACATTTAAATTTCCTCATGTACTCCCAGCAGTAACGACACAAAAGATACGTGCAATATCATACTGCAGAATCAATTATCTGTGGACACAAATTTTATTAAGCTGGTATATGTTTTACAAATTTAAAGCATGCGTGTTGGTCTGCGGCACAGAGAATTATCCTCACGAGCTCTTTGTAGGAAGAAAAGGATCTTTCTTCCTTCATCGTGTGCAGAGTACAACACGCACACCCAAGTCCTGATGCACAGAGGTACTCCATCTGAATCCTAACACCATTTTACACTCAGACTCTGAAAGCTCCTGTCAAGGGATACAAGATTTATTTGCCTGTAATTGCCTAATTTTGCCTTTCCTGCAGGCTCAGAGGGAGCCACAGCCCACAGATAGACAGCCTAACCTTGCCTACTGAGGAACAGTCCAAGGCTGTAATACTGTCAGCTTCACATAGTCGTCGCTGGTGATTTATCATCGCTGCCTCCCCGCCTCCCCCTCCCGCTCCCTCCTGCACGTCTCCCCACCTTCTGCTTGAACAAACACTTGGTGAGTTGTTATGGGTTTGCTCATTGAAGGTAAACTCCGCTGAGTGTTTGCGTTGTAACGCGAAGGAGGGATCTGTTGATAGAGGTAACTTAGAACTGAGACAAGAGGAGAGATGTGTTGAATGACTGCAACACACACTGGATGATTTGTTTGTCACGATCAATAGCCCAGTCTGAACAAGCAAGCAAAGGAAGTGTCTTTTGTTATGCCGGGGTAGATCCAGGTCAATGATTATGACTGTTTACTTTTGTGAGGGGCTGAGAATGACAGCTATGGTGGGAAGATCAGGAGGACATTTTCAAAACATGATGGCCTTTCTTCTTTCGACACCACTTTCAAATTCATGGCTGTGTGATAAGTTGCGTTTACAAGTACAGAATTTGAATAAGCACTGTAATGTCCCAGTAGTAGAGCCAGACATTTACCGATATGCAAACACCATAGTTCAAACAAGGTAAGACAATGCTGCTGTCCTACTTGTAGTCATTCACTGAAGAATTCAACCCCTTTTGCTTGCCTCTTTTAATGAATTTTGTGACTGGGACAAGTTCAAATAACACCGACCAGACAGCAGACTGCCACTTGATCACATAGAGGGGCTGTTTAGCTGAGGTACATGATGCGTAAAGCATATAGCCTATTTTCCACAGTGCATGTTGCAGAGTATGCCCAATTTCACTGCTTATCTACAGTCACTCACTGGCTTTAGTGAGGATAAGGCTGGGCTTACTCTGTACACTACTCATGCAGTTTTGAGATGTTCTGAGGCTTATGGCCCAAGTGCCAAATTATTACCAACAATTTTGTTTAAATAATATTTTATTAAAAGAAAAAAAAAAAAAAAGGCTTTCAGGGCAATTTATATCAGGGATTTCAAAAGTTTTGGCACAGACGTGGTTACTCGTCAAAAAGTGTTGAAGAAGTGTATTTAGTTTCAATAGGAACTTTGTTTTTAAGAACAATAGGCTAATATAGTAAATGTATCATCAAATCAGTCACATGCCAAGACTTTACATTTAGTGCCACAGCAGCAAATATGTGATAGGAAGCTATAATGGGAGTGTAGTCATTAGTCACATAATGATGTACAGCAAGCTGGTTGTTATTGCTAAATAAATCATAAATCTGATTTTATATCAAGAAGCACCTGGTCTCCCTTTATATTAGCCTCCTTAAAACATAGTAACACAACAAATTAATCTTTCAAACCAAGATATCAGTTTGAATTAATTGCATAACAAGATAACGTATGGGACAAGCATCCATCATAACCAGCCTGGAGGTCTTGGTGGCAGAGTGACACAGCAGACCTTGCTCCCATTATACATTCAGATTAGCCATGACAGGAAAAGTACAGGTGTAACTAATGATATTAACAATGGCTCTGTTCCATCTGTTGGTCCCAGTAGGCCATTACCAGAGAGCAAACATGGCCAAAACCAGATATCTGGAACAGACGCACCATAATGGGAAGCAGCGGTTGTTAATGTAATATTTGTGCCTGTCAAGCGCCATTCAGATGGTGCGTTCATGAGCAGCTGGGAAGTGGGAAAGTTCCAACCTCTGATTGGGATAGTACACCTGATTGCCTGTCGAGTGAGGAATATCCCACCAGGAAAGTGGGACATCTTTGAGAGCTCCAAGAAGTAGGTTTGGTGTCACTTCACATGGCAGTGTTCCTGGTGAAAGGAAGGAATGTACTCGCTTTGAAAATAGCCAGACTTGGTTTGCCTGCTTAGTTTGCTTGCTGTGGTGAATCTTAAAAACGGTGGTACTTTAAAACAAATAAAAATGTTGTGTACACGTATTGTTGACGTGGAAGAAGTCTAATGTTAAATGTAGCGCTCGTTCCAAATTGCGTCCTTTGTCCTTATATGACAGAGAGGGTCAAAGTTCAGTTGCATTTTATGATAAAGTAGTATGTCCCTACTGTGTACACACTGTATACAACAGTACATACTTTGTAAGGGTAGCTACAGTACCTACTGAAAGTAAAAATATGGGATGCAGAAGGCAGCTTAGGTGCTTTTAAGGCCTCCACACAGCCATTGTACACCTACATGGATGGCTTTACTTACCTTCACAGATTAAATGTCTTCTCATTACTGTGTAGTGCAGCGTTCAAATGGAACTCGTCAGCCTGAGGTTACAACGTGGGAAGTCGCGTGCGCCGTATGCTTTTTGTTCAAGTCATTAAGTCGTAAAAACACCATTGCTAAGCAACAGCAACATGGACGACGTTCAGAAGCCACAGAGGCTAACAATGTCGCAAGCCAACGGGGATAACTTAACGCAAGAAAGGCAAAGACACCGAGGGACAAGATGTGGCTGTTGGGAAGATAAACATTTTCCCCAGACGTAGGTTATCATGTTCAATTCTGGTGAACTTTGACACATATTTTAGAACCGTCACAGAAGGTCTAGCTTTTGAGGGAATAAAAGGACCATGACAGACAAACTTGAATGTGATCATATTAGTTTGGCTTAGCCTTCCAGTTCTTTCCTGCTCTGTTAGATGAGGAGCACCACTGGTCTTTCCACTTAGCATCCATTTTACTATGAATAAAACTCACAACCAACAGACTCGCAAGTAGTCATAATTATACCGGGTTGCAATGAATATCTCCATTGTCAATACATCTTTTTTTTTTTTTTAAATTTACTTAAATATTTAATAATCATTTCAGCTCTAATTAAGTGATTATTATTATTATTTTTTTATGATTTACTATTTTGTGTGTTTTTTAATTTTCTTTTTTTCTTCCAGTAAAATACTTTGCTGTCTGTTTTTTTTTGGTGAGTGTTTAACAAACAAGTGTTTTTCGTGGTAACAAAATACTTGGTGACCTCATGTTTTTTGCAGCATATAGAAGGTCAGCCAACAACATAAGTCTAATTAGCCAGAATATCTGAAGACATCTGTGTGGGTCTGCAGGGTCTCTGATGCAGTCTGTGCACACAGACTGTTTTCACACTCTGGTCCCTCCATACCTGTAGCTTCCTTTGACACCTTGTATTTTACAGTGTTTCTTTGTCTAATGGGCGCTGCCTCCTGTAGCTGCCGTTGAGAAGCACTGCTTATACTTTACATAAACCATCACCCCAGAATATTAATTCCATCCAACAGGGGCTTTGGATATGAAACACTTTATTCTGCTCTTTATTAATATATTTGGTTGTTATTAATAACTGCTGATGGAGGTGAGAGATCTTGTTCTAAGTGTTGATGCTTTTCCTTTATGGAAAGGTTCTGGTTCCCCGAGCTGCCACCTTAATATGACCTCTCAATTTAACATTATGTTGATAATGGGTTCATTCATCAGTGTGAATTGGCCGGGTTAATTTTTTTCCCTCACAGAACTAAATGGGAAGATTAGCTTAACAAATTACAACTGATGAATGACCCATTATGAAAATCAAGCATCAAGGGGTATGATTATAGGCTACGTTTGCCTGCTCATGTCCTTCTTATGTGGTCAGTCACAGAGCTGGCCGTGTGTCTGAGACCAGCATTCCCTTTTAAATACTATTATTACTACCGAAGCGATATTGGTGCATTTTACTCAATACCAGAGGATGTTTGTATTTTTAAACACCAACTGTCAAATTAACAACTAATTTTGTAACACTTAAAACTTTTGTTTTTGTAAGTATATAGTTAAGCTTTAATTTAAAAGTAAAGCAATGATCAAGTGTTACTGGGCAAAAATGTGAAAATTTCAATAACTATTTATATACATGACTTAGTTCGAATTTTCAAATAATTTTGTATTAAGTTTGCTAGAAAGTAGTTGTTGTAGTTGTAATTGTTTTAATGTAACAATGTAAATATTTGTTAATGACTCACTTATCATTGTAGACTTTGTACTGGCTCATTATTATTGTTTTTGCACTTTGATTTTTGCTTGTTAAGTTGATCTTCGACTAAGAGACTCTTTCTTACACCAGCATTTAATTGAAATTAATTAACTGAAGGAAAACCAACTCGACACTGACTGAATTTTATTACTTATGACGTCACCGTTACTTGCAATTGGAACCAATTTTCATTTTCAAAAATATCCCTGGAAATACTGTACATACTGCATACATAGACATACTATCCACACCACACTTGTTGTTTTGTACAGTAGCTTGAACAGAGCAGATAGAATGCCTACAGGGCTCTTGTATTGTGAGTATGGTAATGAGACACTCATGAAATAATTTCTCTTTCCGTTGCGGTCATGTAACAGTATTTTAGTAGCAACTGCATCAAGGAATAAAGTCGGGAGGAAAAGAAAGCACATTTCTGCATAAAATAGCAGGAGCCAATTCTACTTAGCATCTAACAGGCAGCAAAACGGCACTTGATCTACTCGTTACACTGGCGTCTGCTCTCCAGGCACTGAGTGGGGTCTGGCCGTCGCTCCATAGCCGAGCCCCTTCCCTCCATATTTTATGACCTCTCCTGAATGCAGCATTATTTGACTGGAGTATATCATTATGCATTTCAGGGTTCTGGGGTGTTTTAGTGTCATTAATTCATCTGTAATCACTCCTGGGGAATGCAGCACAATTAAGCTGACACCTGCGTCTTGAGTGAACACTTTAGATCGGATCTCACTTCCCCGCTCTTTATACAAATAAACAGGTATGTCATGTATATAAATACTTGAACATGTAAAGAAATGCCAGGAGAGAGAAGGCGTAGCAACATGCTTCTAACATGTTGAGAAATCCTTGTTCACACAGTCAAGTCAAGACCAGTCAAGTTTGCAGGTATATATTTCCTGCTTTCTGAACAGTTCAGCTGCGCTAGGCAGAATGACAGAGGGTTCAGTAAAATGTATGCATATACATGCGTATAAACTTTATGAACTATTGGCAAAAACATACTTGAAAAACAGGTCTTGTATTTCAGTGGGCAAAGCCAGACATGTCCTGGCTTAGGACAAATGCTCTGAATCTATTAACCACACCTGCTGTGTTCACAGCATCACTGCCAGGGCCACTTTTGTTAAGAGACATTTAAGCTTGCTTTTTTTTTAACTGAATGTAGCTTGGAAATATTGGCAGTCATTGGGTTTGTTTTTCTGGGCTTGTTTTCAAAATGCACTCGGTCTTTAAAGCCTTGTTTTAGTTCACCTGCTTAATATACCGAAAACAAAACAGCCAGACAATCTCAGATGAAATACAAGCGACCAGTCGTTACCACCTGCTGCCCGGCACTGATACCTGCACAAACTGTTGGACCTGTCTGCGGAGAGCAGCGTCTCTTTCTATCACAGTGTCACTGTGTGTCTCTTTATATCCGTCTGTTTGTCTCTCTCTCTCTCGCTCCCAAGATACAAAGCTATGGTGCCAAAGAAAACAGAGCGTATTGATTAGAGAAATACTCTACGCATTACAAATAATTGAACAGAAACATCATTGTAATAACATGAATAAAGTAAATATTCAGTAAAAACTGAATTCCAGTTGAATGAAATTGCTTCATTAAATGGTAGTAAAGCCGTAATCAAACTCAGTTATCAGTTTTTTATAACTTATTTAGTCATTAAACTTCAAGTGCAGCAAAACTGATTTTATGTTAGCTTTAAACAAGCCTTTACACATATGAGCCACATTTATCCATATTAAAAAAACGACACAAGATAATACCACAACTGGCTGAGTTCTGTATCAGTAATTTTTGTTCATTAATTTTTAGTTTATACTGTCCAATTACTTTTCTTGTACATGGAAGCCAATTAACAGACAAGTAAATCTGATAATGTGACAATTTGACCTCCGTGGTTGCTCGTGCTGAATTTACTGGAAATGGTTTCATACTTCTGTGGGCACAAAATTTAAATCCCTTGCAGCTAATTTGCATTGACTAATACATTTTGTAGAATGCCACTCAGAGATGGTGCATTTTGATTCAAACTGACACACAAGCTCACAGTTACCTTAAAGTGACACTGCCAGTGACCTTTTTGCTACGACACCACACTGCTGGGGCTTGTAGAGTGCCGGCTCAAGGATGGCGGGTCATGTCATGTCACTTGCATTGTACTCCAGTCGACACGTTGTCCCTCTTGTAAAAGCTCAGAGGACTACCTCAGCCAATCTGGCCGCGTGATCCACTTCCCCATTGTCCATGCGTTCACACACTGTGCTGAATACACAGATTTTGTTAGTTGTTTCTTTACAAAGAGGAAAAAAGTAATTGCAAGTCAGACTGTTTAAGTGAGTAAGTCTGTCAGTCACAGTGGTGGAACTAGTAGTCCGATCCTTTATGAATGTAAAAGTACTAATACAGCTGTGTGAAAATACTCTATTACAAGTAAAAGTCCTGTAAGAAAAATCCTACTTCTGTAAAAGTACAGCAGTATTAGCAGCAAAAAGTAGTTAAAGTACTGGTTTGGTCCCTGAAACTGATATATTAGTATATTACACCATACGATTGTTAATAGTGAAGCTTGAGTGTGTCGGTAGTATGATGCTGCCGGTGGCGGTAGTTTGAAATATTTTAATATCCATTTTCATATTCAGGAACACCAGATAAATCGTAGGGGTTGTCAGATGATTACTGGGAGATTAATTACTTGATTTATGGTGAGATATTGGATCATGTGAACATTTATTTATGTCAAGTGAAACCATGTGAAAAGTGTAGAGGAAAAAAATACATATTTGGTGGAGCCGTTAACAACTCAGACATCTCAATGTGACCCCGACTACACGCTGATTTTTTTTATAAGACAAAAGTTAGAAACCACTGGTTTAATCTTTAAAAATGTGTAGTATTTTAAAAACTTGTTATATTATTTGTAGTGTCAGATAAATATAGTGGAGTAGAAAGTACATTTCCAGCACAAAAAAATGTAGAGGGAGTATGAAGTACCATCAAATGGAAATTCAAGTAAAGTACAAGTACCTAAAATGTCTACTTAAGTACAGCACTTGAGTAAATGTACTTATTTACTTTCTACAACTGGCCAGTCAGGTGAGTGGCTTTAAGTGATATTTAAGGTGTGAGGTGTTTTTGCTGAAACTGAGCATTACAAGGAATAAAGCTTCAATTAGATGAAAGTTAGATGAACATATGTTCATGACTTTGAAATGCATTTTTCGATCCCCTCTGAAGTCTCTGTCTCTGAATTTGGTCAACAGATGTTTGTTGTCACACCTATCCAGACTGCATTTAGACATCTACACACTGATCTTCAGAATTTGTTCCTTTTGCAATTTGGCAACCGTGTGGTTCAAGAGCTGTATCTCACACACAGGCTACTACTCATTAAAATGGAGACTTGGCACTTTAGTGTAGTGTCTATTACTTTATTTCAGAGCGAATGAATGAAGCACAGAGTTTGAACTTTCAGTACTTTCAGTCTGCACTAAAATTTTTAATCTCTAGGTCTAAAAACAGATGTTTTAAGCCTGACCAAATCTGTCCAGTTACAAGAAGTCAGACATTGTTCACTTTTGTCTTATGGCATGCATAAATAAATACTTCTATCCTTCCCTCTAATAGTGCATTTTAACAAGGAAGAAATCACACTGATGCAGCCTCCCATAGTATATTATAAATGTCTGTCTGTTGGCGCCTTGTGTGGATTCATCTGCTACACAAACGTTCCTCCTCAGAGTGTCTGTTCTGTAAAACTGTCTAATGGCTGTCAGGAGGTAACTAGGATTTCATGCTAATTCATCAGCTGACAATCATAGTTGAGAACACGACCAGATAGATTGCGGTAGAGTTTTTTTTTTTTTTACTGATTGTGGGCGTGAAGATCACGAATACAGATGTGTAAGAGAGGATTTGCTCATCCACCAACTGCTATCATTGTTCAAATCTCTTGTCATGTGCCGATGACAATATGATTTAGATTAATTTACAGCAGGGGTCCTCAACCTGTCGCTCACATGCATTATCAATTTCTTGCTTATTGCTTCTTGCTTCTTCAGCTGGTTTGGTGGAGCTCAACTATGTGATAAATGTTAGTTTCATTTAGTCAAAGTAGCTCTCAGAGGAAAAACGGTTGGAGAACCCTGATTTACAACAAAACATCTGTATTTGTAAACTTGACTCTGAACACTGTAAATAGTTATTTTCATATTTAAACTGTTTATCATTTTAGAGGTAATTGTATTGATTCTCTGAAGACCAGCGGAAAAGCAAAACTTGCTAAATTTATGTTTAAGAGTTTGTTAGCATCCAAAAACAGGAATAATTTAACAGTGGAATGTAGCATGTACAGCTAACACAGGGTAAAATAGTACCACTGATGTGATATTCTAATTAGCCGCTATGTCTCAGCTGTGAGAGTTTATGTGGTGCGAAAACACGTGATCAAATTTAAAAACTCTTGAAAATTTGACAAAACACCTTGTTTTTATTCTTTTTACAACAGTGTGAGGAGCGAACTTGGAAATTTATTCTGAACACATTTGTAATTCATTTGCTTCTCATTAATGATCACCAGTGTCACAGAGCTCAGAGAAAAAAACTGATTATAATAATACGTGTTGTTAGTGTTATTAGGCTGCAAATCGATCACGTCATCAATGATGAACATGGAAGAGACAAAAAGAAAAAGGGGCGTCTTGAAGAGCAACATTAATGTGTCTTACTTTTAATGGACTTAGGTACACAGAGAAGGATACATGCCCAACCATTCATGTTTTTCACAGCTTGCTACTGTCTGATTGATCAGGCAAAATCACTACACTCATGTGCTGCTTGTTACCATGGCTACAAAATAACGTACAGAAATATCTTTAAGCGACTGCTCAATATGAATAATTTCCAGAACAATCGGTGGATTTTATTAGTAATTTAACCTTTTTTAATATCAACATATTGATTTTCACAAAATATTATGAGTCTGATCACAAACAAAAGGGACAATTTGTTTTATGTGAAAGCACCGCTGATGTATGTACACGCTCAGCCGTTCTGTTGCATCATACTGAGTGCAGGTGTGTCCTCGCCACACTTCTTAAAATACACACTCTAAGGAGTGAACTACATCTGAACTTGATTAGCATTAACGCCTTCAATTAGACGAGGTGCTGCCACCACTGAGCAAACTAATTTACAAGCAAGTACACAACTGAGCAAGTACCGACTGTAATTTGCATTCAAACATGCAACTGAAGGAGTATTGACCGCCCAGCAGGTGTCCCGGGTTTGCGACAGACCACAGATTACAAGTCGTAATTCACAGTGGAAATCTGCAACATGCTGCGTAAAAATCACTTTGATTATTTCTTGACTTGTCCTATTTATATTAGTTGCTAAGAGACATGGTAACATTCCTTTACATACATGTGGACATTTATTCATGATTTACATGTATTTTTTTTAAATTTAGAAACATAATTCTCCAGTCCCTCACAGGTGGGAACTAATTAACACTCATTCAGGTATAAACTCTCAATGCTCATTTATGTCAGAAGTTTTGGAATCCCTAAAGAAAAAGTCAATATTTAGGTTCTGTATCTGAGACATTTATGACCTGGCATGAATCACTTATCTTTTATAGACTATTTTCACAGCATATATATGAGAAGCTTTATAAGTAATGGATTCATTAGGGGAGCAGTGTTTAGTGTGTGTTAAGGGTTTAGTGGCGTTCTTGTGGTGAGGTTGCAGATTTCTGAATACCCCTCTCCTCCCCTTCTAACCTCGAAGTGGTTAAGAGAATCTATGGTGGCTGTGAAACTCACGAAAAATGCAAATGGCTCTCTAGAGAGCGTAAATATGGACTCAAATGGACTCTTATTGTGTACACGGTAGATATGGCCCCATTTGAACGCAGCAAAAAAACTTGTGACGGCCGTGACAAAGCTGTGCATGTATACTGAAAATATCTGAGCTGCCACTATTCATTTATTGCGATTGAAACAGTTCAAATACTGTCAAGGTCACCTGACCTTATATAAACTAAAAAATAAATTCAGTTGGCCACAACAGAATCATTTCTGACGTAAAAGTGAGGCACAATTTTTACATCAAAACAAAAATAAGCAACTGAGTGTCTATAGTCAGGTCAGCCACAGTAGCTTTTAGAAATGCTACTAATGATGAAGCTGCGCTTGTTTATTTAGCGTGTCAGGCTTTCAGACCTTTTCTTTTGCTTTTAAGACTTACCAAGCGATGCCACATAAGGTTGGATGTAAATGTGTTTGGCAGACAATGATGCTTTAAATGTCAATGCCTGTTACTCATTAAACTTCTTGGCAGACTCTGTCTTTAAAATGTGTACACTCGATAAGTCTTTGAGAACTTATTTAAAACTTGAAATAAATACCATTTATAGTCAAAATGTGACAATTATTTAACATTGTGAAAGCACCACTGATTGCTTTGTTTTTAATACGACAGAGGTTTAGTATTTGAGGGATGCTTTTTCAGTATTTGCTTTTGTACTTTTCTTTAGATTACTCCTAATTTTAGACAGAGACTGCATAATTACACGAATACTTTTGGCTGTGCTCAATGGCAGAAAATAGTTTAGTATGTTTTCCCAAGTGATATTTCTTTGCATGTGGTCTGTGATTTGTGAAACACATCCTCATATAAATACATATATATATATATAAATATAATATAAATATATAAATAAAAGGTATCCTGTAAAAACTCAGTTTCTGAAGTACTTTACTAAGATAAGAGCCTACATCGTCCTTTTTGCAGGCATTGAAATAATCAAGCATTTTGGGTGGAGGAATGCGTCTTCTTGTTCTTGACCCCCAAAAGTTGAACACCAGCCATGTCTGGGAGCATTTATCAAAAAGGTATTTTTTTTATCAAAAAGCTCTCTGAGCTATGTTCAGTCACTCGAGGATATTGGAGTCGAATCGTTCAATAGATATTACCTTACCCAGACTGAAATATGACAAGCATCTATTGGATGGGAAGAAAGAGTTGTGTGATTGGGCACAGTGTGTTTCTCCTCGCTCGCCATGAAGCTAGGTTATTCAAAGTGGTTATAATGACAGACCAAACAGGGAGTCTTGTCTGGGAATAAAGATAAGACCGAGCAAGCGCGTGTATGGGTGTGCGAGTGTTTGTTGGAGTGCAAGGAGGGGTTATGTGGGAACAGACAGGAGGGCGAGTGGGCAAGACAGATGGACAGAGAGGAGAGAGGGAGGCAGATGGACTGGAAGAGGAAGAGGGGGAAAGAGAGATATTGCATAATAGCACAGAAATGTCCATGATTGCACACAGCAGCATAATTTAAAGTACGGCGCCCATCAGGATTTATCTACTGCCCTTTCTCTCTTTCATTAAACTTTTCTCTCATTCTCTGTCTGCTCTTGCTGTTTCATAACCCAGGAAATCAAATTTATTTTCAGGACACTTTA
Organism: Brachyistius frenatus; assembly: GCF_029030835.1. Taxonomy (NCBI): domain Eukaryota; kingdom Metazoa; phylum Chordata; class Actinopteri; family Embiotocidae; genus Brachyistius; species Brachyistius frenatus. Next base: position 3,181,089 of record NW_027210623.1, read on the forward strand.
AAGCGAGGTGTCGTAATATACCAAACCAATGAAAGTGGTACCAAAAAGGTCAAAATTACTAACAAGTGCACAAATGTCCAAATAAAAAGGCATAATGAAAAACAGCCTTTAAGACAACACGCAGCAGCAGCATCTGACAACAGAAGCAGTGTGGTGAGGTGAGTGAGAACACTGTGCTAAAGATGCTGCTTCTACAAGTCGTCTAGAATTGAGCAAAGTCCACATCTTGTACTGAGGAAAGGTATTTGAGCTGTCGTGGTTTTGGGAACAAATTGTGGTCTGTGGTGTAAACTGAAGCTCTGTGTTTGACTGGACGGATGGAAGCCACACCCCAAACAGTGCTAGCAGAGGTGGAGCATTACGAAGGCCAGGTGAAAACTGAATACAAACAAACAGATCACAAATGTAGAAGATTTAAAATTTAAAATTTTGTGGTAGTGCAGTGATCCATTCATTTCAATCTCGCGTTCATTGTGATAAGAGTCCGAAAGATGCTGGACTTGTTGGGCCAATCAAGGGATGGGCATTCAGGCAAAAATACTCTCTGGGGCCTGGTAGCAACGTGTTCTTCTTTCCTTATGTTGTGTAATAACATTACCGCCACCTTCTGATGGAAGTATCGCATTACTTCTAGGCGCCCGTAAAAATGCGGGAAATAAGGAAGAATAATAGTCGCATAAACGAATCGATTTTTAATATTTTAATGATTATTTCAATATTAAAAAAATCAGGTACCATCCCTATCCAATACTGATCGTAGGGACTACAAAAATATGATATCAATATATCCAGACAAATGTGGGTACCCAAACCCTTGTGAATAACATGTAATGGAGGCAGAGTATTTTACAGTTTAATGATCAACTTAATTGTCCAAAATGACATCAGTACATTGAAAAATGAACTTTACTGGGAATGTGATAATTATAAGTAACTAAGAATGAAAAGAAAAGACAAATCAATTTCTAAATTATCCCAAGCATTTTTTCCCGCATTATGCCTCATAAAATTATATAAACTCTTTTTACACACCGATACGATTCATCTGTAATATGGCAGTATCGGACTATGACATTGGCCATCTGATAAATTGTTAGGGCTCTAGTTGTAATGCGTTGACTTATTTGGTAAATGCACCAGTGATAACACTGGTTTCCCTCCTCTTTCCAGTTTTTGTACTAAAACTAAGCTAACAGGCTGGATATAGTATGGATCTCTTCGACAGGCATGATATGCGATTTCTGTGATACTTGTGAACCACATTTGATTCAGGAATGTACCACCTACCTTTTTGTTTACTGTAATTACTGTAAATTTGATGTTAACTACTGATCATGTGAGTACTTTTATTTGAACTGTGTCACTGATAATGATGTGTTCATGGCTCTCTGGGACCTCATTACATCTTTTAGCTGTGTTTTTCTTCACTGTTTTGTTTCTCTCTTACTTTTAGCAACTATTTTTTATTTTATTTTTTTTGCTTGGCTCGCAGCTGGCAGCTGTTTTCATTGAAATACATCTAAAAACCCTCTGTATGCTGCGGAGTATGTCTCTATCGTATGAAATGAAATATAGCAAAGTGGCAGGGTTTTCATGCTGCCTGTTGAAAGATAAAACATTCCTTGACAAATATTGTCATGGTTGTTATTGCCTCGAAGAAATGAAAGTCGGAGAGAGCCGAGAACCTTTGCAAAATCACAACAAAACCAAACGGAAAGAAAACTCGTATTTGTTCCTTGATAATTTTGTATTGATTACAGAATACAGATTGGACTGACATGGCATATTTGCTGTGGGTAAATACTTAAAAATTATTTGAGTATAAGAGTATAAAAACAGTACTGAAGGTAAATGTATTGTTAATCCTTCCAGCCTGGGGCCTTTTTCTTTTTTAATCTTCTCAAATAAAACCCAAATTCAATTAGTAACAGCTCCACCTTGGGCACTATGGATAATAGACACTGCAGAGAATTTAGATTTACAATAAGTCCTGTTATTCTCATTACTAGGTCAGACAGAGATGGGAAAAACCAAGTTTACTTCTTCATAATCAAAATTTTAGATTAGAGAGTGAATTAAATTTTTAAGGACTGATGCTTTTAAAACTTGTTCATAAAATTCTCAACTCCAGCTTGAACAAATTTGACGCAACTGTAATAGTGCGCAGCAGTCATAGTTCGGAGGCCTGTCACACAGTGCACTACATTGGGGTCCTGGTAGAGGGACAAGGTGGAGAGGGTTAACAATGATATGAAATCTTCCTTTTGTGTATCTCAATATAATGGAGAAGACTGAGATAATAATGTCTAAAACACAGAACTTCCACGACCAAGTGTCGGAGATCCCTGAACCTCTGAGTAGAAACACAGCAGCCATCTGTAAATCTGTAAAATGTAACATCTCCAGTTCTTCCTGACAACTGACTTAATGATTAGTATTTGCAATAATAATGCATAGTAAAATGACCACCAGCTCTTCTTTGATCTTTGCTTTGTATTCCGGATCCGAGTGTCTTGACCAGCCAGGACTTCTTCCTCCCGACAGTTCACTGTGGTGAAAAGCTCCTGCCGGTCTTCGGCGAAGAAGAGCTGTGCGAGGCCTGGTGCTGTTTGGTCAGGGCAGCGGCTGGGGATGGACCTATATGTGGATATTATAATTCATTCAGCTTTGCACACTGGCCAGGGATAAGCTCACCTCAAGGTCAGGGAGCTGTGAGTGGAATACTCATCGGGAAGTCTGGGCTTGTTTTCACATCCCTGCAGATCCTTTTCCATCTCCTCACAAATGAGGAAAGATTGTGCGATGTACTTGCCAAGAATAAAAACTCTGGCAATAGAAACCCTGTTGCTGTTTTAGCGCTGCTGTTTGTCTGGTAAATTGCCAGAATGAACTTTTCCTATTGAATGCACCCACTTGTGTTAAACTGCATGTGGAAGTATGTTGCAGTTTTACCACTAATTTATACAAATATATTGTTTATTATCCTATAGTAATGTATATTTTAATGGAAATCTCCTGTTATTTCAAGGATATGTGTTCTGCACATTTCTCCAGCAGAAGTGCAAGTGTGGGAGTCTCACATACAGTTTTCATTTTACATGTGTATTGAAAAGATAACACCATGCATTTGTAATATACATACTGTAAACCCACCACAGCCATGCTTACACAAATGCACAAAAAGTAAGAGAAAATAAATCCTACATGACCAAAGAAACAAACACAAACGCACACGCACACGCACACGCACACACACACACACACACACACACACACACACACACACACACACACACACACACACACACACACACACACACACACACACACACACACACACACACACACACACACACACAAAATAGAGATCCAGGGAGCACAGACAAGTGTGCATATAGCCTGAGGTAAAACAGAAAACAGAAGCAAAACAGAAACAGTCTGCTCTCTAGATATCCATGACAATAGCAAATTGATGGAGGTTACTTCTCATATATTATTTATATTATTTGATAGGGTTGTAGGCGATCTACACGGGAGAGAAACTCTGGAGAGAATACACAACATCTTGAATGTTTGGATGAGAGAAGCTACATCCTCCAAGGCGTGTTGCATGTATGTTTTCATCTGTCACGTTTAAATGTGAATAAGAGGCGTGCTTTCTTATCCTCTCCTGAGCTGCAATAAGACTCACAGCCATTATGGTGCACTAAACCACTGATGTCACTCAATGTAATAAGAAGCTGTGGTAAACAAATCCATATTTTCTTGTAGCCAAATGCATCTACAGTATGTGTATTTTACTGAGTTAATTATGTTTTTTTTGGTTTTTTTTTTAGCTTAGGCTATAAATGCTGTGGTGTGGCATTGGATTATGCTACATACTTGTCTATGAACAGATAAACATAAAAAAATAAGTTATAACTTTATGTGGAGACAAATACTGTAGTAAATTCAGAATATAACATTTCATCTATCAAACATGAAATAGAAACGAAGAAAAATAATCTTTCCTCGTTGATTCTTGTTTTCTCACATTACCATGTCTGCTTTGTGTTGAATACAGTAATGTACAACAACTGTTTTCACGCATAAACACTTTCTATCCTGTTTTTGGTTTTGGAAGTTTCTCACTGGCTTTTGCTGCAGGCAAAAAAGCATTTAAAATATTTGTGACACATCAAAGATGTGACATTTATTTTCAGTTGTTATCTCTGCTTTTTATGATTGTATATTTGAAAGATGTGACAAAATGAATACATAATAGGAAAAATCTATTTTACTAGTGCCCGGGAGTAAAGCATTTTTACTGCCAGAAAGTGGTGTTAATGCACAAAAAAGTAGTTTGTCATCTGTCATTAAGTTTCAAAAGAAAAAGAACATGTGACCGTCAGCTCCGGTAAAACATGGGTGGCGGTATGAGATTACTTGTGCTGCACAAACCGAAGAAACATGCAAAGACTTCAACAGCTGTCAAAAATATATATGTGGAACTAAAAAAAAAAAAAGGCAAAAAAAATAGAAAGTCTATCCACAGATCAAGAATCAATAGCTTTGTCACCAAACCAGTCTTTCAATAATAGTTCAATAGTTCCCAGCAAATATCATATAGTATTTTTGCTTAAAATGTCCATCCCTAGTGTATAATGGTAAATTAATGGATGTCCATGTATAGTACTGTGCTGCATTACTGCACAAAAGCACAAAGCACAAACCACAGGTGTAATGTGCTCCGCTACATGTAAATAAAGACATTTTCTGTGCTCCACATGAGCTCTGTTTTTCTGGCTGTTCTCTCTTTAATTAATTGCAATAGAAAAGTGTTCCAGTTATTTTTTGTTTTTAGGGAATCAAACCTTGATTACTAGCAGGGATATCATGTAAGTGTGTGTGTCTGAATGTGAGAAAGACCACCTGCTGCTGATATAGCTACCTATTTTGTTTAAGGAAGTAATTTGGCCTTAATCCACCACTTTAATTTTGTACCCCACTGATTGTAATTCCCCTCCTACAGTTCCACTCTGGAGAGCCGTTGAGCTTGGAGAATTTGTGTAATGCAGACTCTTATTTCACTATTTATATTGGAAGGTTTTTTTTACGACAAATGTGAAAATCATGGGGCTCAAAGCCCTTTGCAATTATTATTTCGTTTTTGAGTCCAAGTATTTATTGAGACATTTCAGTTTAGGGGAATGAATGGATCACAATGAGGTTTAAAACAGAAGTTCACAAACCGGCGGGTTACGTCACAGTTTCACATGCGGCAGGCGCCTGTGGGCCATTGAAAAAACAGCCCGCAGGCAGGTCGTGGGCTGCCAGTGAACTCGACCTGGCTTATTGGCTGTAAATCCCACTGTCACATCCTCTCCTAGCATCTTGTGACCTTTTCCTCTGTGTGAATGGTGTTTTTCAATTTTGTGTTTCGTGTAAATAGACGTTTTTAAAGGGTTTCATTGAACAGAGGAAGCAACTGCGATCGTGTTTCTCAACATTATAATTCTACTGCTAGTTCTGTTTATTATACATAAAGTCAACTGTCTGTCTGTCCACATGTTTCTTGCTCCTTCTGCGGTTTCTCCCTTTTTCCCATTAAAGGTTTCTTCCTCATCTGAATTGAAGGTCTAAAGACGGTGTCACGTGTTGCACAGATTGTAAAATCAGCTGAGACAAGCTTGTGATTTTGGGCTCGAAGATTAAAATGAGATTGTCTTGAAGTGGCCTTAAGTGTAAAAGAACATGATGCATCACAGTGGGGTTTGATCTCTATCTGCAAGGTAGCAGAACTGAACAGAAAAACAGCTTTTTACAATCCATGGAGAAAGGAAAACTACAATAATCTTAACTCCAAACATCAATCTCAACAATTCACACATCTCATCCAAATAAGTAAAACTCTTTAAACTTTTTCATGTTTACACAAATTTTAAATATAGAAGAAATGAGCAATTAAAAAAATAAAAATGCATAAAAAGATTTGGGCCTTTAATTACAAAAGCAGTGGGGGAAAATGTGATTGGAGGTCCTTCCCCATCAATTAAGCTGCTACACTAAAACCCCTGCAGGTTTGATTTTAAAAAAATTCTTAAGAGGGACAAGTTTTGATTTACATAATACACTAATCAAACAACACATATATCTTAAAACTTTACTCTGTGATCTCAGAACATCTGTAAGGGAAATCAAAGGGGTCAATTAGATGAAGTGCAGTGTAGTGCATGAGGTGAAGGACCTCGCGCACAAATGACACATAATAACTGCTGAGTCATCATTGGTAGTACTGGGAAGTATTTGGTTGCAAACAATATTGTAATGGGATGGTGGTTACAACAGTCATGAGAGAGAAAGAAAGATTTGGCTCACAACTCTTGCTCAGAATCATGAATGTCTCAGTCCTCCTGGATTATCATTAAGGGTATTTTCAACAATTCCTACAACAATGATCTTCATTAGATAATGCTCCACCCACTCCGTGTGCAGAAATGTGGAAAATGTTTTCTCCTGTGGAAGTGTTTTTCATTGATTATAGGTGGCACAGTATAATATGTCACCTAGTTATCACCAACAGGCAAAACAGAAACATGTGTGACATCACAACCTATATTCATGTCTATCAACAAAAAATTTACAGACATCGGATGTTCAGTGAATAACAACATCGTCTTTATTTGCTTTCATAATTTAGTCAAAGTTGTGCAATGTGTTATATCCTACAATAAATAGGTCAATTTAATTTCTAGGTTCTTTAGAGAACAAAATGCAATGGGAAATGGACGTAGCATTATCTATTTAAGGTCATTAGCATTAAGGTCATGTGATAAATGCTTTGGTTGAAGGTCCAGGAGGGTTGAACTATTAATGATTAATAAATAGTGATGCATTTCAGATTGAAATCATACCTTTGGGCTACATTTAGACTGCCAGCCCAAATCAGATTTTTGTCATATCCAGATTGTAACTGGATTTATTTTTGAAAGTCTGAACAAAGAAATTAACATGAAATGAGAATTTTGCATTTGGGACGTGGTTTGAAATGCAATTGGAATTGGATTTCTAGTCTGGACCCTCTGCTGCCTCAGATCCGATTTCTTCCATCACTCAATGCGAGACAACATCATTTTCAGAGAGACAGAGTGTGCAGAATCTATGCTACCGCTAGCAGAGCACTAGCAGTAAGTGTTGATTTTCACGCTGCAGAGCACAACGATAACAACGGTCCACGGACAGAAGCCGAAATGACTGTGCTGCCACTTCCGTGCCGGAAGCTTCATGTTGGAAAGCCACGTCACCAGCATAGCTGCATTTAAGTCGTTACCACAGCAACCCATGCAGATAGGTTGGTGATATCCGGACACACCAAATCTGATCTGTTCACTTGCAAAAAACTGTGGACGATCTGTCCTAAAGATCTGATTGGGGAAAAAAATGTGTCTACAGTCTGAACATTGCTTTTGATAGCTCGATTCCTAGATATAGCTTTAAAATAAAAAGGTGGTTACAAATATAATGTGGAGACAAAATAACTCTAAGATAAGCACACAAATAAATGCATCAAAGAACAGAAAAAAAAACCCACAGACTTACACAAAAGATTAATATTAAAGTATAAACCAACGTAGATGTGCCTCCCACACGTGCTAAAGAAATCCTCCAACTAAAGTCAAAATGATCTGCTTTTAGCTTTTAGTGTTTTAAAGATTCTTTTGCATCATTGATAACATGGTCTTAAAACACTCAAGATACATTTTGTTGAACAGGAAATGAGACGCCTGTCCTCCATATGACATGAGTCACTCTATTATTTGCACATGAATGACTGTCCAGATGGCCAACGCGCTGCAGTACTACGGCTTTATAAGGTATGCAGTGGTTCACTGTGCACAAAAATATGATGTCAACGATGTCTTATTTTTAGGGCCTTATTTATAACAACTGTAAAGGTGATGTCCATTTATTTTGGAGTAGAGAAATATTTAGTAGAGACAACTTGACCTCTGTCGATGTTGACTTTGTTATGAGAGCTGCGAGAGTGATTAAACAGAATTAACTGTCAACTGAGCTTCATTAGCTGTGACACAGAAAGTAATTACATTTACACTGCAGATAAGACCATCAGCTGGATCAAAATGTATTTGAACTATATTACAGTATCTACCTTATATTGGACATAAACACAACCGCAATAACTAAACATAATTATCTCTTCACTTTAAATATTCCATAACAATCATAAGGAATTAATGGTTTAACAAAAACTCTTAAGGTGTAAAGAGATATGAGAAACTGGGATGTGGCTGTTTGGTACCTGTAGATCAGCACAGAAGGACTTCCCCATCATCTTCCTTCATCTTTTGTAATTGTTACCACAGCAAGACCATAATTATGAGAAGTAGAGTTGGGTAGACTGTTCACATCTGTCTTCCACTTCTAAGTCCAAGTCCAATATATCAGGAATTTCTGACAGGAAAGATCTGTCTCATTATGAGAAAAGGCCTACAGCGTGAGAAAATGGCTGCAAAGTCACCATTTACTGGCTGAAATATTGTTGATTTTAGGAACAGTTCAATTAATTTTTCAAGAACATTTTGAAGAGCTGCACCCTTAATCAGCTGCATCTTCATCACGGGTCCACAAGTCACAAGAGCTGTTTCAAAAATGGATAATTTTTAATCAAATCAACTACATTCCCAGTATTGTTTTGACATTTTTTGTGAGATGCAAGCTGGTCTTGCAAAAACAGAGCTGACGTGTTAAAGATAGCAGAGCGAGGCACAGAAAAGAGCCTTGTGCGAGCTGTGAGCAAGACGCTTTGATAACATGTCCAGTGGACACTGGCACATTGGCTAGATTGTCCCTGGGAGCTACAGTGGAGGCGTAACGCGAAACAACTGCATCCAGCAGACGTTGGGAGTTAGAGTTGTTTTTGCTGGAAGGCAACTTAACAACAACCTGTACCAGCTGTGTTCATCTCATTCACACTGTTGCTATTTTTGTTTGAAATTTGCTGTGGTAGGATGATTTTTTTTTTTTTTTTAATCCTGCCTGTGAGGCTCTGATTGGTTTGAACCTATTTCTGAAACTACAATCAGACATGTGGGTGTCGTTTTAGAGGTCTGGAACCAGGCTACTTCAGGCCCTGCAAAAGCAATATTAGACAGAATATTTATCCTATAATCAGAGATAAGAGTTTTACACTACCCCTCAGAGTAGTTTTTCAACATTGGTGGTGTGTGAACCCATCAGTTACATAATTTTTCCGTTTGTCACTATGCACTGCCTTTGAATGAGCAAAAATCGGATTAGAAAACAACAAGTTTTGTTAAAATATGATTTCTTTTTTCTTTTTGTAAGCAAACTTTTGGTTTAATTTCCTCCTGCTACCACCATATCTCTGTCAACTGATTACATACAGTGTCAATTCTCCTCAGCCACTTAATTCTCTGTGGCTCTTATCCCTGGCCACTTATGTTTTTCATCATTCAGTTTTGATTTATACAGTGCAGAATGCACCATAAATACATGTCAAGGTCTGAATGGATGAAAAATTTGACTGCTAAGTGAATTGTTGGATTTCACAGACAGACACATGCATGTAAATGTGCATCGGCGGTAATAGATTATGCGACTCTGTATGTACTGCTCTTGTGCCAAAATAATATGACTTAGATCGGCTCCCACTGACTGCAGGAGAAAGTGAGGCCTGATGTCCACTAGGGGACAGACTGTCTCCTGCAGAGTTTTGCTCTGTTGATCTGAAGCTCATCCAATCTCTTTTTCTTGTCCTCACTGTCTCTTGTGACTCTCACGATAAGAACATTTCCAAAAATTCAAAGGACTGGCTGTTCAGATTCATAGCAGATATGCAACACAAATGCATGCAGCCTGAAAAAGACCAAGACAACAGCTCTGTCTTTCTTTCAAGGCATTTGTTATGTGTTAAATTAATTCATAACAATAGACGATATCAAAATGTCTGTGTACCACCTTTTGCCATGTTACAGTGCCTGAGTTCAAATTCAATTCTAATTTAAATACACATTGATACAAGCAAGGAAGGCGAAGAGAGAGGAAGCTTTTTTTGTTGTTCTTCTCAGCACTAATGATGGCTTACGGGGAGAAAGAATTTATCCCATCTGTAGGCCGACCCTCTGAATGCATTGTAGATTTCTTTAATAGGGAACTCTCCCATTGTTATGGGGTTACAGGCATGGCTCAGGGAAGTAAGGCGCACATTTTTTGGGAGAAGAAATGGTGTTGTATATTTATAAAATGTTCCTCTTTCTTCTTGTTTGAGTACACAAAGTGCACACGGCTATGTCAATTTAGTTTAGTGCTCTACTTTTTTCAATTTCTTTGCACATTTTTCCAGTGTTAAAGAAACACACATTTCAAACAATTACAGCCTCTTGCCATATAGTGAGCAACAGCACCCATCTGGTACATTGCACTTTTCTTGTTTTGCTACCTTCCCTAAATTCAGATAATCACACAATTCTACATAGAAATCAATAATTATGGATAAATGTAATGCAACAATGACCAGAAAAATTTACATAATTTTAGATGCCAAAGCTCTGACATTTTCTCCCTCTCATTTTTTTATATTTCCTGATGCACGATACAAAACTAGCCTCATGAATAAAACAACAGCACCGGCTATTTGTTCAAACACTTCACTCGGCATATGCCTCCATTTTCCTGACAGGGGCCTCACGTGGCTTTGTAAATAATGATGTCAGGAAGTGGGAGTAGCGTGACGTTGCATATTTAATTGTTTAAACATAAACTCGACCATGGTGAAATGAATAACTCATAATGGTCAGAAAGGCCCTAACAAATGTCATACTGACAAAAAGAGAACGGCAATGGCCAAATTCTACCTGTTTTGTTGGAAGATATGTTGTGCAAGACGAGATTCTATACTTCTATGGCACCAACCTAATTGCTTCAGTACTATCTCCTATCATAAAATGCCTTGTTATTCAGCACCAAATTCTGATACCTAGGTTTCATCCACACGGAGACGTTTTTGTTTTAAAACACACTTAAAAAACATAAAAACCTTTGCTACGTTTATAACGAGTAAATCTCATCAGCATCAGTGAGCCACAGTATTTAACAAACGTAGCTTCTACTTAGGCGGCCTGCCTATATACATAAAGTCACTTAGTTTCAACTTATGTAAGTCAATCTTACATTAGAAAGCCTGATTTCCTTCTTTTGAAAGTACTTTTTGGCCCCACACCTGTCAGACTAATGTGCCTTGCAGGATTCGAAGGCTTCATTGTGTGCAGCCAGCTATCAAGCATCTACCGATAACATGTGAGGCATTTAGGGGACATTAGTAAGTTGTAGCCTTGAGCGATAACTTGCATGTCAGGCGTAGATAATGGCTACGGAAACAACCAGAGTTAAACCCTCCCCTTTTCTCTGCATGAAAACTCAAAGATTTGTACCGTAATGTAATTCCCTTTTTCTTAAATTGGATTTTTCAAAACTGGTTGTAAACACTATTGTTCAAGGTATCAGTACTGGAATCAGAAGTTTTTGAACAATACCCTATGCAAGACAAACTTTATCATCACCATCAGCAACTTAGGATATGCGTATGTAGCAAAGTGTAGCACAAGTTAAAGCCCACTCAGCTTCTGTGCATCGTCAGTGTCACGCAGTTAAAGCTCCTTCTCATCTGTCCTCCACAAAATCCTTGTGTGCCTCTGCTTTTCAAACCTGCTGTTAATTCCTCCATCGGCCCTCCCCATTCTCCTGCCTTACCTGTTGCCTGCTGTCTTGTTATCCCTTGTGTATTTAAATCCCTGTCCTGACTGTCACTACTCTTGTTTTGAATCTTGTGTTGCCTTGACACTAATTTCCAAGTAATATGTTTTGCTCGTGTGCTTCAGCCCCAATCTCTTTACTGCACGTCTGCAAATGTGATATGAATTCACTTAAGTGTACTCATTTTTTTTTTTTAATTAGGCCAATGTTTTTGAACATATAGTATATTTGATTCAATGAGCCCTCCGACAAATACTAATAGATTTATTAATTACATTATCCCATAATGAGATGCGTCATCACTGGATTAATTGTAGCCATTCAATGTTTTGTAACTCAGCAACAACAGATAAATAACAATGTCCTCAAAAAGATATTGCATTAATGTGTGAATTGATACCGCGTAGTCTGTTTAAGTTGTCAGTTGTAAACATATTTGTCGTACGTTTTTTGACAGCATGCAAGCGGAAGGAGAAAATACACTGCTGCTCTGCCTTGACCAATATAGAATAAAAGATGATCACATCATCATCATGCACTTCTTCATAAAATCTTTCATAAAGGAAGGATAGTTGATGATTACTATGCTACGACGACGAGACTTAGAACTTTAACAGAAAATGTGTTTGTGTAGTCATTCTATAATAAGAACAGTGTAGTGGCAACACAATTAATGTGTTCCCTCTTTTGTTCGTCAACATTGTTAACATGCTGAAGTCAGACACACAACTGTCTTCAAACCGATCAATGTTAAGTATTGGGAGAAGCAGCCCCCGCAGGCGATGACGACAGGTATATCATTCCAAGTTCTTTAGTGTGCGATGTGAAACCAAAACGAAAGACTTTTATACACCTGAAAGTTGCGACCGAGGCTCACGTTTTTGTCATGTCGGGTACATTTGATCCGCTTAGTTTTGGTTTCACATTCAATTTTGTGTTTCTTCTATTGATTAATGAGTGATGATACGCTGCCTCAAATTCCTGGCCATCCAAAAAAAGTGTTTTAACACTGCAAACGAACCAAACCGTGATGCAGTTTGATCCGGACCGAGACCACCGCGTTGATGGTTAAGGTTAAGGTTAGGTTAAGGGGATGGCAATACGTAATGTCAGAGAAGGTTCTCAAAAGGATAGAAGTACAAACATGTGGGTGATGGACACATTTACAAGCTTCTTTTTCTGTCTCCCTCTTCATACGTCTCACTCTATCACTCTATCTCTCTGTTGTGCAGAGCTTGTCAGAAGGGAATCAGGGATTAGGGAGGCTTTAGCATCAAATCTGACAAAGGTAATTCCAGTAATTAGCATTCACTAGAAGAGTGAGAAAAGATGGACGTGATCAAAGACTGCATCACAGAATTTCATGCCGATGTACGTATACATCAAATAAGCAACATTTCTTTTGTAATTTCTCTGCAGTTTGAAATTGTTTAAAAGTGCTCCTGTGCTGTCAAGTGTTGAGTGTGGCAGTAGATCTCCAAACCTACAAAGCTGTCATGTAAAATGGTACAAATGAGGGGAGGAAAATGAAACCTTTTTGATGACATCTGATGCTTTTCTTCACGCTGAAACAATTCGAGAAGTGTTATGATTCATACTTAGCACAATTTCTGCTGGAAAGGTGTGGACTTTGACTGATATTTTCATTATTAGGATTATTACATCCGATGGCTAATTCAGAGAGATTATAAAATCTTTGCAAAGCAGGAACGTAATCAAAATGAATCTAATATTTAACCAAATGAGGTAAGCCATTAGTCTTCATTATTGTCTCATTTTGTTACATTAAGTGAAAACAATTGCAGGAATGGATAAAACTCAGGCGGGCTTGTCTGGTAACGCGTGTATTTTGACTCAGGCCAAACTACATGTTGCTTACATCAGAATAATGCTGAGTTTGAAAGGAAAAAGACACAATGGTAAGAAATAGAAAAAAGACATGCCTTAAGGGAAGGAATTAGCAAGGTGAATCAAATTACAGAATGTGAGCTGTTGGGATGCAGCTCACATATTTATGCATCAAATGAGATCTTGCACAGCCCAGAACCCTCGTTTGTTAATCCTGTGTTTAGAGGTGTGATTCAACGGTGCCACTTTGGCTTTCGATGCCACATTTCCAGGGCCATTTATGTTGATTTGTCACACAAGTGCTGCAATTAAGGAACGCTGCTCATCAGCAGGTTGACTTACATCCACTTAACTGCAGTATCTGCTCCTCTGTTGCCCCTCTGTTGCTTTAGATTTGTCAAAGTATAAGACCATCAGTGCCAGAGAGAAGGTAAGGGATGAGGGAACAAGACCTGTGAATTAAGGCTGCAATCATCAATATCCAACAGCTGACTCAGCCCGAACTGCACAGCTGTTGTGCGTTCCTTCTCTCTGAAATGCATTTGTACAACAAGCCATTGTTTGTCATGTGGACACCCTCATGTCTTTCTGACCATGAACCACATGAAACAGCACCTCTGCTGTTGAACACTGACAAATGAGGTTCTGGCTTGGGTAGAGTGCATAATTTCATTTCTTTTATTCAATTTTGCCAGATGAAGGCAGTCTCAAACCGGGTTGGTCTCTCAAATCCAGATAAGTTGGTCTATTTTCTTTTACCACATGGCTGAATGTGCTCGACTACATAGGATGAAATGATTCAGAAATATAGCAACCGGAGTGAGGGAAGAAAAGTAGAAACTATATACATTTATTTCTGCTGGTATGAACATTGTTCAACAAATATATTTGAGATCACAGCCTGAGTCCTCATGACTTGATGGTGTCTATGTAAATACAGCTGTTTAACATTTCCCTTACTAGTGCAACACTGGAAGCTTCGTCAGCCCCTGTTGGGCAGCCTGCTGAGGTCAGCATCTACAACACGACAGGTCCTCCTGTCCATCCTCTTTTGGGGCACGACATTACCATATAAACTTTGTTAATGACCTTGTCATTTACACAACTTAATTACCAGAGTTGTGTCCCTTGAACATCTTCCCATATGAATTATACATCAGGAAGGTGGTGTCAGATGAGTAGCTGCAGGGTTTGGTAAAGATATGCCAGCTCAATGCTTCAGCTGAATCACCATGGAAGCAAAACAAATAAAAAGCCAATTGGGAATAACCAGATTTTTATAAAATGAAACACTTTGGTTTCTAGGATGGATGTTTTTTTGAATATTTTCCATAATAATGGTCATTTGGGGGAAGACTTCAGTCTCTACTGGAGAAAAGTGTTACAGATAAGTACATTTTATTTTTTACAGCACATTTATAGACAGAAGTTGAACAAAGTGCTGCACAGCATCAGATAGAATTAAAACAAGTCAAATTACTTGAAAACAATTAGGCAATTAAAAGCAAAAATTAAGCAATATGAATGCCCCAAAGAGTGAGAGTGAAAAGACAGGAAAAAAATTAAACACGAAATGAGAAATAATAATAATAATAATAATTTGATCTGTTCTTGATTTCTTTTGAAAAAAGGTTCAAATGTTGGTGGTATTTTTCTGCCTGAAAACCTTTTAGGTAGAACAAATTCTACCACTATTTGAAAACCATTAGAAAAACATCACTGGGAGGACGTTTTCTTTTTTCAGTGATGTTTAGATCTGTTTTGGCTCCGACCAGTATGTACATTATACTAAAGCATTTGTGTCCCACGAGGTATAAAAATCGCCCTCTCCATTGTGCTAGTCATGTGGTATGATGCCAAAAAAAAAAAAAAAAAAAAATCATAAACACCATTTAAGGAGCAGTAATTTACGTAGCTGGTCTAATAAAACAGAACTGCTGCGTGACTTCTGACACAAAAAGCCAGTCGCTCTCAAAAACAAGAAGTAGGAGGAGGAGTAGGGGAGGCAGCTGTCACATTCATGACAGTGTCATAATGGTCAGCCATTAATAAAACAGTTGAGCTTGGTGTACAGTGCATTTGATATCCCTGAGTGCTGTCAAACCCAAGGTCCATGTTTTTGTTTTAATGAAATGACCTGATTTCATGATTTAAAGTAATGAGGAAAAAAGCTGCAGCCAATATGTTCTTTTAATGAGCTATAACTAAACAGAAATCCCTGGAAAGAATTAAAAGGTTTTGTGTTTTATTCAGAAATCCCCCAAGGCTGCTAATATGCTGCAGAGACACTCATTGTCATCCTCCATCTCTCTCAAACACTCACACGTATTACAATAAAGTAAAAAAAAACATAATCAACAGTCTTTAATATTTAAAATCTATTTCTAAATTAGATTTGTCCACATCCTGGAGGAATATTAAACACTTTTGCTCATCTTTTTATGCAGTTAATGAAAAATGCAAAAACCTTGATTGAACACATCCGTCTCATTTCTACATTCTATCTAATTGATACTATAAAGGAAGTTAAGCTCTTCATGCGCTGGTCAGTTGTTTGGTTCTACTTGTCACACAGAAACTACACACAGTTGTAAATTTCCTGTGGAAGGTCAGCAGAGAGATTCAGTAAACAATACAGTAGGTTTCAGTATGACAGTGTTACAGATGGCTTCACATGAACTTCAAACACTCTTTGATGTGATGCAGAATTTATAGTTAAATCAATGACTGCAAGCTGCCCAGTCCCCGAGGCAATGAAACAACCCCCAAACCGTGACACTTCCACCACCGTGCCTCAGCGTTGATATGAGGTTCTTCTTCTGAAAAGCTGTCTTCGGTCTGCGCTAAACATGTCTACTGTTACTGTGATCAACCAACATTGATTTGTCCAGAGCACCTTATTTCTGGTCTTACTGTATTACTAAACTTTTGTTTTTCTCGGATGTTCTTTTTGGACAGCAAAGGCTTTTTCCTGGCACACCTCCCATGCTTGTCAAATTTGTGAAATATCATTCTGATTGTACATTCGTGCTCTTTGACATCAGCAGTTTCAAGAGTTATCTGCACATCCTTTGATACAATTTAGGGGTTCTTGGAGACTTCTTTTTGAATCAAGCGCTCTGCTCTTGGACTGGATTTTCTGGGCTGCCCGTCCTGAACAACTTGACAGTTGTTTGTAATCTATGCCACTTGTTCATGATTTTTTAAATTTAAAAACAACAACAACAAAAAAACTTTTATAATCTCTTGCCAGGCTCATAGGCATCCACAATCCTTTTTTTTTTTTTTTTTTTTTTTTTTTTTTAAGGCGAGAGAGGTCTTTAGAAATCTATTGAATAGTTGATGAGATTATTCAGTGTTGACCAACCTGGTGGATCCATTCACTGACAGCGGCAGTGGAAAGATGAGCACTCTGGGGTTGAGGACGGCAGGTTCCCAACTTGGTTGGGGAGAGCTGTATACAGATATTCTCTGTATGAAGCTTGTTATGGAGAAACAAGGATAGCACTGACCTTATTTTCTGTAGTTTCATCTTGTTTTAAAACTTCTTGTAGCTGGACATCCTGACTCTTTGAAAGATTTTGAGTGAAAATCATACTGCTCTGGGTCATATCTAAAATGTTTTGATTGGGCCTTTTTTGCAGTGCAGGTGAAAACTTTGTCTTCTTAAAGGGTCATTTTGCATATCCCTTATCTGCAGTAACCTCATCATAATTCTGTGAATGTAAAACTCTTTAAACATGTCTGACAGAAGTTGGCAGGGCTTCTGTGGGTTTGAAAGAAAGGTTGACTCTCCATCGGACGCACAGACCTTACCGTTGAAAAGGTCATTCCACTCTAAATAGTCAATGTTTCTGGAGCCATTCCCATGATAGAACCGCTGATAACTCTCCAAAATGAAATCTATCTGTGTCTGTGATGCATTGCTGTTTCACCGCCATTGGCGTTAATTCATTACAGAACCAGGCAGAGATTACAGCTTTGTATTCCTTGACAATGTCACGCAGGCCTGCGCCATCCAGATAATTATGAGTCGAGAGCTGCAGCCTCAGAATGAGAAAGCTCTCTGAGCTCATCTCATTCTTCTGAATGGGCCTCTGTCAGATACTGACAATGAGTGACCTTGTGCTTGGAAAATCGCACTGAATTAACCATGGAGCAGATATCACTTATACACCCTGGCTGCCTTCCTCTTGAGAGGCCTCGTGTCATCTTTCAAAAATGAATCAACTCAGCTCCCTAAATTGTCCCCCATCCTGCCACACAACAGAGACGTGGTAATTTTTTCTTCACACCATATCCTTTGGATGTGTCTAAGAAGCTAAAATGGATGTGATTGTCATCAGTGTGGATAATTGATTTTGAAACTGTGGCACTTATTAGTCAGACATCAGACTATAGTCTTTGGAAATTCTGATAACAGAAATGTTATATGGCTCCATAAGATGGGCCTTATCTCTGCTGCCAGCACCAAATTTATTTAATATGCAACATTTTTCTAATGTTTTTGTTTGTAGTTTAAGTGCTGCCAAGAGTGAATTTGGAAAAACAACAATAGTAAAAGACAACAGTACTCTTTTTGAATATCAATAATTTGAAGAGATAAAACCCTGTCAGCAGAGTTCTCATAACTCTAACTAACTTCCTGTCAGACATCAGTGCGGGTGTAATCGGCACTTATCTTCTGATATTTATTTTCTCCAAAATGATTTCATTTGCCTGCGCAAAGTTCTTTAACCATAGATGATAAAAAGATGAACTAATGGGCTATTATCAGTCTGTTTAAAGATTACATACATAGGCTGCATTTATTTTTTGAATTCTCATCTGGATATGTTTGCCTGCACTTCAATTGTTCATCCACATTATGGGATAAAAAAAAGTCATATATACAGCAGATAGTTGTATTTGCACATTTATTTGGTTAGTTTGTAAGGTATCCATCCCTGAAACATGAGCTGCCATTAAATGGGCGGATGAATAAAGCTGTTTACTGAAACCTGCATGCCCTCACTTGCTTTCTTGAAAGACCATGTACAAATTGAGCTTTTATGACTGCTCAATTGAACACTCAGTAAGAGCTGTGGTTCATTCGTTAGTTCATTTGCTTCATAATTTATTGTTGTGGATTGGTTGTGTGTGATATTTTTGAAGGTCTCACTGTTAGTTAATTGATTACCAGCAGATTGGAATAAAGATTTCCCTGCTTCTGAATTGTTTTTGTCGTGCATGGTATTGTTAACACTTCTTGAAGTGCATGATATGTCATTAGGCTCTTTGAAATGTGTGCAAACCTGACCTTGTAACACAGAGAACCTCTCACATAGATGTAAGTAAGAATAAACCAGTAGTCACTTCAGTTATGTTTTGAGTAATGTTACTTGAATTTCTGCAGTTTTCACAGCTACTAGAAAAGATCTTCATGGTTATCAGTTTAGTTGGACTGACAGACCTAAATGTAATGATGACTCGACCTACTTCTTTGATCAGAAAGTGCCAGGTGTGGTTGGAAAACAAAGTAATTGGAGACAGAAGACAACTAGCAAACTTAACAAGTGTACCTAAATCCTGACAGGAAATGGTAACTCAGTTTTATTTAAAAGAGATACTCACTGTTGCTTTTCTGTCTACACTGAGCTAACTAAACAGTTGCTAGAATATGAGTTAACAGAAAATGAGCCACATCGGCATCTTTTATTTTCAATCGCTTCTTATTTTGGAGTTCGTTTTCATCTGGGAAAGGCAATTCAAGTTTAGTCTCAGAGACAGTCTGTTTGTAACAGGATCATCTTCCCCACAGCAATTCATATTTCTCTTTTTCTCAGATTGTCTGTCGAAGTTTGTGTTAGGTGCCATTGTTATTTGAGCTCAGTGTACCCATCACTGTAAAATACAGAGCTGTTTTTTAGATAAAGCGAATAAAACAAAAATGTGGCTTCCAGCCACTGTAAATGTGAAACACACCCAAAACTAGGTTTTTAGTTATTTTCTTTACGTCCATGTTGAAAAATGGCCATAAAAACAGGTAGCTGCTAACACAACTAATGTAGAGCTGAATCTGACAAATTCAGTCCAAAGTGGCTGTCGTACAGAGTATAAACTTTTAATGACATTTAACATTTTGATTTTCTTGACAACATGAGACCTCATCCCAGATATCACCCTTGTCATTTTTCCTTTCTTTTCTGCTGAACTTGTAGAAAGGTTTGGGGAACAGAAAATGTATCTCTCCATTTCTTTCTATTCCAAAAATCCTGTTGTTGGTTTGATACAGGTATTACAGCCTCTATGCCACTCTATAGAAATGTATTCTTTTTTTACACCTAGTCTCTAAGAAATCACATTTACAACTAAATTGCAACAGCAAATACTTGAGCTGGGTATTGATAATTTTGATAATTTTCAATACCGGGACCAACACCTCGACTTCAATTCCAGTTCCTAAACAATGCCCTTTTTGATACCAATTTTATAGAATTCATCTTAACAAAAAGAAAAATACTTCACACATTATGGTACAAATGTTTAGTTTTCATGCAGCCCCAGAAAATGCTTCATTAACAAAACGTGATTGTGACTCTATCACGTTTCCTCTAACGCAATGAGTTAACATTAACTTATAATGACACATGTTGAAACTTATGTGCACTGACACCTTTTTGTTTTCTCCCAAAATATACAGTTTTACAGTGCAACATCCACTTATAGTGATTTTATGGTTATCTTTAGGCACTAACAGCTCTTTGTTAAGGTTAGAGGTAGTCTGCTTTAATGCAGAAAATAGTTCACAGCGACTTGAAACATGATGAGTTAATTTATATTTAATCAAAACTCAGACCTTTTTCTAACCTTAAAGGACTTTTGCTGCCTTCATCTGATTGCCGACTAGAGTCAAGATGCAGATCCCGATTATTGGTTTTGGAATAGAGTGCTTTGTGCTCCCACCATCCACCCCAACCACTTCCTGCAGCACAGTTCATACAGTAAATGTAGGATTTTATTAGTTAACAAAAGTTGCCTCTGAATAGTAAAATGGTCTGCACTCATATAGTGCTTTATCACCTTAGCAGTCTCAAAGTGCTTAACACTGTTTCCCATTCACCCAGTCTCACACTGAGGGAGATGAGCTGCCATGCAAGGTGCTCACCATCAGGAATACATTCACACCAATGGTAAGCCATTGGGAGCAACTTGGGGTTCAGTGTCTTGCCCAAGGACACTTCAGCATGTGGACAGGAGGAGCTGGGGATTAAATCGCCAACCTTTCGATTAGTGGGCAACCCATTCTGCCATCTAACAGCCGCCCCATCCAGAATTTACGCTGAACCAAGACAGAACTGGTTGAACAATTTAGCTGTATAGAAATGTAATCTCAGGGTTGAACATGCAGGTATACTTCGGAAGCAACCTTCCCTGTTAAATGCACTTCCTCCTTGTGAATTAGATGAGTATTGAGCCATGTCTGCTTTGTTAGTTTCAAGGTTACAATCTTTCCTAAAAGCTGAAAAGCAGTGTGCAGCTGTGTGCCCACTTGAGACCCAATCATCTCATCAGGTATAATGCATTGAGATTCAACAGGTAAGCAGCAGACTCACAATGCTCCCTTCCTGTCATGTCTGCATCTCTGGCGCATCCACCCCCAGCCCTGCTGTCTGCTATGGTAATACATATCACCGCCTGGAGTGCACTCCAACACTTGAGATGAAACCATCTCATCAAATATCATGTGTGGTAATTCTAGATTCAATAGTCAAGCCTTCCCACACACATTAATCAGACAAGAAGCAGCTTTACATTATAGGATTTAGACAAAATCCCCACTCACTTACTTTGTGCTCGGTGACCTAATTTTATCTCCTTTCAGCAGGCAAAATTCATCCACTTCTGTCATTGCCACCACCAGCATCGCCCCCACAGCTCTCCTTTCATGTTCTTGTTTCTTAGAGACAGAAGTCAGGTAATCAGTAGGCATTAGCTGCATTACGCTTTCTTTAAATCAAATTGGATTTACAGAATTACTAAACTCGACAAGATGCAATGAAGCTTGAGCTTTTGACATGGACCAGTGTTTCTCAGCTCTTTGACAGGTCTCGTTTCATTACATTTCACACCAACACAGACTGAACTGCATTTTCCACCAGCCATGGGTTTGTCACTTCCACGTGTGCAATGCTGTTTTGTTCTGTCCTCTGCACAGCTTCATACCCCATCTAAAGCATTTCAGAAGAAAAGCGTTTTGTCTTCCTGGTTGTTCTAGTCGACTTCCTGATTTGATCATTTGTCTGTGATTTCTGTGCTCCTAGCGTGGGTAAACATTATTAAATGATTTGTTTTAGTCTGTTGTTGTTATTTCCTAATTTGTGCTGTAGCCTACAAAGTTAATAGAACCCCAGTTGTGTATTAGTTGTTGAAAAAAAAAACTATGAAACTAGAGCACCTGTAGCAGGAGGAGAACACATTTCTGGTCCTATTGAAAGACCCGGGTTACATGTTGATGTACTGATGTGATATTCGATCGGCAGTTTATTTTGAAAATCGACCAGATGCTCACTGCTTTCCTCTGTCCGGCTATCTTCCTGGCTAATGTCGCTTCTTGTGAACAGTGACATGATCTACGTAACGCTCCCGTCAAAGTAGACATGGTGCCTTACATTACATTACTGAAAATAGTACATTGTTTTGTTTTTTAGGGAACTTATACTATCAATATGCTTGATGAACCAAACGCAAATATGTTTTACAGGATTATTCACACCTGTGCCCGAGACGTTAACATCTGCTCTATAAAGTAAAAAAGAATAAAATGGTTGCACTCTATGGAATACATCAAGACAAGGCTGCCAGCGTCTAGACAACCATCATGCTTCCTCGCTTTCTGCTTTGTTGACTGCCTAACCAAACAGCTGATGTGAAACCAAGTAGTGTAGTCTTGTCAAAGCATTGCTGCTAAATTGCCACGCTCAGCCTGGGGAGCTTAAACAGCTACTGGAGGTATGTTGAAATGTGAACACCTCCATTATAAGAAGCACTTTTAACACTTATTCAAAATATCAGCAAAAAAACTCATGAAGTTTATTGAAAATAGGGCTAAACCTGATGAAAATACAATGCATGCAACTCATGCCAAATGGCATCTGTCTGGGAAGGAGGCATCTCCCTGCAACATATTTTTAGAGGCAAGGGCGATTTTGTCAGCGATATCTCCAGAGTATTAATTTTTAACATCAATAAGTGAACACACGAGTCCTTTAGCTTGTTATCAAAGTCAATTATTTGGTTGTGAATGTCAGTCTGCTTTCTGTAAACTAAGATGTTCAAAGAAATTGAGCACTGAGGGAATTTCATAAAGCCAGAACAAAGGCCACGCAAGGAGTTCTTGTCTTAAGTGAAAAATGGGATTGCTTTGTGTTTGTCCCTAGGCTTGTGTACCAGTAACTTCAAAACATGAGAGATATGTTAAGTATAGCTGCTCCCCAAACTGCCTCTCTGAGTAACCAAAGAGGAAAAACAACTATAAAAACACAGGAGCAAATATACAGTAAGGTGTTTTATTCATTCATTAACGCCATCAGCTTATTGAGACAACAACAATGAAGGTGCAAATATGCAATAAATGAATTGATTTGAAACTAGTTGCCTTTCGTGATTGTTCAGCCGATTGCACAAATGTTGTGTCTGTCCATCAAGTTATTTTAGTGAAGTTTGTGCTGTGAATGACATGAATTACAGTTCGCATTCTACCCTCACTTATAACTGTCAGTCACCCAGTTGCCGAAACTGCAGGCGTGAACCTCGTGATCGGAGCGTCGCTGGAATCTCATCATGCTGTGGCTGCAAACATTACACCAGGTTTTCCAACCATTGATTCCCAGCTGCGTGCTGCTTTGATGTTCTACATTAAAAGCTTTTTCTTCCTGAAATGAAACACTTTAGGTTAAAAATAAACCATTTCACATCCTGTATGGCTGTTAAATATAATAATGACCGTGTGTTTTTTGCAGTGTGACTGAAAGTAAAACCTAATAATTTGCTGTCATGCTGTTGAGGTGAATTTCACTCCAAGACCATCCTAAAACTCCTTGAAATGCTTTGACACTGTGTCTTTGATTTTTCAGCACACTCAGAGCAAACCTCAGATGGACATAGTCAGATCAGGGAAATCTCATACTAGTCATTAAAGGAACAGTGTGTAGGATTTAGTGGCATCTACTGATGAAGTTGCAGATTGCAACCAACTGAACACCCCCGCCTCACCCTCCCCTTCCAGGCTTTGGTGGCTAAAAAAACTTGTGATAAACACAGAAGACCCTCTCTATCGCCAGTGTTTGGTTTCTCCCTTCTGATGTACAGTAGAAACAGCAGTGCGACATGGTGGCCTCCATGGAAGAGGACCCGCTTCCCAAGTAAATATTAATCCCTAGAGCCCGATGAATGCAAATTGTATCCAAATTCCCACAGCGCATATCCTATGAAACTGTGTGGCTTTATAGCTTTCCAACAATTTCAGGCCTCGTCCGTGTGGTGAAACGTGAATAGTTATGACTTAAAAGTGAAGGTAGTGAAATTATCCTGAAAATAGCCTAGGGTTCATAGGGTTAAGGGTTAATTATAAGATAACAAAAACACAGTCATTCTTAGTTTCAGGTGATTATACACCAATAAAAACACAATTCTGTATGTTATATTCTAACTCTGCCACTGAATCCTACACACCGGTCCTTAAATATTTTGAATATCAAGTTGTTGCTTTAGATTTTTTTTTAATGTAGGCTACAATAGCTTAGTTTTAGGACCACACCAGGGAGAAAAAAAAAATAAAAGGAGGAAGTTTTATTTAATTTTAGATTTTGAGAATAAAGTGGAAATGTCAAGAACAAGGTTGACATGTTGTATGCCCGGCACTAAAAGTGAAAGTTCAACTTTATTCTTGACATTTCAACTTTATTCTTGAAATGTAAAATTAAAAAAAAGAAGTTTCCTCCTGTGGCCCTAATTCTCCGTTGTAGATTACAAACAGAGCATATGGAAAATTTGTTAAAGGTCTTGGTAAAGAAAAAAAAAAAAAAAAAGGTTTTTGACCATTGCTTGTGCTATGGAGCAAGGTTTTTAAGTGTGGGCACACATTTTGCTTGGATGTAACGCACATTCCTGCTTCTAGTTCTGTGCTACTCGATTGGGGGCTGTAACATTCAAAGAAATGTTGCAGCGGGTCAACAAATGCAGGGAAGAAGAACTTTGGAAACTGTAAAACATACAGTGGGTACGGAAAGTATTCAGACCCCTTTAAATTTTTCACTCTTTGTTTCATTGCAGCCATTTGCTAAAATCAAAAAAGTTCATTTTATTTCTCATTAATGTACACTCAGCACCCCATCTTGAAAGAAAAAAACAGAAATGGAGAAATTTGTGCAAATTTATTAAAAAAGAAAAACTGAAATATCACATGGTCATAAGTATTCAGACCCTTTGCTCAGTATTGAGTAGAAGCACCCTTTTGAGCTAGTACAGCCATGAGTCTTCTTGGGAATGATGCAACAAGCTTTTCACACCTGGATTTGGGGATCCTCTGCCATTCTTCCTTGCAGATCCTCTCCAGTTCCGTCAGGTTGGATGGTGAACGTTGGTGGACAGCCATTTTTAAGTCTCTCCAGAGATGCTCAATTGGGTTTAGGTCAGGGCTCTGGCTGGGCCAGTCAAGAATGGTCACAGAGTTGTTCCGAAGCCACCCCTTTGTTATTTTAGCTGTGTGCTTAGGGTCATTGTCTTGTTGGAAGGTGAACCTTCGGCCCAGTCTGAGGTCCAGAGCACTCTGGAAGAGGTTTTCTTCCAGGATATCTCTGTACTTGGCCGCATTCATCTTTCCTTCAATTGCAACCAGTCGTCCTGTCCCTGCAGCTGAAAAACACCCCCATAGCATGATGCTGCCACCACCATGTTTCACTGTTGGGATTGTATTGGGCAGGTGATGAGCAGTGCCTGGTTTTCTCCACACATACCGCTTAGAATTAACGCCAAAAAGTTCAATCTTGGTCTCATCAGACCAGAGAATCTTATTTCTCATAGTCTGGGAGTCCTTCATGTGTTTTTTGGCAAACTCTATGCGAGCTTTCATATGTCTTGCACTGAGAAGAGGCTTCCGTCGGGCCACTCTGCCATAAAGCCCCGACTGGTGGAGGGCTGCAGTGATAGTTGACTTTGTGGAACTTTCTCCCATCTCCCTACTGCATCTCTGGAGCTCAGCCACAGTGATCTTTGGGTTCTTCTTTACCTCTCTCACCAAGACTCTTGGTTCAATGATGCTGCCACCACCATGTTTCACTGTTGGGATTGTATTGGGCAGGTGATGAGCAGTGCCTGGTTTTCTCCACACATACCGCTTAGAATTAACGCCAAAAATTTCAATCTTGGTCTCATCAGGACCAGAGAATCTTATTTCTCATAGTCTGGGAGTCCTTCATGTGTTTTTTGGCAAACTCTATGCGAGCTTTCATATGTCTTGCACTGAGAAGAGGCTTCCGTCGGGCCACTCTGCCATAAAGCCCCGACTGGTGGAGGGCTGCAGTGATAGTTGACTTTGTGGAACTTTCTCCCATCTCCCTACTGCATCTCTGGAGCTCAGCCACAGTGATCTTTGGGTTCTTCTTTACCTCTCTCACCAAGACTCTTGGTTCAATGATGCTGCCACCACCATGTTTCACTGTTGGGATTGTATTGGGCAGGTGATGAGCAGTGCCTGGTTTTCTCCACACATACCGCTTAGAATTAACGCCAAAAATTTCAATCTTGGTCTCATCAGGACCAGAGAATCTTATTTCTCATAGTCTGGGAGTCCTTCATGTGTTTTTTGGCAAACTCTATGCGAGCTTTCATATGTCTTGCACTGAGAAGAGGCTTCCGTCGGGCCACTCTGCCATAAAGCCCCGACTGGTGGAGGGCTGCAGTGATAGTTGACTTTGTGGAACTTTCTCCCATCTCCCTACTGCATCTCTGGAGCTCAGCCACAGTGATCTTTGGGTTCTTCTTTACCTCTCTCACCAAGACTCTTGGTTCAATGATGCTGCCACCACCATGTTTCACTGTTGGGATTGTATTGGGCAGGTGATGAGCAGTGCCTGGTTTTCTCCACACATACCGCTTAGAATTAACGCCAAAAATTTCAATCTTGGTCTCATCAGGACCAGAGAATCTTATTTCTCATAGTCTGGGAGTCCTTCATGTGTTTTTTGGCAAACTCTATGCGAGCTTTCATATGTCTTGCACTGAGAAGAGGCTTCCGTCGGGCCACTCTGCCATAAAGCCCCGACTGGTGGAGGGCTGCAGTGATAGTTGACTTTGTGGAACTTTCTCCCATCGCCCTACTGCATCTCTGGAGCTCAGCCACAGTGATCTTTGGGTTCTTCTTTACCTCTCTCACCAAGGCTCTTCTCCCACGATTGCTCAGTTTGGCTGGACGGCCAGGTCTAGGAAGAGTTCTGGTCGTCCCAAACTTCTTCCATTTAAGGATTATGGAGGCCACTGTGCTCTTAGGAACCTTGAGTGCTGCAGAAATTATTTTGTAACCTTGGCCAGATCTGTGCCTTGCCACAATTCTGTCTCTGAGCTCCTTGGACAGTTCCTTCGACCTCATGATTCTCATTTGCTCTGACATGCACTGTGAGCTGTAAGGTCTTATATGGATAGGTGTGTGCCTTTCCTAATCAAGTCCAATCAGTTTAATTAAACACAGCTGGACTCCAATGAAGGAGTAGAACCATCTCAAGGAGGATCAGAAGAAATGGACAGCATGTGAGTTAAATATGAGTGTCACAGCAAAGGGTCTGAATACTTATGACCATGTGATATTTCAGTTTTTCTTTTTTAATAAATTTGCACAAATTTCTACATTTCTGTTTTTTTCTGTCAAGATGGGGTGCTGAGTGTACATTAATGAGAAATAAAATTAACTTTTTTGATTTTAGCAAATGGCTGCAATGAAACAAAGAGTGAAAAAATGTAAAGGGGTCTGAATACTTTCCGTACCCACTGTAAATTCTAACAAGTGTCTCAGTGGGAGAAAATGCATTTCATAAGTTTCCAAGAAAACTTTACTGGTCACCTCAGAGAGACAGACGGCCACATAGCAATCCTGACCAAGTGTATTGCATGAATTGACCTCGGTAGATACACTGTAACAATGGCATTGAATAGCAGCCCCTTGACTTTATGCTTAAGGACAAATAAATAATGTATTATTTCAGCCTGATTCACAGCTCTCGAGTACTTTAGACTCTAAAGAACACGCCACTTGTATAAGTCTTAAAGTCAGCACGTATGATGGTGTAATATGAATTGGCCTGATGTGGATATACAGATTTAAGAGGTAAATTTGTTAACAATGAGATTGTATTATGGATGCTCACTCTTCTGTGAAAAGATCAATAGTGGAAAGTCTGAAAAGGAAATTGGTGCCAGTTATGTTTTAACAGGAGGGGACAAACACTTTTTCACACAAGGCCATGTGGGTTTGGATTTTTTTTTCTCCCTTAATAATAAAAACCTTCATTTAAAAACTGCATTTTGTGTTTACTTGTGTTATCTTTGACTAATATTTAAATTTGTTTGATGATCTGAAACATTTAAGTGTGACAGACATGCAAAAAAATTGGAAATCAGGAAGGGGGCAAACACTTTTTTACACCACAGTACATAGTTAAATAGACGCTGATATAATGACGATTATATGCCGTTACTCCAACAAGTGACCATTGTATATATGTACATTTTATTCATCATGCAATCTGTATGCATTCAGCAGTTTTCTATAGACTCAATTGGTGTGTTTGTGTGTGTGTTTTTTAGCAAACGTTGTTCTTCATCTGTATCACTGACATTAACATTATGCTTTATGTACTTTTTGGCTTTTAGTGTGAGGCAGAAGAAGAGAGCTGTAGGGTATGTAGGTTAATTTAGTTTCCTTACAAAATGTGAGCGCCTTAGTCTTTAACATTTAATCCAAAGGGAGGTATTTTTCAAGAAGCCAAAAGGGTGTGTGAAGGGTAATAAATCCCCCACTCAATTCTCCAGAGCCCTACAGAGGTTTCAACACATGCTAAAAACCCAGGCCCTGGGCTATATTGTGAGAGAAATTGTGGGTATACTTCTCACCTTAATAATGCACAAGGTTAGAAGGTCATGATAGAATTTCCATTTCTATAAAATTTAAGAGAGAGGCAGGTGGAGAAAGAGGTCCAATGCAATTACTTTCACTCATAACACTAAGGAACCACGCTAATTACTTGACGTATTAATAACTGCCCTTGCTGCTGTAACTTAAGTCCTCCGCTGCATTTCCATCTTTAAAATTCAACCTATTAAAATATGATGAAATACTCAAGTTGTTTCTCCAGCTGAACACCTGGAAATCTAAGATGATTTTTCAAACAATCCCACAATGCAATGCCTGACTATGGATATTGTGAGTGCATTCCTGCCACTGAACTTGTTTCTGTTCATAATTTTACAAACACATTTCTAGTCCTGTTGTTAAGTCCCCAGAGATCCAGAAAGGTGATGAAGGTCGTTTAACCTTATTTAATGCTCTTCTTGTTTTTTAAGGATTACTGAACTAAGCTGAGAAAAGAAATTCAGAGGCTGAATATCTAAACAGTAAATTAAACTTCAATATATTTCCATTTTGAATTATTTATGACTGAGGTTATAGTCAGATCAAGGGTTGAAACCTCTGCCATACCAATACAAACTGCAGAGGGATTTGACTCCATACATCTCTCTGCAGTAAACAAACACCCATGATGCAAAATGTTACACAGCACAACGTCCTTTAAGTGTAGTCCAACTGCACATTCATTTTAATAATCTAAGTAAATACTACCCTCCATCTGAGTCTCTGTAGGTCATCCAAAGAATGGGGCAGCCAAGGACATGGAGAACAAAACACAAGTGAGGCATTTTAAATGTTCTTTCAGCTTTTGAGTGGTAGCTGGTTGTGTGACAAAGGCAATATGAATATCTGGTAAAAAAAAAAAAAAAAAGATTTCCACAGCATTTTGAAGTTTATTTCAAAAGTGTTTCTTTTTTGTAATTATGTAAGAAGCAATGCCAGAAAAGGTGCACAATCATTACCTCTAATAAAACTTTGTCTGCGTATTCACGTCTTTTAAATCATAGTTCACATATGAACACGGTAAACTAAATGAAAACTCCAAGGATATGCTGCTGATAAAAGATATTAATTATTCACATGATCAAATCTTTCACCAACATGTTTTTTTCACATCTTCTTCAAGTAGTTTTCAGCACATGGAGACGCAAATCAGACATTTTCTGAAGTTTATTATGTTATTAGGGCGCACAGACTGACCTTGATGTTTCCTTGGAACATTTAACCAACCCCAAGGTGGCCATTACCGTGATGAATATTTGGCACTGCTGACAACGCCATGGCTTATTTATTTACCCAGCGAGAGGTAGCTCGCTACCTTGCCATGACCTCACGCTGTGTCCTCCTCCCTCATTTGTCAACTTGCACCTCCTCTGGTGGCCGTGCAGCTCCAACAAAGTGAGGGGCGTTAACATAACGTGCAACTGAGCAAGCTCTCGAAAATTTACACAAACAAACAAATAAACAAAGACAGAAGGCTGATGCAGCATATTCCTCTGAAACAGCTTAATCTCTTGGATTTGTTTCACTTTTTCCTTGTTTTCCAGCCTGTGACATTGAACGATTTAGGTCCTCATCTCTAGATTTCCCTGCAGGAAAAACACTTTACACTCAAAAAGCACTTGAAAAACACTCCCAACAACTTAATAATAGCAGACTACTAAACAAACCACATGGGAGTCTTGGTGTAAACAGTTAAATTGTAATGTAGTGTGTGTGTGTTGTTTATCTTCATGCTATTATTATTATTATACACAATAAACTGAACCTAGAAACACTTTATTTATGTAATCCATTCATGGTATATTCAAATGGTAGTTATTTAAAAGAATTGACTACTGATTTCTCCCATAGCATCAACCCATTCACTGAGTGTGAAGGCTAATTTTCAATCAATTGTGAGTGTCCTCTGAAAATAATCAAGCTTAAATATAAAGACACATTGCATTTCCTCAATATCAAATGTTTTACCTTGTTTGATTTATGTAATCTCTCAGCACAGGCAGCACTTGGTTGAGATTACAGTAAAGAATCAAGATCATAGTCTTTAAAACGGTGATCGAAACTTTCTGTTTCCTTAACCAAAGTGGTTTTGTTGCCGAAAATTAAACACACATTTGACTTTGGATGCAAACACTGGATTCTTTTGTTAAAATCCTCGACTTTGTCCACCTGCAATCCACAAAGTCCTCGTCACTGCCACGTTGTCACAACGTTATCGAGTAGAACAATTCAGTGACATGTAAACATGATTTCTAGAAGACACAGTTTTGCAGCTGTCTAGTAAAACATGATAAACCAGAGCTGCAAACATTTGTTCAACATCTCAAAAGGAGAGGTTTTATAGTGTAAATCTGCTGTGACCTCCTCCTGATCAGAGAAAACACACTTGCAATGCTGACCCATCAAAGGTTTTCAAATAGATACATTAAGATACGTCTCTTAAAGTGAACTCCTTTGCTGCTCCCTATGCTGTTCAATTTGGCCACTGACATCTCAAATTTGTGGAGCGTTTTTATCACCACAAAAGAAACCTTATCCCTATTCTACACGTCAAAGACAACCCCTAAATCTTAATGCTGGTCGGAAATGTTGAAGTTGGAGTGTGCATTCACATGAAAGAGAGAAAGATCTGAGGGATGCCATAAGCTGGGCTCCAGGGCCTGAACAGAGAGACCCTGAAGACATGCTGGGAATATTAGAGAATGATTGATACACACAGCTGGGGAACCGAGCAGTAAAGGAATATTGAGGACTTTTTTTATTTTTTATTTTTTTTAAATCTTGCTCAGTTTCTTTTGAAATATGGTTTACAATCTTGTGCTCATCCTCTTTCCTCTAATAACCTATAAGACAGGCCTGTCAAATGTCTCCCTTAATTCTCATGAAAGGATACATGTAATGTATATATCATATACATGCCAGCTACTACTCTGAACCTTACACTCAGAAAGGCATTCCCTCTTGTTGATATAGTTTTTCACCCTTTGTGTCTCTAAGTAATCAAATCATACATAGTATTTGTTTGAAAATTAAATGATTCAGAATATATCATTACTATGAACCTGGCAGGCATAAGGAGTAGTGTTTTGGGAAAACAATGAATGCTCCAAAGAGCTAAAAAAAAAAAAGAAAGGCAGATCTGATGGATAATTCGCTGTGCGTTCATTGACCCTTTAACACACATGCAGTAATTCATGCAACAGTGTTGTTCTATACAACAAGTCTCTTGGAAATGAGGTTTCTGTACAAACTAGCTGGGTTGCTTTGAAATAAATGAAGAGCCACATGTGTGAACTGAATCAGCAGGAGCTCGTTGGGGTGGATGGTGGGCGTACAAAGCACTTGACTGTTAACATTAGTTAAGGCTCAGGAAAGATCAATAGAATAACTATTGATGGGGCTACAGGCTCAGAAGCTTTCACATGACAGGCCAGAATGTGTCATTGTGGGCCCTCACGCAATAACTGTCACATAGTCTTCAAAGTTAGCATTAAACAACTTAAATGTGCGGATTCTGATAGGTATAAAACCTTCCCACCTGACGTCTATGGTTTTAACTCATAGCATATTTTATGTATCCTTACTTTTCTTTACAGAAATGTTCCAAAGCCACATGTTTTATTCAAAATGAATAGGCTATTAATTCCCCTATCAGTTAGGCCTATTTATTTTGGTTGCTTTATTTTCAAAAGTTCCTGAGGAAGAATGCATGCTGTCAAAAGCAAATGTGTTTGTTCAATGACCTTGTTCCCTGTAATTTGTGATAAGTTGAGTTGATAGCAAGACAATGTTTTCGCAGCGGTAGTACGGCTCCATTTATGTTACACTACAGGAAAATATTATGGTTTTGATTAACGATAGATAACTGTAGATAATTATCTTGTATCTCGGGTTATTGTCAATTTTTCAACCGGAATACAATCTTTCCTAACTTTAGCCGAGTGCCCAAACATAACTATAAAAAGTTGAATAATACTGTGGTCACCATATGTGCACTTTGTAAGCAAGGTCAGAAATGATGGTGGTTTAAAAAAAAAAAAAAAAGGTTGCCAGTGCACATTCAGTACCAGAGTATTTGCAACTACCGCAACGTTTCCTCATTACATTAATAGAATTGAATCCAGTTTCAATTATATTTCCTTCAAAACACATTTGCCGTTTCAATTTATTCATATGGAAATATTATGTATACTGTATAACTACTGCAATAATAACATTTGAGTTCAAATTGGATAACACATCTGTTACTGGCAAACACGATAAAGCATTAATAACAGATTTGTGTGCCAGACCTGGCAGGCTGTTTGCCTGACCTTTGTAACCTTGAGCTGATCTTCTCTCACTGAGATACTCATTCATGATCAATAAGCAATCAGGGAACTTGTCTGTGCATGCTTTGGCCATCGAAAGCATTTACGAAGCAAGTACTCACTTTTGCAAATCACTGTTTTATTTGCTGTCATATAACCTTACCTTCACCCATATCAGGCTACGAGGTTGCCGGCGTAATATCCGTTTGCCAATGCAATAATTGACCTCACAACACATGAAGCATTTTCATTGGGCCGAGGGAGGTTCATTTTATTCATTATTTTGCTTTTACACATGCAGCGTTTGTAGTTCACCAGACAGAGGTGTTGTTTGTAGACTGACAGATGGTTCAGAGCACTCCAACAACGTGCCACTTAAAACAGCCCTTTCATGAACATATTTCCACCGTGTCAGCAGCAGAATCTCAGAGGACACAGTGACAAAGGCCTGTCAGGCAATCTTATAATGATGAACCCTGTTGTAGATATTTTAATATTTGGCATTCACATAAGAACTCGGCAGCAGATGACATTCTGCTCTAATCTTGCTGCTGCAGTGTTGGATTCATGGTTTGCTAAATCAAAAAGTGTCTAAGATGAAACAAGGCTCAAAATGTCATGTTCCTGCAATGGAGACGTAATAATAGGATTTACTGTTCTTTTAGGGTTTTCCACAGATAGCTTATAGAAATCTGAAAACTATTCTGTGTCAATTACTTTGTGGTTTAAAACATCAATTGCAAATGAAAAATAGCTGGAGCATCTGGTGATTTGGCTTCAGACCTTGAAGGCTTGAGTTTTAGCGGCGTCTCTCTTTGCATTTCTATTGGATATTAGCAAA
Source organism: Brachyistius frenatus (assembly GCF_029030835.1). Lineage (NCBI taxonomy): Eukaryota > Metazoa > Chordata > Actinopteri > Embiotocidae > Brachyistius > Brachyistius frenatus. Next base: position 3,215,023 of record NW_027210623.1, read on the forward strand.
TAAATGCTCTTTACCATTTCTACCATGAAGTAGCATTTGGAAAACTAATTTCTCAATTACAAGAGACCTTATTGTAATGGTCAGGATTAGAAAATATTGACATACAAGGAACATGTATTTGTATTCAGTAGTTGTTTTATATCTGGCCAAAATGCAGAGTGAAAGCAAAATACTTTTATCGCAACATTAAAGTGTGCAAAAGTAGTCAAATAGCAAGCTGGCCAACTCAAGGACTAAACCTATTTAAATATTAACCAGGCAAAGCACACACAGCTTCTTATTGAGTCTTCCAATTGATTCTTCTTTATACGTTTAAATTCAAGCCAAGGGGGACCTGTACTTCCTGCTGTAAACCATTTGAAAGCTGAAGGCCCATGTGGCAGGACATGGAGGCCTCTTTTTGTCTAAATCAGCTCTGACCTGGTGGAGACTTTACTCTGTCTAATGCATGTACACATACGGTACGGGGGAATACCAATATCCCTACAGTGATCCCTCAGTAGAGGCTATGACATTTCAGTAGTGCTGACCAATTTTTTCTCATTACAAGTTAAAAAAGCCACAGCATGTTACTAAAAAAACCTCCTTTGCTGAATATGTGATGTGCAAAAAGGATGCACTCAATTAAAATTCCTTCATGTAAAGGCTTTGATTTAGATTTAGATATCTAAAAAGAACAATGTAAGCCTTTTTGTTTTCCAAAGTTGAAAACACCTTACTTTTTATTGTCAAGGAATTGAAAACAAATATCTGTTCATGTACGGTTGTTTGTAGAACAGGATTTGATGAGGTTTGCAGCTAAACTTATTCTCTTTAATGTTTTTGAGGTTGAAGTTTCCACCCAATTATATTGACCTCAATATTCTGTTTATTTATGTGTACAGCAACACATGTGAATGAGAGGTGTTCGTGTGTGTGTGTGTGTGTGTGTGTGTGTGTGTGTGTGTGTGTGTGTGTGTGTGTGTGTGTGTGTGTGTGTGTGTGTGTGTGTGTGTGTGTGTGTGTGTGTGTGTGTGTGTGTGTGTGTGTGTGTGTGTGTGTGCGTATGTGTGTGTGCATGGGTGGGGGGGTTAGCCATCACCGGTCAGATCAAATATCTGGAATACTTTACATTCAGTGAGGTCATTCAGTTATTTTACTTTGTGGCAAAAAAAATACTTTGGGGCTTTTAAAAAGGACTTTTATTTGTTATAAAACTCCCAATCAATAGTTTCAAACATCAGATGAAGAGACAATGCTGTCCCACCACTTCAAAATCTGTCTTCATGAAATAACAAATTAAAGGCTCTGGTTCGGATTTTTCTGTGTATATTTTCTCAATTGGTATGACCCCCTTCTCATTTTTTGATAACAGTTCCATGCGTCTTGCTCCATTTATCAGGAACTCTTTACCAAGCTGCCGAAACTCAATAAATTATTCTGTTAGATTGCTGCATTTGAATTGCAGCTCCTTCGTCTTTCACTCTCAGATTTCTACTCTCAGTGCCGCACTTTCTCTCTCTCTCTCCACTCCGTCTCTCGCCTCCCTCACATTCGCTCATTTTCCTGCTTCACACAAACTCCTATTTCTCACAGTAGGCAGCAGGTAATAGCTGAGGGTACTTTAACATAGTTTGATAGTTTGTGTGGCCAATAGAGAAGGCAGGAGTGCTCCAAAATAGCATAAAAAAGCCTTAGTAATCGTAGGTAGAGGCAGTCACGATGTCTAATGCCATTTCGAATCGAGCCGGTGTGGCAACTTATTGGCAAACACATTACTTTAAGTTTCTTTTTCTCAATCAATTCACTGGAAAGCTAAAAACCAATCTGGAGCATGACAGCTCCCACGAGGCCTGATTGATGAGTCAGAGTGGGAATGTGCATATCCAAGCAAGGTTTGGTTTATGTGTCCTCAAATTCCATTGGGTGGAAAATGTGGATTGAGTGAGGCCGTCATGGATTTGGCATCACTAACTTTGGGGCAGATTGCAGAGAGTGGATTGATGCTCCGTGGAGGGGATGTGACAGTTCATCTGAAGGAAGAATGGGAGTGAGAAGGGAAAACAAACAGGCAGATCTATATAGAGATTGACAGTGCCGTGAGGCTGACAGCATGCAAGAGAACATAGGACGTAGAAATTGAAAATAACCCAGATGGAATAATCGTAAATTGGCACAGTTTCTAAATTAGTAATTCATTTCAGAAGTAAACATTTCCTGATGTACTCAATAGCTATCAGATAAAACACATATTTCCTGCTCCACTTCAACTTCTGCCTATTTGCATTATGTTCCACCGTTTTGCTGCTGTGCTGTTGGTGCCTGTACTTCTCTCCCCAAACAAACTCCTTAATGAGGTCACCTACAAAGTGCTTTTTTTGATTTTGGATTGGAATGAAAAACGCATATGAAGATGCTCATACCACAGGAGTAAACTCACGGTCATTCAGAAATCAGTCCTCCTATTAATTCCTTATATTGCTTCGATGTCCTTTTTTCCAGCACTTAAGAGGCAAGTATGTGTATGTGAAAAAGTATCCTTTAATTTTTTCAATAACACACGTGTAGCAAGGAATGTTTTGAATTTATTGCACAAAACTTGACAGAGATATGACCTTGAATCAGTTGTAACAGCAGCAATAAAATCCAGAGGCTTTTAGTAATTGTTTTTTGATTATATATTGAGTATGTGCTGTATATTTATTCTCCTGGACTTGAGCCATGCTTGTGTTGGAACCTCGCTGCCCTAGAAACCTTGCAGATTACCTTTGCTAGCTGGGACCAGCGCCTGTGTTTGCACATCAGTATCTGGGCTTACAGCTGGCTCATCTCTTAACAGTGTGCCAACGGTGCCAGCGGTGCCGCTACATGTCTCACTGTAGCAAGTGAAATACTGCCAAGTATCACGGGTGGCTGGCAGACTGGCAGATGTGGGCACAGAGAAAGGAACATGTCTTCCCTCGCTAACTACTGTATCTATCCAGGCGATGTAGGTATAATAGAGAGGCAGAGTACGGTTTGTTGAGCCACTTATAGGAGACAAATGGAGCTGGACAGGAACATGATTTTATGTGCTAACAATTTAGAACCTGAAGAAAAGGTGGGAAGAAGAGTTTCAGGCTCAATGGAACATAGACAGGTAGCTTAATTAAGACGTTAAACTCCATTCAGTTTCTGCACATCTAATTCCTGATGGACACATATTGTTTTTTAAAGTTAACATTTGGCAAAAACCATATAAAATTACAATGATATTAAAATATAAGAAGGGCTTTTTGAGAGCTTGATTATAGTTAAAGTTGGCAGGTTATTAATGAAATATCAAATGCATTATTCATATGATATTGCTGTATTTTGGTGTATCAATGTGGATATTTATGATTTTGGTTCACTTGCCTGATTTAAAGGTTTAGCTGTATTTCCTAGATAATAATTGCACAGCAGGTCTGCACAGGTGATACGTTTCTTATTTCCCTTTACAGAAGTACATGACAATAACCTCTCCATAATAAATAATTAAAAAAATATAATTGTGGGCAGGTGGGCCTGAGGTGGAGAGGGAGTGACTGCACTAATCAGTAGGCTGCCCTCAGGGATTAGTCTGCAGAAGCAAGGACTTCTGAATGAGAGGAAGCCAGAGAAAAAGAGGGCAGACTGGAAGGGGAGGAGGAAGAAAGAAGAAAGAGCAAATACAATACATTAAAACGAGACCCCAAAAAAATTCCTGCATGAAAACCTAAATAATGAATTGATAGTGCAAGCAAGGGACAGGGACCGAGACAGAGGGAGATAACAAAATTGAAAGACAAAGAAGAAGTGTGGAGGCACAAAATCATGCATTGCATCTTAAGTGAGAAGTGTGAGCATGAAGACTGAATAATGAAACAAAGATTAGGTATTAGGTATGCCAGGTAGGTCTTTGTTGGAGAGCTCTTGGAAATATTTAAAAAGGTTAGTGTATGAATAAACATAGCTTATCAAGGTCCTTTAACGCAGGGAAAAGAAAGAGATCCTAATGAATAATAAAGAGCTGATGTGACAGGAGAGCCAGCCTTGTGCTCTGCAGCCACCCCCTGTAATGCATTAATGGAACGTATCCTACAGGACTTTTTACCACAAAGGACAAAGGCATAATCATTAAAATGGGGGAGCAGGGAGGAGTCAATATTGCAAAGAGCCTTGGTTATTCATTGTGCGGGCTACATATGGACTGTATATTAGGAGCATGGTGTTCCCATTAGAGACTCCACTGACACATGTTCACACAGCCCTATTCAACTGCTCCCAAGGTCTCTGTTACAGTTCTGTCACACACATGTAGGACACTCAAACAGTGAGAGGAACAGAGATAGGGATATAAATGAGGCTCGGCTGACACTGGGAGGTGGTTCTTGCATAATTTTATAAGCCATAGTTCGCATAATGAAACAGACAGTGACATGCGTGTTAATTGTTCACTGTTGCACTGTACAGTGAAATCAAAGTGATTTCCTCAGTGGCAATCAGCCTGGTTTCATGCATGCGAAACACTGATGGCCACTAATATTAACGCAGCGACTTAGACTCCACTGTTGCCTATTGTTGGTTGATGCATCACAGCACTTTTCAGTCTGTTTTAGTGCAAGTTTAAATTCTGTATTTTCAGTTTTGGCAATACCATTTAGCTTACTTTTGTAAAGCCAGGAAAAATGTATATTTTGCCACATTTGCCTCTTTAAGTATTCCTTTAAGTAAACAAAATGAAATGAAACAAGGCTTACACAAACCAAACAGCTTCCAAAACATCAACATATAGTCAGAATGTTTTTCATTAAAAGGGAGACGTGGAGCTTAAATTCCTTCTGGCTAAAAATGCCAACAGTATAGTTAAAATACCATCAGCATAAGAGGAAAATGTAGCAGTTGCACCTCTTTAAAAGAAGAGAAACAAAGAAATGTAAAACCTTGCTTGGTAGTATACAGCCCCGGATGACAATCTTCTGCTCTGACTATGATTAAGCACTTCTACAGTCGATAACACAAATAAAAACTTTGATAAGAAATACGAATTTAAGTAGCAATTGTCATTTCATCATGTCAAGTCAGATTTCATGGGTAACAAGCTTCCGTGGCTGTAATCGATCATTTTTATTTGTTCCCATCTGCTTCAGCATTTTTGAACCATCTGCAGCAGCATTACTCTTTTCTGTAAAAGAAATGTGCAAAAATTAGATCTTCGTCTCCTGTTGCCCATTGAACTCTCAGTAACTACACATCTCTCGCAGCAAGGGGAAAACTATTCACCCTGCTGCTGTCTGAAATGTGTGAACAGCAAGACTGCGGTGAAAAAGAACATATCTGCAGGAGCCTTTTTACTTTATCTCTTACCTCTTTTCTTTTTCTTTTTTTTTGGAACACATTCAGAAAATGTGATGTACCATCAAAGATGGCCAGTTGACATACTGTATAGGGCCAGCCTCTTGAAAGGCGGCAAAGTGCTATACAGCTGAAGCCATCTGAGGCAGACAGGGAGCCAGGTTTTTAAGTCATCTGTCAGTTTTGTGCAGTCTGTGAATCACTCGTAGCCTGGAGGGTGATCTTCCTGTATGTGTGGTTGTTTATTCATTGCCAGAGGTGCCCTTCACGGTCTTCTGTACAGTATTTCTTCAGCTGCTCACCTGATCAGAGTGTTCACCTTTCAACACAAAGAATAACTGAGCAGGGCGTAGTGGGCGAAATTGTGATGTTTAAAATACAAAAGGAAAGATTTCTGATTCGTTCGACGTATTTCCAGAGTTTTGAAGAACATGTTGAATATATACAGAATTATGGCTGTGAAAACAGTGAGTCCTTATTAGATACTAAAACTTAATTCTAATGAATGAGAAAATATTCTAAAGACGACAGTCCAATTTATATTAACTGACTTGCTGAGGTACAGTGTGAGGCTGCTGAGCGAGCATCCCTCCCAGTCTCTCAGTGTTGTTGTGGGGCTCCATCACTCTCTGTCATGAATCTCATTCCTTCCTGCACCCACTTGGATTTCATGCAAATTTTTGTTATTCCACGTCAAAAAAGGTGCGTTCTCTAAGTGACTGGGTCAGGCAGGGGGAATCACATTAACTGACTCAGATCTGCCACAGTAGCTTATATAACTCTCACTGCCACTGCTTATCAATTTGCAATGCTCCAAATTTTACTGGCGCCAGAAGGTTTTTTTTTTTTTTCAAACTGTGTCATTGCTTGTGTTAACTTTTTAGGAGTCCATCCAGTTTCTTCATATATGAGTGTTTAAATATTAGGTAACAGATAATCAAGCCAGCTGTATCGAGAGAGAAAGCAGAGTAAAGCTTTTTGTTCATTCAAATGCTGTAAAGTTTCAGACTTTTCCACCAGGATGCTCCACTTGAGCAACCTTCCATGTCTGATATTCAAGTTGCTGAACTGGAGATCAACACATATTGGCCATGTTCCCTTTTTCTACCTGGCTGCTCCACCGGGACAACTTCAAACAGTTATCTCTGTTACCTTTAATGGTGCAGATACTTTACAGCAACTATTTGGATTAATCCACAAGCAAACATTTTGGCTACTCGGCGGCAGCCCTTTTTAAGGTGCAAACTTGTGAGTAAATAGTTATTTACTGACAGATGCTTATTGCCATTTATGTCCAATTATACTTCAATGCAGTTGTTGTATCATCAAAGTTGAAGTTTAACTCAAGTGGGCTCACCTCTACGACTGGCGCCAACTTGCTTGTCCCGAGCGGTTTGGAGACGGTAGTGACCATATTTGGGCGAGCTGAGGGGGGCGAGCGGTGGATCCGACTCAATCCGATTGGAAACCAGGCGATACTACGTCCCGCCCACCAACAGCTGTAACCTGACTGCACCACAGGCCTGTCAATCAAACAGAGACGTATTATTGTTATTTTATGAGTAATGATGGGATTATTTTCAGATGGAAGGATGGCTGGAATCTGGAATTTCATACAGAAAACATTATTGACTGAGCATTTTATGAGAGAAGTTGAATGAGAGTCTATGGAGCCGGAGGCTTTTTGGAGTCGACCTCTCGGTGGTATTGCAGCTTTAGGCACTTCAGCATTGACCTAATTTTTTAGAGCTGGAACCAACGTCCACTTTTATACAGCCTATGATTCGAACTTGAGCTCATAAATATGGTCACTTTTGGCTCCAAATTAGCAAGATGGCGATGGCCAAATACGTGACACGTATGTAACATAACTTAATTTACGTCATGTATGTAACTTTACTTACATAACAAATGTAGCAGGTTTAACCCAAACCACGATTTTTGCATAAACCTAACCAAACCAGTAGTTTCAATGCCTCAACCTAACCAAACTGGGACCGTTTCACAACATTGACCACGTGTTTATTACTGCATTGTTGCTCCTACTCTCCAACGGTGAAATTACAGTCGGTCATTGAGGTGTGAGGACGTGTTGATCCTGAAGGGGGCGCCTAAAACACTCATATGTGTCATATTGGGAGTCAGTCTTTTCAGTATGTCCATGTTTCAGGATGTGTCGTGTTTCTCCCAGTTATTGAAGACACAAACCAGCGAGTGAATAAAGAGAGATTTGTTAAGCTATTCGAGTCGGTGCATCACTGTGGGGAAGCCAGCGAAGTGCATTGGAGCTGAGTTTTGGTGCAGTGGGCGTGTCAGTAATGGTGTCTTTTTAATTGTGCTCTCGTGTTTGAGCAGGTGAGTGGGAGGCTTGTGTGTGTTTTTGAGTGTGTATGAGTGTATTATACTTTGATGAAGTGTGGGTGTGTGGGCATAGCATATGTTTATGTTTTCGAGATGTCAATGCAGATTTACAGAAAGTAGTGATGTGATATGTGGAAAGCCCATTTTTATGCTCAGCGCAAAATGAAATGTGCTTGATGTCGTACACAGTTTATGTATTATGCCAATATGTGAATGCTCTTCTATATGAATACCATTTCATGGGTGACCTTGCAGGGAATTTTCAAAAGATGCTACTGTGGTATGATTTTAAGAGATAGTAAACACTTTTAAGCGTGTTCTCTGTGTTTTACTGCCCCGCGTTTTCCCCCAGTCTCCTTATTTACAATCAAACAGGCTAAATTAATTTTTGAGGATTGAGAGCTCAAGTGTGCCTGGAGCAGAATTTGCAATGGGACAGAAAATCTATTACACACAAAGCAGACTTGCACACACCGGCATTTCAATCCCTCATCTAGAATAAAGTTTAACACCTGACAAACACATTAATAAGTCTAAACTATAAATCAAATCCTGTTTTTAAACAGAGTAGACCAAAAAAGAAAAAGAAATCCAAAGCTCCACGGTGCAATGTCACACTTTATTTGGATTTTTTTATGCGTCTTGGTGTCGTGAATCAAAAAATCAGAGGTTAAATGTCAGTGTGATTTGGTAAGAAACAGCTGGCCTAAGATTTTGGGTTAAGATGTTGACATACACTTTTATTACGTACAATGAAATCTGTAATACCTCACGAACTCGTTAACTTACAATTTTGTTTTCCTTAAAATAGCTTTAAGGTTGTTTAAATAATTTTAAATCTCACTGATTTACTGTTTCAGCTTGTTCCAACTATTTATTAAATCTATAAGATGAATACACTGACAGAAAGTGAAAGGGGTTTGGTTGTACAGCATCAATTTTTAATGGCCGAGCAACTGGTCGAACACTGCTTTCAATGTAGCTAAAACAGCAGACATAATATCTCATTATTTCCATATGTCACATACGAAGACGCAACAACACAACAAGTTAATACATCTTTTTCAAGTTGCCAATATCTCCTTTTCCCTATGGAACACATATTCAAAGTAATTTGATATAATTACCATGTCTACTTTTACTACCTGCAGGTAATAATGTTCTTCACCTCCCTTCTGAAATATTATATTAACATTAAATGGTGATACCAGAAGTAATCTGTAAAGTGTCCTGACTATTCAATATACACTTAACATCCCATTAAGTACTTGTATATGTGTTAAGCATTCAGTTAGGTTTGGTAAGTAGTCAGGTGGATCCTGACCTGAAACCATATCTGACAGATTTCTGTTTTAAATGGATATTACTTTTAAAGTTTTGCTATTTGAGAAAGTAATCAGTAACTAAGTTTGGCTGTTTTAATTTTTTTTTTTTTTTTTTTTTTTTTTTTTTTTAAATAGAAGCTGTGAGAATTGCTTCAGTTTCTCAGAGAGACTGAGATAGACGGCAAGAGGAAGGAAAAAGGCTTGACATGTTCTTTTGCTTTTTGTTTGCTGTGGGAATTCGGCAGACTTATTAATGTGTTTATTAATTTAACATTAGCAAGGTCAGTTTCTTCTTGTCCCAGTAGGACTGCTCCTCTGCCTCATGGATACATTAACTTTGCAAATAGACTATTTCACTTGGAGTAAATTGTAGAATCATTATGAATGTCTGTACAGCACATTTTGTCTTAATGACTTCAGCGCTAGCAATAATTACATATTTTTATACCAAGGAAAAATACTTGTTTCTCATATTGGCTGCAGGAGTGATACACTTCAAGGTGTCCTCAATCAGAAAGTAACCTATCCCCCAGGTAACATTCAGGTGTCACTTAATGCATGACAGGTGACTGTATTTCAGTCAGCCAACCCTTGAGGAAGATTATTTGGTAAATGCAGACTATGTACATGAATAATTTGCATCTCGGCTCTAACCTTGTTGCTATGCACAAAAAAACACAAACGAAAACCAAAACATTGAGTACTGCGCATCAGGGAGTGGACAGCAATGTATCTAAATTTGTCCCACAGGTCAAGCTGGACTCTTTTCTGGAATGTGAAAATGCTTGTTAATGTTAGGCCTTAAATGCACTTAATACACTTTTGGATCTGAATACACCTGAATCAGCCAGGACCCATTTGGAGCTGTCAGACTTGCGTTGTGGCTGGATCTCAGCCTGGTGTTGTTGCAGTCTCTACAGCGTGACCATGTTCACAGGAAATAAAACAAAAGCAAAAACAGGTCAGCCAGTTGAATGAAAATTTAATTCTTAGCCATTTTCATGAACATCTGCAAATACATCACAACTCGTGATAGATTATAGAAAAATTGTAGTTACGACGTTGTGAATACCACGAGGAGGCCGTTCATATGGACTCGTCTTGTGTCCACGGTAAATACGACCCCATTTGAACACAGCAATCCTGTATCTCCTCTTCTCAGATGTCAGATCATCGTATATTCCAGGTCTTTCTTGTGAAAACGTTGCTTTTCTCCCCATCTTTTTTTAATGCTCTTTTTGGGTGTTATTTTGTATTTTTTGCCATATAACTCAGTTTTTGCAACTGTTTATTAGCTTTTGTAACCAAAGCTTGACTCTTGTTTGTCCTGCCTCCTGTGTTATGCATTCGGGTCTTCTCTCTTGTGTAATTGTGGCAAAATTTAGAGTCCACACAACAATTTTGCTTCCCTTGACCTAGGCTGTGCCATGTTTATTGACAAATTAAGCCCTGCTTAACTGATTTGCATTTTGTAAAATTGTCTCGTTATCACCATTGTGCCCTCAGGTTCTTTCTATTTCAGTCTGCAATGACCCATGGATTTGATATCATCGGATGCTGGGCTTGGGGTGTGGCTTTTGAAATACTGTCAGCAGTGGCAGCAAGCAGCAGTAGCATAGCTTTCAGGTGATGTCCACAGGCATGCAGCGAAAGATTGAGCAAAGCAATGATGGCTTAAGTACACCACCATGATTAAAAGGCTGTGTTGCAGTGAGTGCAGCATGACATGTGAGGGTAGCAGCTGATTCCAGTTGCGCTTGCCTGAGCTATCTTGCAGGTTTCACTTCATTTCAGTCGGCCAACTCACATGAAATAGATTATTATGTAAATGTAAAATATGTACAGCATTAAATGTTTGCCCTCCAGGCTCTAACCTGGTTGCTCTCCAGGAAACATGGAGCTCAGCAGGAAGTGGGGAATGGAGATTTTAACTCCCCCCCCCAAGAGCCAGCTATGCCATCCACTATTAGCAATCTACTTTGTTGGGTCTGGCGGGACTGAACTGCCATGTAACCAATTCCCACACAGAGTCGGTTATGCAGTAGTATCTAGTGAGCCAAGGGATCAGCAGCTGTGGGGCCATTCCCCTAAAAGGACCTTGACTGAGAGGGGAATATCCTATCTAATGAAAGCCGCTGTGTGAAACTAAACACTGCAAACCACCTGATGTGCAGCAGTAGGCTAAAACAGAAAAAAATAATTAAAATCCTTGATAATCTGCTTGGAGCAGACAATCTCCTCTCATCAATCATTATTATAGCCTAATAGCAGGTGACCAGCACGGACATAAACTTGGATTGGTAGTGCAGCTGCATGCAGCAGCATGAAGTGCAGGGCAGAACTCAGCAGTCTAGACTACGGTGACATAAAGAACCCCCTCAAAATTAGACTTCATCCAGGGGGAATTATATGCAAAAATAATTAAGCCCATAATAGGCCTATTCAGAGCAAAACATGAGTGCATATATCACTGGTTACCCACAATTTAAGCATCATAATGAAAGTGCCAAACAAACTAGGAAAGAGTTCAGCCGCCACAAGAAACTAAGCAGAAATAAAATGCCCAGGAGCGACCAGCTGCAACCTGAAATATAGACCTTAATTCATCACAATGATTTTTTCTTTTTTTCTTTCAATGCTCTGTATAGCAGGATGGAGACACGAAGCACAACACCGTAATTCACTACTTAAAACCCCTTGAACGACATAATCAGGCCGATATGGTCATGAGTTGCTGTTTAAAATGCAATTTTCAGGTTAACGTGGCGGTGAGTTGCTTTTGAAATGACGAAAGGAGCAGTGGCAGGCGACAGCAGCGTCGCCTTTAGGTGAGAGGTGGGCGCAGTATTGCGGCAAAAGAAGAGGTAGAGTACAGAGCTTAAGTACAGCCATGATTAATACCGCCATAATTACCACTGCCATAATTAAAAGGGTGTGTTGACTGTGTGTTGCAGAGAGTTATGTGTATAGCAGTGGACTCGAGTTGGGCTGCCTGAACTTTTTTGACAACGCGTTAAACAAACAACACAAGCTGAGTTTAATTCATCATTCCTGGTAACAGATTGACAGCCCTGCTGACAGTTCACATCATTTAACATGCTGCCGCTTAGCTGGTGGGATGGTTTAACCCTAGTTGGCAGCAAACACGGAGCACTTGGGCAAATTTCTAAATTTTGGCAAATCTGAAGTTGCAGCCTTTCATGCTGTGCAGAGTACACTTGGATGTTTTTGCTGTGGCAACATAAGTGATAATAAGTATGGTTAAAAAGTAAAAGTGGGTGGTTGAATTGACAGCAAACCTGGAAGAGGGAGGGGGTGTTAACAGCACTGTGCTTAACATTTAATCAGAAAATAAGAGGAGCAAAACGCTAAAAATATTGCACTTTGGAAAAGAGCAGTTTAGTCCATTAACATGCAAATTCAACAACGTTTTTTTTGTGTGTTTTTAAAAGCTATTGATTCTTATCTTGGCTGTGAGAGAGCTTGGGTTGGTGTTGCCATACAATCTCTGAATGTGTGCTCAAATATGCAAAAATCAAGGTACTTAATATCATTTACTCTGCTGAAATGTGTCATTGTAAGCTGCTACAGTGTGCCAACTACAACCTCTGGCTCTGTAGGGCACAGCTTGCCTTGTCAACAACCAGCCAGAGATGAATAAAACACATTTTTCTTTTATATAGCCTTCATCCTGTGCTGCATTCCTCATTCGTAGGGCACATCCCTGGTAACCAACTGTATATCCATGCACTGGTGTCATTTATTATCACTGTATTAAAACGTTTTCACTGCCTCAGATTGAACTTGGTGATCAAATCCATGAAACAAGAGAAAACTGGAAGCACATAAAAATATACAAACACAAACACTTCTATCCTATGTGCTCAGATCATCCTCCCTTATAACACACAATATATATTTTTTTAATCATATTAAAAATTGCTCTGGTACTATCGTGAATGATATGATATGGTACACCCTATAGCGCCTTCTCAAAGTCAAGTTTCTCACACGGAAATACTCAGTTGTCGCTCCCCACCACCTCCACTCGCTGGATTTGACTCCCTGCCACTTCTTTGTGTTTCCCAAATTGTGACACCAAATTTGATGTGTGCTCTCTGCTCAAGTTTCCAGTGCATGGAGAAATCATTGCACACGGACCAAAGCACTTACACATGGGTATAGCTTCTCGTCTTCCTCCTGCTTGGTGCACATCACAGTGCTGTGCAGCACAAGCAGTCTTGAACCTTTTCAATCCCCCCTCGTATGTTGTTTTTGCAAATGACCTATTCTTGTTTAGATATGAGGATGTGCTAGTTCTTTAAAGGGAGCTAAAGTCACTCACATGTCGTTTTGGGATTCAGTGGAAATAGACCTATTAAGTCGTTTTGTGGTATGAAGACTTTTTGATCCGTTACAACACTGGGGGAAATTACTTTCAAAGTAGAAGACAACACACGGCACAAGGAAGCCGGGTTCTTATTTTTACTACCATCAGCACAGGTTACATGACTCTCTTGGAGCCAGCAGGTCCACCTGTAGTGAGCTGTGGGAACTGTGACCATATGGTAGTGATAGGTCACACTAGACAGAGGTCCAGGGAGAGCGCTCGAACAAACCTACGTTGGCAGGTAAAATTAAAAACACCCTGTCAGAATGCAAACAAAATTAACTGCCTGCTTTAATCTCAAGGGATGCTACCTCGCAGGTGCACATTCGTCTGTGTTTTGGCCTCTGGCCCTGGTCTGGCAGAGGAGCGAAGCATAAGGTAAATGAAATGAAGAACATGGCCAGGCTTGGTGGGTGGCAGACACAGGGCAGAGGGGTGCCATCCTGCCAGTCCCATCCTTGGACAGAGAGGGTTAAGGGGCAATGGAGGCAGTGTCTGAGCCGGATGAAACAGTCCTAGACATCAAACAGCATGAGGCCTTACAAGGCTCATTAGGATAAAGACTGCAAGTTACTTAGCCCTCTCTTTATTGTGCTAAATAGACACACACACACATCCTTGTTCCCATAGTGAACTGTACTGTTCATTTTCAGGATGTGAGATTTTAAAAACATAAAGGAGGGCTGAACATAAATAAAGCAACACAAGCCGGCACAATAGATCTGTTAACGATCTTTATTTGAATTTACTGGCCTTGAGCAGCGTTGACTCACCTCTGTTGGATTTTTTATGGGCATAATTTTGGTGTATTGGGTTGAAATAATATTATGAAGGTGTATGTAATGTATGACTTTATATATAATATTACAGAAGTAGTATAGCACAATTACAAAAATAATTACTAATTCTGAGGTTTTGCAGATGCCTGCACTTTATAAAGTGTGACAACACATTTAGTAACTTCACAAACAGGAAGAAAATACTGTTAGTCTACTGTACATGGGTAGACTAAATACTGAAGGCACCGCTCACACAAAGATGTGTCATATGTAGGTTGAATGCAGATTAGCAGCATTTGTCAGCTGTGAAGGAACACTGGTATTAGATTTTTGGTGTCATCAAAGCAGAAGAAACTGAAAAAAAAAAAAAAAAAAAAAATGCATTCATTTAATATATCAGGGTAACTCAAAACTTTGCTCCCAAATGGCAATTACAGAGAAGAAGTTGAATCTATCTCACAAATATGATGGACACATGAAAGGGGTTAACACATTATGCTAACCAGCATCCAAGTTAATATGACCCACATTTATAGCTATGGTGAAGTAAATTCTTCAAAGTTGGAAATTCATTTTCATGAATAGTTTAGAGTATTTTATTTTTGTGCTATATTCTCCGTGAACGTCAAAGTGTGTGTGATTCTTTAGACAGGAAACATGTGGCACATTCGCACTGAGTAGGGACTGTTCTTCCTTTTTCTTTTCTTGACAGTTAACATCTTTAGTTCAGCTGGATTTGATATGATAATATATGTTAATAATGGTAGCCATTGTGTGCTATATAATCACAAAACTTTGCCATTCTTCATGATTTTGTACGACTTAGAAGTTACAGTGATATATGAAGTTTATGATGAGTAGTAATAAGTTTATCAGGGTCCATAATAGCTCCAAATTCTGTCAAAACTGCAATTCTAACACAACATTTTGTTTACAAGGCCACCTTTTTTTTTATATATTTTTTTTATATATATCAACCAATTATTTAGTTTCCATTAAAGGTTACCAAATGGCTGCCTACATTAAAAAAATAATGCATGAGAATCCACCTTTTCTACACTTCGTTTCTGAGTCACGTCTGTAAAAATATAAAAACATATAAAGGATCCTTCTTAAGTGTCCACTTGACTGCTGTCGTAAAGGCAAAGCCAATTCCTATTCCCACTTAACATGATGTTGCATGACTATTACAAAGGCTTCCTGCCCAAACTTCCATTAGCGGGATCTTCCCTGTGGAGAGTGTCGTCAGTATGAGAAAATAGCGTCTAATTTTTAGACATATTGACATTTTCAAATGGCCGATTGCTGATTGCTGTCACGCAGTGATATTGTTTTATAATAACACATTTCTTTTGTATCAAAGCTTTGTGGATTTTACATTTAAAGTCATTTTGATGCTTGCACACAAAATTTTGGATCTTTTTTGTCATCGGTATTCTCAAGATCGTGAAATTGAATATCAAGGGGTGTAGAAAATAGCCCCGAGAAACCTTCTTGTTCACTCACAGGTGAAAAAGAATGATTATATTAAGTGATAAAACATTTATCTGGCTGCAATTAATGTAGGTGAAATGCAGGCTGGTGTGTTTTACACAAGACAGGGTGTTGCTTTTTATTAAACCAATCAATTATACTGATCGGCTTCATAAAGATATGTAATTGACAAAAGGCTCATCTGAATGTGCTGCTCCCAGTCAGGAAACCAGAGACTTGCATAGATCTGTGGTCAACATCTGAAGAAATGGCACCTAATGCCAATAAATTAGTGTTTGGCGCACCTATCAATGAGGGACACTTGTTACCGTTTTTTAGCCACACTTGCAGCATTAATCTAATGATGGTGATGTTGGTTGGTCGGTCGGTCGGTCGTTCCGTCTGTCCATCCATCCATCTCAAGGGAAGTCCAACATTTTGGTCCATTCTGACAAATCTCAACTAGTTCACTTCCTTTTTAGCACAGATGTATATGGTGTCCAAAGGAGGAACCTTATTTACATTAGCTGCATATATCATTTTTTCTTGCTGGAAACAGCACTATCTTATAATTACAGCTTCTGTACTACAGCAATAGACTTCTATTTGTCACCGTTTGCTGCTGCTCGAGATGACAGGTCCCTCTCAGCAGCCTCAGAGGTTATTCATCTATTATTTTTCAATCCCCATTCATCATTATCTGCAGATGCAGCTCTCACTTTTGCCATTCAATGCGATTATATTTGACTTTAATTCACAAAGTGAACAGATGTAAAAGACAAGCATATACACTGATGAGCCCAAACATTATGACCACTCACAGAGGAAGTGATTGACGTTGACTCGATCACATAAGCACTGAATAGTTTAGGTGTTTGATGCAGAACCAGCTCGATCCAGCTGCACATCTTCTCGCATTTAGTGATACTAAAGGAAGCTTCATGCAATTATTGTCATTTCTTCCATGTATAGATAGATAGATAGATAGATAGATTTATTAATTTGTTTAGGAGATAGACAGAAAGACCTAATGTGTTTTCCACAGTTAATTATTTTCCCAGGTGAGTATCATAATGTTCGGAGTAATGCCCTGGGGACATTTGAAATGCAGCACTGGTATATTAGCAAAGAACTATGCTGGGTAAAATATCAACATCTACAGCGTATGAAATTAATTTATATTTAATAGAAAGTCCAAATGCTGTCTGCTTCCTCTTAGGTATAATTTCATATTTGTGAAAATAAAATGGAAATTTGGAACAAAGACTTGGGAGATCATTGACGGTCAAACATCTGCCAACAAGTGGTCTCTCCCATGTAAACAAATATCTTGTATCTTTTAAAATGTGTCTTTTTCAGATGATAAGTGGACTGGATAAAATGTGCACAAACAATTTGGACAAGTCTTATTTTATCGTGTAACATGTTGTGGCTGCCTCGCATAAAGTATGTACAAAATGTGAATACCTTTTAAATTACCAGTTTTTAGAGCAGCTAAGAAATTGTGTTGATGTTTACACTCAAATTTAACATTTAGGCTTCTAATATCCCCTGGCAAAGAATGAGTACACTGACATGAACATCTAAATACACAAAGTATAAATAGTTCATTCAGTGTATCTGTTTTACGCAGCCATTCTATGTTGGTGTGCTTTCTGATGGATCTGCCATTATAGAAAAAAAAAAAATTGTCATTTCCCCTTTTCTGGTGAATTATTGTCCCTTAATTTCCATTTGAAATCTACAGTCTAATTAACAGGTTTGAAACTACAGCAACAGCGGTGATAACCACTGTTTTATTAATAGAACATGCCTTTCGCAGAGTGTGCACACAAAGCCAAGGCAAAGATGGATGTCTTGGCTTTAATTAACCAGAATTATTTACTGACTAGGGCTGGCTTATGGGAGCATCACTCATGTAATGGATATATTAGCAAAAGACTGAAGGGATTAGCTTCTGTGGAATTAACAGACTGTGGGCAGTTCATCATGTGAACTGACAGAACTATACAATATTTATATTATATTTACAAACCAATGTAATAGTGGATCTTATATGTGCATGTATGCTATGTACATGAGCTGAGTGTTCATGCTTTTTATGTTTTTCCTGCAAAACAAATACTTGCATCGTTTACATAATGAAAAAAGAATGATGCCATCTGTTGTTAATTATGAAGCTCATGCCAAATGTATTCCCCTAAACCCTAAATCAGTTTTATATACTGTGATGTTCAGTGAGGTTGCACATCCAGTGGGACTATATCGCTGTTACATGTGGTTGTCATAACCTTCCTGTGCTTTCCCGAGTGTTTAAAATAGCCTTAACTTATCTCAGGGGTGAAACTAACATTATGTGCTAAGGGAAAGTTATTGATTACTGTGGTTCACAAAGTAGGCAGCACATTTACATGTACTTTCAAATGCTCTATGATGGAGAGGAAAGATTCTTCATGATGAACTGTTGGACTGCATCTCACCACTGCCTCAAGATTAGTCGCCAAAATACGAAAGGGTTATTATTCTCGTTGCTGTTGCTGCTTTTGTTTTTTTTGCTCTTCATCTGTAAGAGGGACTAGCTGCTCCATCTACTACTTCCTATGAGCAATATTTACCATCATAAGCTGGTCATTTTCTCTGCTCGCCTGATAATGAACAAAATGTCTGGCTGTGCATGTATATGATCCAGACATTTAAGCTACTTAAAGAACATAAAGGTAGAATCCGTTCTTAAAGTGGATGTAATTTTGAGGAACATTAGACTTGGTTTGGTTTTTAACCTAATCTCCCTTCTTTTTTCCTTGTGATTAAAAAAAAAAAAAAAAAAAAAAATCAAAAGAAATCGTAAAACTCCCAAGGAGAAATTCTTGCTATGCTGCATACAACATGGTGCTACATACCAATTTCCATTCCATTAGCTATACATTCACTTGAAACAAAAGCAATCAATATTGTCAAGAATATGTTCAATCCATGGTACGACATACAGCTATGAAAGCAGAAGAGCAGTCGTCCTCCCTTGATGCGTACTCAGATCAGCCTCTGCCTCTGGTGCCTGTGCTCCTCGGTTATGTGGTCTGGTGTGGTTATATTTTAACTTGTGGTAAATGTCAGATGTTGTTGCTATGATTCGTGTTAAAAGTGAATGGCTAGAAATGGTAAACAGAAAATGGCAAAATCAGCAGGAGATTGGTCTGTGTTTGGAGTTGTGCTGCTGGTCACCACCGGGTCCTGCTTGGCGTTTATTTAACATGACACATTTCAACAGCACCTGGGGAGCAAGGTCATGGCTGCACACACACACACACACACACACACACACACACACACACACACACACACACACACACACACACACACACACACACACACACACACACACACACACACACACACACACGCGCACACACACACACATGCGCGCACGCACGCACGTACACAGGCAAAGACACGTACACTCTCATAATCATTCATTTCATAGCGGACATCCTTGCTGCTTTGAGAGAAAGCGACTTCTTTTGAAATCCTGAAGGGCGACATGTTTTTAATTATTGACATTCAGGTGAGGATTAGCATTTCATGCCGTCTCACCCCGCAGACATGAGTGGCAGTGGACTGGGTGTTGGGAGGAGGACGAGTCGCTGGGGGCCAGCAATTTTCAGGGACAAAGAGCTTCCTGAGGAGGTAGAGGAATGGGCCGGGGAGGTGGAGGTGCCATGATTCACATGCAGTGCAGGAGGGCTCTCTGTATCACCCCCACCTCTCCCCCAAATCCCAGGAGGGCAGGGGGGAATTGATGAAACGAGCAGGAAGGCCTAATTAAAGGCTCTCAGCTCAAATGCATTGATGTATTACATCTATTATGCCACAGTTCGATAGGTCTGCCAGGCCGGGGCTGCCGCGGCTACTGAGTCCCGCCAAACAAACTGAATAAATAATAGCAGCTGAGAGAGAGAGAGAGAGAGAGAGAGAGAGAGAGAGAGAGAGAGAGAGAGAGAGAGAGAGAGAGAGAGGGAAGGGGCAATACATTCAACAGGCAAAGTTGTGATAAACCCTTGTGTAGCCATATTCATGTCAAACAGGCTCAGATTTATATTACATATGTAAAGCTTAATTTGCAGTCCATTCAGCAGGTTTAGCAAGCAGAAAAAGATAAGAATAAGACAGTATCAGGAGCCAAAATCAATAATTTAACTTTATAACTTTATTGATAAAAATGTCATCTTGTTTTATTTGTTAAGTATTAATATACACTATATATATATATATATCTTAATAATTATTGGACAAAGTATTGAAACATTCAGCAAAACTGTTTTGAGTTTAATGCACAAAAAACAAATTCCGAAAACCCTGTTTTTTTTTCTTTAAATGAGGTCGGTTCATTCAACACTTCATGCTCTGTTGATTAATGCACAGCCTTGACTGTTTTGTTGTCTTACACTAATTCTCAAGCACATGACTGGTTCTGAGATCAAAGGTTGAAGCCCCAACAACTTAACTACTTATGAATATTAGTTTGTCACTTTGGTTACATGGGAGGAGAAGAGGAGGGTTGAATTATGTGTTTGTGTTCATTAAGGAGGACTGGAGGTGTGGTGATCTCCTGTGTGGTGGCGTTGTGCCGGAGAGGAATATGCATACGGTAGACAGTGGGATGAAGAGAGAGGTGGGGAGGTGCAGGGAAGAGGAAACAGAGCATGGAAATGTGAATACATTTAGTGTAGATATACAGAAAGAGATTCAAATGAAATAGGTATAGGGTGCATGAAAATAAAAAATAAAATAAAAATATACACGCTAATTTACAAGAAGAGTACAGTACCGTTATCACACAGCCTTGTCAACGGCAGTTTTTTGTGCCGTGGCCAGAGGCATTATGTTTTTAGGTTGTCTGTCCCTCTGCCCATCTGTCTGTCCCATTTTCGTGCACCCAGTATCTCAAGAACGCCTCGAGGTAATTTCTTCAAATTTGCCACAAGCGTTCACTTGGACTGAAGGATAAACTGATTGTATTTTTGTGATCGAAGATCATCGTGAGCTCTCATCTGTCCCTTTCATGCTAACATGATGTCTCAGGAACAACTTGAAGGATTCCTTCAAAATTGTGCCACTGCGTCGGCTGGAGGCGTTATGGTTTTTAGATTCTCCTGAATGCCTTTACAGACTTTTTTTTAAACTGATTAGAATTTGGTGTCAAAAGTTAATGTCACTTGAAAATACATATTTCTGGCCACAATTCGGCATTCAAATGCTAATTATGGAACAAAGTCACACAAATGTCTAACAAGATATAAAAGTGAATATTTTATCAAAAGGTCAAAGGTAAACTTCTCTGTGACATCATAATGTAGAGCGATAACACGTTTCTGGCCATTATTCAATACAGTAATTCAGCAGCAGAAGGGGAGATCGTGACCACATTTCCCCTTTTAGTCGGATACTGCATTGGTTAAACTAATCTTGGGTGTCCACCTTGAAACTGTATGGATCTGTGCTGCTCGGTTTAAATGTGCGTGAAGACCTCTTTTTAAAATTTGTAGCTTTGCATCAACATGTATATTTGAAGCATTGACTACTATCATGGCTACAACTTTAGGCGCTGTCGGGCCGGAGGGACTATTTCACCGTTGTAACAACGGTAGGAGGCGTTTACCCCTTTTTTTTTGTGTACCGACGGAACTTACAACCGTTTTCGTTCCTATAATTATGTTTTGTGGGGACTTTTTTTTTAGCTCCTACCTCTGCTTAGGTTCTCTCCTCCGTTGCAATAGGAACTGTGGTGACACACAGGATTTAAAACACAGTAAGCAGGTAAACTACAGCTACGAACGAAGCCTTTTAAAACAGCAGAAGAAAGTTTCAACTGGAGACACACAATACTGAGAAATGGGCCGACAACAAATGTGCCGGCTTTATTAAGCCGATACACATCGGAGGAAATACAGCGTGACTTCGATTCAACAAAGAGAAATACAAAATTGTCTCCATTGATGTGCTGCTGCAGCGGTGTGATGCTGTTTGAAGCACCGGAGGTTGTTGTGGGTTTTTCATGTAAAGTGTGATCTCTGACTTCAGGCACAACATGTTTCGGCAAATATTTTACAATAAAGCCTTTTTATGGGGGTTTCCTTCTTATAAAAAGCTATAGGGCTTTCAGTTTGAAAAATACAGGAAGTGTTGTGTTCCTGTTGACCCATAATGGAAAACTGACAATGCAAACAGTAGCGGGTCATAAGGAGGCTTCAAGTGAATCAGTTAATACATCTTAAATGTAACCATGAGTACTGTGACGGTTCCATTTGATTTTATTGGTCCCCTTGAAACATGCCTTGGATCTTCAGACAGATAAAATATATACATGAATTTCAACTGGATCAAGTAAACCGAAAACTGTATTTCCTCAATTAGAGAAATAAGTGGTGGAGTGTCGCTCCTGCAGCAGAGTGTCATTCCACAGTTCCTGTTGGCGGTGCGAAGACAAACAGCAAAAGGCCTTATAACCCTTTTCATTCTGGGGGGAAATCAGTGGGGGTAGCGCCACCCCAAGAAAGTCCCCAGAACTGTTTGGTCCAAAAACATATATTGATCAGAATCAGCTTTATTTGTCAAATTTCTTAACTTCATATAATACATGACTCTGGACAGACATGAATGTAAAGTGCAATTCACTGGTTGGCAGAGGCACACAAGCACGAGGCGTTAATTCTAGTTCTACTATGTTATTGTATGTTATGTAGTTCACAGTTTCATATCTTCTCATATCACACAAATTGAACACGTTTTCATTTTTCTAATTTGACGAAGCACTATTTTAACAGCTGGCTTTAACTGTATTGCTCCCAAAGGGTAATTCATTTTGTAGCCAAGTGAAACAAAGAACGCACACATACAACACATAAAAACATAATAAAATACACATATGCTAAAACTTTCCATGAGTTCACATAAAATACAGTGCACATAAAAGTTGACACCATCAACAATAAACCGAGAATACATCCAGTCATCAGCACCCAACTCAGTCATCAATGCTTTCCCTCCTGACTATGTGCACTAGCAACAATTTCCTCTCTCTATTTCTCTATAGTGATAAAAATGTCAGTGCAATGTTTGAATGAATGTGTTTTTGTGTTTGTGATAGAAGTGATCAAGGCTGAGTGTGGATGTTTAAAGAAATCAAACCTCAAAGAAGAAACAATTCATGACTGTTTATTATTATTATTATTATTATTACAGCAAAATTTCCCATGGAGTCCATGGACAAGTTTTCATCCATGAGGATATGTGTCATGGTGAGCCCTTAATGCTCAGATGAAGACAGTAAGCCCTGGAAACATGAAGGACATGAGGTGGATTCTGTCAGTGTAAATCCAGCATCCAACTACATAGAGAGAAGGATATAAAAAGCAGGACAGTGACAAATTCACTAGGAGTGCTTTTTGGTTCTGGCAAAGTGACGAAAAAAAAATCTGTGTATGTGTGTGTGTGTGTGTTGTGACTATGTGTAAATATATGTCTTTGCTTGCAGAGCACACGGAGGAGCAGATTTGTGAGACAAGCTCGAGCAGTTGCCTTCACAGCAGTGGTGAGATTGGAAGCGAGTGGTTTCTGAGCCAGTGTGACTGATGGCGTCTGTTAGCAGGGACGGCCGCAGAGAGGATGCCTTGTACTGACGGTAGGGGGAAGCTGAGACTTCCGGAAACAATGCTCTCCTCAGGGAGTCTGCTGATATGACAGGAAAAGCAGGGCCAGTGTTTCCATTCACAGTCCTCTCAAGCTTCTGACACTTTTCTCGCCTCCACCTCTCACTTACACTCCTTGCCTTGCAAGGAGTTCCATACTCTAGCCCCATCATAATAACTGAGCTGCTTTTGTTACACGCAGGCGGCTGCCTACAAGTTGTTGTATTTTCTCCAGGTAAAGTTTATGACATTAAGAATGAAAGAAGCCACATTCTTCTGTGTCACAACTGTATAGTTATATTTTTGCAGTTTCTGGCTGTAATCTTTTTCTTTATTTAAAAAAAAAAATGCTGTAGATCAAATTTTAAATTAGTGTATCCACAGTCTTCTATTTTTCAGGCAGGTTACAATAATTTCCCATAATAATTTCTCATCATGACCTTTTGTGAGATCATGATCTTCTCACTATTTATTTCATCAAATTATTTAAGCCAACAAATATTAAGACTGACTCTGACAGCAGAGTATCAGACTTTTCATTTGTTTTGTGGTGCCACTGTGCATTTTTGTAATATGCATGTCATAGGGAGGCATTCAGGATGGATGGTGAATGTACAAAGCATTAGACTTTGACACCAGAGACAAGGGTTCGGCAGGGTTAGGGTTAATGAGGCAGTTTGAGTGCCTCAACACAAACATAATAAATGTTTATCATCTTTTGATTGGAGAAATTGCATGGCAAGAGCAGATAATGTGGGAAAAAAAAAGAAATATACTGGAAAACAATTATTGGCAGATATATTTATAGTCAACATCTTGCGGCGTAGCCTATACAGTTGTTGAAAATATCTCGTTATGTTGACAGAATGTAAAATGTAATTGGAGTGCCAGTATGCTGTTGAAAATTAGTAGTATATAGATATCATTTCTAAGAGATAGTGTTGTAGCTGTATTAAAACTTAAGAAAAGCTTCTCCTGTTACCTTTGTGTCATTTGCATCTGTTTTTAGGATGGTACAAAATTGTTAAGCTACAGATTCAAAACAAATGTAAATTTTCCCTTTGTTCTCCATTGCCGTCGAGAGTACAAGCAACTCTGTCAGTCTTTCTGAAACTCCTGCAATGTCCCTTA
Organism: Brachyistius frenatus; assembly: GCF_029030835.1. Classification (NCBI taxonomy): domain Eukaryota; kingdom Metazoa; phylum Chordata; class Actinopteri; family Embiotocidae; genus Brachyistius; species Brachyistius frenatus. Next base: position 3,239,501 of record NW_027210623.1, read on the forward strand.
CTTGAGGTGTGCATCGCCACATGTTTACCTGTCAAAACATTTTTGAGGAATCCTGATGAAGCGGAAGAGTGGCAGTTATGGAAAACATCAAAACTGTTTCCCATTGGGAAGCCAGTGCAGCTGGTGTCATAATACAACACATGCCGCATCCCCGCCTGCTAAAGATTTGCTTCAGTGGAGTATCTGACATCTCCACAACTATTTCCTTAATTGATGTAGTTAAGCATGCACCCCCAGTCTCCAAATTGTAAATACCTGCTGTAATGTAGTGTAAAATTATTATTCCGGCATCAAGAAACAGCTATAATTTGCAGCTGTCACTGCCACTGCATGTTAATTTCTCAAATGTATTGTTGTTAAGGAGCAGTTAAATGGAAAGTATCGCACTGTTTTACCACCTTAAACTATTAATTACCCCACAGGTAAGTTGTCTGATACCAGTAACAGTTACTGAAACTTTTTGTTGTAAGATTAACCTTCGGTACAGCTTTGAAGTGAGATAATCTTGGATGTCCTAGAAATCTTTTCACACATCCTTTGTTTTTCTCAGACACAAATGCACAGACATATTCACAGCACATTTAAAATGCCATAGTGTCATGTCCTAAAATACAAAATAATATGAACTGTTCAATGATAGCATGTTAACCTTCAAAACAGCAGCCTTTTGCTACAGAGGACAGGTCTGGAAAGGGAATGATGGAGAGGGACGGACTATTAAAAATAGGTTAAGCTTGTCTCTGCACTATTTCTAACAGGCTCAGTTTGTTCCCTCTGGGTTCTCAGTGATTTGGAGTGTGACCCTGACCCTGTGCTTCTATACAAAGGCGGACAGACATACACACACATACACACGCCACACACACGCACATTTCTTCGCCCTGAAGATTGCTGTGCACTTTACTGGAACTAAATCACAGTGAATGTACTTGTCGGTTCCACTGGCCCTTAACAAGATCTGTGTAGCTGCTCTCGTTGCAATGTAAAGCACAATGATTTAGTCTCACAGAAGCATTACAGACATTAAGAGAAAGGACAGGTGTCACCTTTCTGATCATGCTGACATTACTTCACTCTGCAGGTCTCCTTGCACGCATGATCAAATGACAAACTACAGACAGAGTTTAAAATATGAGCATCTGATTAAGGATCACCATCTACTCTTTAAGTTGTATCATGTGTTAATACATGGATGAACAGCAAATTAAAGAATAATAGGATGTTAGCTTCAACTCACCAGCCCCCAATTTATGTCTTCTTGGCTTCACAGTCCCTCAGGCCAAAAAACCCCCACAAAACTTTAGAATACCGATCTGTGACATTTATTTGACCCCTTTAACAAGTATCTCTGCTAGGGTAATAAGAATAACACACAATGTATTAATTCAAACATAGTTTCATCAGTTATGTCAACAAGAGGGGCATTAAGGATGAAAAGTTGTCTACATTTGGGAGGAAAACAGGCATGCACCATTACCGATCACATCTAGGAGAATCTTGGCAGAGGAAACTCGTTCTGCCATCAGGCTCTATTCACCGTGGGCAACATTTCAGCTTCATTTAATGTAAAAGAAAAAGGGACATTTCCTCAAAATGTTCCTTTGTAAAAATGGTCCACTGAATTCTTAGCTGCAAGATCTAAATCACTGCACGTGTCTGTTTGACAACAACCCCCCACCCTCCCCCACTCCCACACACACACACACACACGCATTTTACCTTTTAAACTAGAGTAATCATGTAGGTGTAATTAGGGTTAATATACTCTCCATACATGCTTTACAACAGACAACTAAAGTCTTTGCTCAGTGAAGGAGGAACAGAACGCAAGATGGCAGTTTAAATTTATGAGAAAGCCAACACCTTTAAAAAAAAAAAAAAAAAATTAATAGATTGTTTGGCACCTGTATTTGTGAAGTTGCGTTGATTCAAGGATTGTGTACTTTCTCATTTGTCCCTCTAGGAAACAAGGCATTTATCATAATCTAAGACCAATGTTAAAAGTAGAAAAAAAAACCCAACAGTTTAGGAAAATGTCAATCTAAACAGTTTTTAACCTCATTCAACTAAATGTTAAAACAAGGCTTATGTTAAAATTAGCAGTGACATTAAATAGCTTGTGTGTTAATGTGCAGACATCTGACTCATTTTTCTTATGAATCAAAAGGACGAACCTTCAGCACTGTTTTTTTTTATATATACAAATATGAATAGAGATTAACCAATGCACATGTCTACATTTATAAAGGTTGAGACATTTAACACCTTTAGAGATTTCTTAATTTTGTGTAATTATATTTGACTGTTGATATCCTTGTTTTGATCTTCAATCGTGCTGTATGTCAAAATATGCTTATTACCACCAGAAGGTATTGCAGTGATGAAACCCTTATCCTCTTTGTTTTGAGAGATTTATTCTTTAGACATAGAGAACAAAACATTGCTCAGTGTTATGGTCGTTAACTTTTTGTTTCATCGCTGCACAAATTTTGTAATTTGGTTTGCAGTACACGGGTTGGGTTTTTTTATCATTTTAACAATGACTTTTCCTTGTTCAAAGAAATTCACTTTTTAATGTCACTGATTTCAGTGCCATAACGCATAATATGCACTTGATTAAATATTTTGCTCTGCTTTGAAATCCGTATACATTCAGAGCAAATTTCAAAGGATGAAAAAGTATTCAAAATGTGAACCCAATTTCTGAACCAGAAACTGCAGCATAATGTACCACAATGATTGAAAAGAACATGCATAAAGTTTTTTTGTTTTTTTTACCTTGGACACGCAAAAAGCGTGCACACAAAGTACTTTTTTTCCGGAACCTTTTAATGTGAATGACGATTGTGTGTGTGCGGGAAAAAGTAGTGTCTGCGTGAGCTAACATTCAAATGAAGACCCAGTAGTTACTGTCCTCTTTGAGAGGCAGGCTGGACACCCAGTGGTGACCTTAATTAACAGCATTTTGGCAACGCTACAATCAATGTCATCTTTGGCAACTGCAACAATGCTGAATATGGCTACTCATCCAGCACCACTTTCAAATGCTGAAGAGGAAATATATATTCTCTTTCGAAGAACTAACGATTACTCCACCACAACACATGAGGTTAATGCGGGTGCAGGGGAAACGTGTGCTCTGAGACGGTTGATGTTCCACGAATGAAAAAACTTGGAAGTTCAGAACGTTCAGAAAAGGTAATTTGTCTGCTTCTTTATATTTTATACTTCGAGTTTTTGTTAGTTAACCAAATGGAGGCAGGCTGGGTTAAATTATTGGTGATTATTACAGAAGTTAGTTTAGGTTAGAAGTTTATGGGATGCCACCCCCATATTCTATCAGTGTCGTTTGATATTTGACAAATGATACTGCTTCACTCAGGTTTCTTCAGCAGCACTGAAGAGAGAGGTGCTTTTTTTATTTATTTTTTTTTTTTTAGTTTTGAGCTTATATACAGTATGTAGTATCTTTTGCCTGAATTGACAACTCTACTTTTAAGTCATTGTATTTGCATGTTAAATGTACATTTTTATTTCTACCTATTTTGCAGAACCATGCATAACATTTTTCACACAAGACATCTGTCCCTCACACATAATAAGAATTTTCCATTGTAGTTCAGTTTGAAGAAAAATATTTTTTTTCACATTCTGTTTTTCAGTCTAACATGATGACTCACAGTAATCACAACACATCCCAATCTGTCCTTTTCTCTTTTTTTTTATTTTTTTATTTTTTATAACAATGTTGCCATTTTCTTTCTAGCCATGAATGTGTAATGGGGAGTGGAAAAAAAAAAAATCCTATTGCCTCCGTGCTCCATGATTGGCTAGAAGCTCAATGGATTGCTGCTAAATACGATTCTTTGGTTGAAAGCCCTCTGCACAAGACCTTCCAAGCACTCTGTAGTAAGTTATCATTGCATTATTTCTGTTCAGCTCAGTTGTGTCAAACATACTTTGAACTATAGAATGCTTTGATCTTTTCTGTGATGCATAGTTGTGATGTTTTCATACATATGTTACAATCGGAATTGGAAGGGTTGTCACAAGTAATCTACCCTTCTGTCTTTTCACATTTACAGATCAATCCACTGACAACAAAGCTGTATTGGCTTATCACTACGGTGCGTCAACGTATGACCATGGCAACCAAAGATGACTTTAATGCTAGCTCTGTAGAGGTTAACCCAAGTTCCATTCAGCAGCATTCCAAGAGGCATCTTAGAAAAAAAAGTCTCACCAATTTGCCTTGACCTTTTATGATGATGGAGCATCAACCTATGACTGCTACAATGCATCAAGTGAGAGCCATCAAACGTCCACGTTAAGTGACTGTAAAGCCTACATATCCATAATGTCTTCACTGTCAGTTATGTCTTCCTCTTATGAGGAGCAAATTCTAGCAATACTGGCTAGTGTTGATAATCAGATACAAGTTATCATACCAGCATGTACAGTGGGTACGGAAAGTATTCAGACCCCTTTAAATTTTCCACTCTTTGTTTCATTGCAGCCATTTGCTAAAATCAAAAAAGTTCATTTTATTTCTCATTAATGTACACTCAGCACCCCATCTTGACAGAAAAAAACAGAAATGTAGAAACTTGTGCAAATTTATTAAAAAAGAAAAACTGAAATATCACATGGTCATAAGTATTCAGACCCTTTGCTCAGTATTGAGTAGAAGCACCCTTTTGAGCTAGTACAGCCATGAGTCTTCTTGGGAATGATGCAACAAGCTTTTCACACCTGGATTTGGGGATCCTCTGCCATTCTTCCTTGCAGATCCTCTCCAGTTCTGTCAGGTTGGATGGTGAACGTTGGTGGACAGCCATTTTCAGGTCTCTCCAGAGATGCTTAATTGCAGGGGTCTCAAACTTAATTTACTTGGGGGCCGCTGGAGGCAGAGTCTGGGTGAGGCTGGGCCGCATCGGGTATTCCACAAGAAAAGCTTTGTTAAAAAAATTCCAATCTTCTCAAATGTCTTTATTTATTTATTTCTTTAACACAAAATAAGATGAAAAAATAAATAAACAAATTAAGAATTAATAAGTAAATAAGTAAATGAATCAGTAATAAATAAAATAATAATAATTAGATTTCTCTAGTCAGCAACTATGTGTGGTTTCTTCAGTCTTCTATATCTGCTGTATTCAGATTTAAACATCTTTATTAACAGTTCTTTAACCTCAATGGGTTCTTCTGAACATGAATTGTCCTGAACATGAATGGAACATTGAAGAACATGAACTGTTCTTCTGAACATGGCTTCTCTTGCCTACTCCTTGCTGCTAGAGACCTAGCAGCGCTTCCTCTCGCATAGCATCCCTGGTATTTTGCATACTCCTCAGCATGTCTAGTTGTGTAATGACGTTTCAAATTGTATTCCTTGTGCACCGCAACTTTCTCTGTGCAAATAAGACACGTCGGGGTGCCCCTGTGCTCAACAAAGAAATATTGCATCTCCCACTTTTCCTGGAATTGTCTGTGCTCATCACCAACCTATCTCTTCACTGCAGGCTTTGAAAAAGACATGTTTGGGGCTGTGGAATATATTTTAATTCCACTTGGTGTCACTGTCGTGTTTAGCCGTGTTTATGACATCATATAGAAATATATGTAGTGTTCATCGTGTGAGGCAATGCAAATAACAAAATAATGACCCCCAAATAACCGTGCGACCCTATAATTGGTCCGGGTTATCGGGGACTGTTATTGCCAACGGACAGGTGTCGGTATGTGACTGCAGACCACATTAGGCTACATTATTTCCTTTCTTTTATCTCGCCGCGTACGCATCACTTTGATTTATTTTGTCAGAGAGAGACATATATACGTATAATGTCCCGCTGGGCAGCAACTTAAAAATTTTTTTTTTTTGGAAGTGTTGTGAACGCAGCGCGCTGGGACGAATGTCCGCGTTTGCCTAATAGAAACCAGGCAGCCAGCCAGGCACGGAAGAAAACTCTCCATGGCAAAGCTGCTGTAACTTTCACTCATTGAGAAATGTTTCTCTGCCTGCATCAAGCCCGGTCGATGTCCCGCCCCCGAGAGCCATATACCCCACCGTGATTGGTCGGTTCGTTCAGCTCCGCACACAACACTGTAAAGTGCCATTCATATAAAAGTCGCGGGCCGCACTAACATTAAACTTTCATATTAAGGTGGGGGCCACAAAATATCGTCTCGTGGGCCGCAATTGGCCCGCGGGCCGCGAGTTTGAGACCCCTGCTTAATTGGGTTTAGGTCAGGGCTCTGGCTGGGCCAATCAAGAATGGTCACAGAGTTGTTCCGAAGCCACTCCTTTGTTATTTTAGCTGTGTGCTTAGGGTCATTGTCTTGTTGGAAGGTGAACCTTCGGCCCAGTCTGAGGTCCAGAGCACTCTGGAAGAGGTTTTCTTCCAGGATATCTCTGTACTTGGCCGCATTCATCTTTCCTTCAATTGCAACCAGTCGTCCTGTCCCTGCAGCTGAAAAACACCCCCATAGCATGATGCTGCCACCACCATGTTTCACTGTTGGGATTGTATTGGGCAGGTGATGAGCAGTGCCTGGTTTTCTCCACACATACCGCTTAGAATTAATGCCAAAAAGTTCAATCTTGGTCTCATCAGACCAGAGAATCTTATTTCTCATAGTCTGGGAGTCCTTCATGTGTTTTTTGGCAAACTCTATGCGAGCTTTCATATGTCTTGCACTGAGGAGAGGCTTCCGTTGGGCCACTCTGCCATAAAGCCCCGACTGGTGGAGGGCTGCAGTGATAGTTGACTTTGTGGAACTTTCTCCCATCTCCCTACTGCATCTCTGGAGCTCAGCCACAGTGATCTTTGGGTTCTTCTTTACCTCTCTCACCAAGGCTCTTCTCCCATGATTGCTCAGTTTGGCTGGACGGCCAGGTCTAGGAAGAGTTCTGGTCGTCCCAAACTTCTTCCATTTAAGGATTATGGAGGCCACTGTGCTCTTAGGAACCTTGAGTGCTGCAGAACTTATTTTGTAACCTTGGCCAGATCTGTGCCTTGCCACAATTCTGTCTCTGAGCTCCTTGGACAGTTCCTTCGACCTCATGATTCTCATTTGCTCTGACATGCACTGTGAGCTGTAAGGTCTTATATAGACAGGTGTGTGCCTTTCCTAATCAAGTCCAATCAGTTTAATTAAACACAGCTGGACTCCAATGAAGGAGTAGAACCATCTCAAGGAGGATCAGAAGAAATGGACAGCATGTGAGTTAAATATGAGTGTCACAGCAAAGGGTCTGAATACTTATTATCATGTGATATTTCAGTTTTTCTTTTTTAATAAATTTGCACAAATTTCGACATTTCTGTTTTTTTCTGTCAAGATGGGGTGCTGAGTGTACATTAATGAGAAATAAAATGAACTTTTTTGATTTTAGCAAATGGCTGCAATGAAACAAAGAGTGAAAAATGTAAAGGGGTCTGAATACTTTCCGTACCCACTGTATATTTTAAAGAAAATGTTGGCCAGTTCAATGTAGACTAAAAGAGAGCCTAATTCCAATTGCCAATCCTTTGCCATAAAGCATCTGCTTTAGAACCCACCAAGTGTTTGTTATTGTTAGAAATGCCACTGTACCTCTACAGACATGTGGAAACACCATAACATCTCTGCATATACCTTTTTTTTACGGGGTGTGTTTAATTGATTTAAATACCAGTTATTTACTGGTATTTTGATGTCCTGTTTGGACTTTGTAGTCATTTTATATTTTATTTTTGCAAATACTCATGTCTTTAATTGTGTTCACCTGTGTCTTGTTAGCCAATCAGTCCTCTGTATGTGTATATGTTTCACACACTTTCATTTGCCAGATTCTGTTGTGTGGATTGTGAACGGCTGCTGACTGATTTCTGACTGAATAAGAAATTAAATAATATATTAGTTAATCTGTTCATAAATTGTAAAGAATATCTACAAGGCTCCTTAAAAAAAAGAAGCAATGCCATGGTTTCCATCACACAGTACTTGAATAAAAGCCATTGTTGTTTCATTGATTGTGACATTACATTGGGAGACCGGGTGGGATTATGTTATTATTTGTATCAAACCTGGGTAATGGGCCTTCCTCATTAACTCCAAAAGCATGGTCTGCCTAACAAATGCCATGAGCAATGCTCCCATGTAATCCTGTTCAACCCAAGTTGGTAGGAAATTATTATTTCACTGGTCCCTGATCTCATTGGCAGCTTTTCGTGTCTGTGGAAGAGAAGCGTAGAGAAGACAAAATGGATGTACTTTGTTCAATGAATTCAGAATACCCTGGTCCTCCATGAAATTGAAGAGGCAGATGTAAGGCTGGGAGACCACTCGGATTAGTTTTACCCATTACCTCTCAATTCTTTGGCGCCTGTTGAGTCCCTTTCAGTTCAACATGAACTGAGTCACATCACTGTTTTCCATCTCAAGGTCATAACATTGTCATGGGCAACCAAAAGCTCTGAACACAAACAATGAAAAATGAGAGGACAGTGGCAGCCCTGTTGTTGTTGTCTAGACAGTGAGGGTATACGATGGTACAGCTTAACCCATTAACACAGCCATGAAATAATGTTTGCCCCCTTATGAGGGCTGCAGCTAAAGTACCTGTTTGAACATCAGAAAATTATATAGAAACCCATCATTTCACTTAAGTAATCAGTACAATATCCCTTTGTCTACTTTCCACAATGGATGCATGACGATTTGCCAATGGGGTCAACTGTTTGTAGACTGTCTACATATTATAATATGATTTGTCTGATTTGTAGATATAAATCTATCTACAGGCCAATGTAGAACTCCCAATAGATTTGAGGCCTCCAAGAACATATACTTCTAAAGGTTTTGAAGTATGTTACAGTATCTCCAATAATACAGTGTTCAAGTCTTCACTCGACATAGTGGTATACAAGATATTGTCTGCGTTTGTATGATGTTCGATGGCTAAAGCCAAAGCATGATGCCACTCTTCTCCAGTTCATGCCAATGGACAGACAATGAGAATCTGGTGTGCAGTGAATCTGTAGCGGAGGCGGCCATGGCTCTCTGTTATTACTGTAGGTGGAACCAGGGATGTATCCCTGGTTTACTGCAAGGCCTGATATTCCCTCAGCAAGGAGTGGAAGCATGCATACAGCGCCTTTAATGAACTCACACAATCTGTATTTGTTGGCTCATCAACAAACTGGGAACAGAGAGAAAAGCAGAGACAGTTCTTGCATGATCATTGATTTCTTTATAGTCTTTCTTGACTTAAGCCATCTGGAGCTTCCCTCTGTATTTCCACAAAACACTCAGGAGCATCACTGATAAATTGCGCAATCTCCTTGTTTTCAACAGACAATAGAGACTGAGAAGAAGAAATGAGAATGATACATATGTGATCATTGATCCCTGGTCATAAGTGTTGACATTTTTTTAAGGATTATCAGCCAGATCAAGATCAGTTTGCTTCACATGAATTCCTATTTCCTTCCAGTTACATTCCCTTCATGTTCAGTACCATAAGGGAGGAGCCAATCAAATTCAGACCCATAGATAGACCACCCCCTAAAGGCCCTTTCTATTTATACAAGCTGTCTATATGCACGCATGAGAAAAAGTTAGGGCTTGACTGGACTCGGTGATCAACCTGCCGGACATTTTTTGAAAAGAGGACGCCTATCAGAAAATTACTCAGCCCGTAGCACTGTTCTGCTGGATCTTCATTTCAATGTTAGCTTGCACACATACTACGTTTTACCTCTCTCTCACACACACACACACACACACACACACACACACACACACACACACACACACACACACACACACACACACACACACACACACACACACACACACAGCTATTCAAACTGACATTGTAAATGTACACATAACAAGTGGAAACTCTTTATTATGTCCTTAATATTCCATCACTGACAACCATTCGGTTTACTAACCATATTAGCACTACTGTAACATTATAAGTGAGGTTAGAGAGTTTATTTAATCTATCAACCCACAATGAGCATCTGTTGAGACCAACAATTAGTACTGCAAATATGTTACACAACAGTAAATTAACTGCATACTGACCTTTTCATGGGCTGGTGCATACAAACCCCAGATGCAGTTGACATACACCCTCCCTGAGACAGCAGCCTATAACATGGATCTGTGCATGTGGAGGATTTCCATTATCAGGTGTATTTGTCTTTAACAGGGGAAACAGCCTGGTGACTAATGTACAGTTTCTCGGACAAACCGCAGAATCTGTAGATTGATGAAATCTTCATCTGTGTACATCAAAAACAAGGAAATAAACAAGGCAGAAAGGTGCTGTTTGACATTTTTGTCACGTCTCTCTTCCAAATGCTAAGCAGAAGATGGTAATTACATTTGTGAGTTGAACAATGAACATCAGTCATGATCAATAACAATCAATTCATGCAATAGAGGTGGAGCCTTAAAAGGGAAAGCTTGACATTTCAAATTTAAATGTTATTCTCTAATCCAAGGGATTTGCAACTGAAAAAAAAAAGAGTCTCTGCCTTTATGTTTGAGATAGCAGGATGCAAGCAACCAGCTAACTTATTACTACAGCTGTTCATTTGTTTGAATACAAAAGCCGATTTTTTTTTTTTATCCCCTTACCTCCACAGGTTCTTTGGAAGGTTAGGCTCTGCTCTGTGTGCATAAACAGACATAAATATTCTGTTTGTACAAAATGAGGAAATATTAGATTCACAGGAGAAAATCCACCAGGCCACTTACAATCCCATGCAAATTTTGCATTGATGCATCTGTCGGAACAGATAGCACCCATCTCCCAACGCTAACGATGTAAGCCTCAACTCCCCAGGAAATTCAGATAAGTCAAATAGTATGTCTTACTGGTATGGAACCCACTGTTGAATTCCTTATCAGATCTATTCACCGCCAATAAAATATTCAAGTCTGATGCCAACAACATGGCGAAACATGTTATAGTCAGATTCAAACGATCTTCCAACTGTTTTAATAAAGACATGTCCAACAATATCAGGCATAAAATGATGCATCAAAACATGTGTTTTTTCGCCAGAGTGATCAAAATGGCGAAGGCATAGTTACAAATCAATTAAGAATGAGTGAAATCCTACAAGCAGAGAAGACAGTGAACAGCTCAGTAGACTGAAAGGGAGAGACAGATGGGAAAATAACAGACTCTCCATCAGCGTTGCTCTGCAGAGTGAAACATGCTCTTTGTGTGTGCGCGTCTGTGTCGGTATGCGTGTCCAGCACACAGGCATGGTCCCTGCATCATAATGAAATTTGCTGCCAAACCTTCCACACCCACTGATAGTCTGCTGAACTTGGATAAAACTATGGAGTGATTGCTGATAACAAATATGTGGACTCCTATTCTGGTTTGGATTTAGTTTTGGGATAACATGTGTAATCAAGTCATCATCATATCCCGGTTTTGACCTGGGTCTGGAAAACTAAATACGTTATAGGGTTAAATGAAGCCAGGACATTTGGAGCTGTAGACACCTCTTTCAGGCTTCTGATCTGTATCTGTGACATGGGCACATATTCCACATGAGTCTTGTCATGGAAAATAAACAACCAGTATGATGATAAATTATATAGCTGTGAGCTGTATTTTGAAATATACCTGTAATAAGGGGGATACATTAAGTACTCATCTCATCTCATCTGCCTATACTGATAATAAGATCCAGTAGGCAATGTCCAGTAAGCCATACAAAAAAAAAATAGATTAAGTTGCTGAGATAACTACAAAAATGCTAGTGACTGGCAGTAATTTATGTAAAAGAAAGTTTGTTGTATTATAGTATGGTACAGTACATGATTGTACCGTGTATTTTTATTGATAGATTTTGTTTTTGACATTACAATTTTCCATTTTATGTTTTTATCTATATCGAAGAGTTAGACAATGAAATGTATAAAACCTTTCATGAAAGTGCACTATAGTTCATTTGTTACATTTTAATTTAATCATAACTGACCGAAAAATTTGACTTTTTATTTCCTCAGTTCCTGAGGATTGTTTTCAAATAGTTGTTTTGAGAGTTGGTTTCAACAACCAATGAAGATGAATTAAAGATTTGAGTGCAATTATTGTTAAAGGATCATTTTCATTTATTGCCACCTGTTGTATATTCTTTTAATGTGGATAGTGTGACTGAATGGATAATGCTGAGTTTGCATTCTCCCCTATGTTGTATAGATTACGGGAAATGTGGAGTTGCCATTCAAACTTTGTGACAGGTGTACTGTATATCAGGGAAACTAGCATGAGGTCCCTGCAACATTCCATTGCAAGGGTTATTTTGCTAACTGTGGTAGAGATCACCCTCTGGAGATATTTACAGACTGCTCTAATCACCAGCATATTCATCAGTGCACGTCGGTTTGTTTCCAAAGGCTGAGGCTGACATTATGGAGACTCAACAGCTAAATGTAATGGGGCATTAAACTGTGGACCATTATGAGGAGGGTTACCAGTCATTTTAGTTTGATGGTCAGCTGTAATTATTCGAAACAGAGTACACAGATGTGGAGCTAAATCAATTGAATAGGATGGAGGATGGAGTCAGAGACAGATACATAGGACTCTTGTGACAGGCAATGTACCTTGGGAAACTGGTATTGTTCCTGTGGTCACTGCTGACTGAGGAGGACAACGTTTGCTGTAAAGAGTGGAAAATCTTGATGAGGGTAATCACAGATTTGCAACTACAACAAATACATATACAGTTTTGATGAACAGTGCCATCGTGGAGACAGCGCTTCACCTCCCCAAAATTAACTGGTAAAAGAGACCAAAACTGGCATGGTGGATTAGCAAAATGGATATTCTAGGTGACTCATTTCTGCATTTACTTATCCTCACAGTTGAGCACAGATGGCATTAATACTATTTGCAGATGATGTTGTCCTTAGGGAATAAATCGGAGTTGTATGTTTTAAGTATGAGCGGTTGGTAGCTGATGTGGTCTGGATAAACTTTAACCAGTGAGAGATAATTGTTCTGTCCCAGGTCAAAGTGTATTGCTCAGTCTCAGTGAGGAGAGGAACAGAGGAGTTTAGGCATCCCAGGAATAATTTATATTGGTACCAATGCTTGGACATAACTAATGCTAACAGTCCTGGTAATGCAGATTTCCCTAAATATTATTTATATTTATAGTGTTTTCTGCCCTCAGAAATGATCATCTAGGATGATACAGTAAAATTCCTTCACATAGCATGCCCCATTCAAAATGAATTAGCTTGCAAGACCATGTTAATGCTATTGCCCATTGTGCTATTTGATCTAAAATATCACTGCTAAAGCTAAAGGTTGAATGATAAGTGACCTGCCAGACAAAAATTAGTAATCCAGACTGAATTTGGTTTTCAATGTATCTGAAAATGTTTCTGATATAATTTATGTGTTGTTTTAATTTTCTTTTGTTTGGTAATCCAGAGTCAAGAAGAGATCTTTATCAGTAAGCATTCATCAGTAGCAGCATGCCAAACTACCCCTTAAATTAACGTATGGTCAAATGCTATCCAAGAAATTCAGACTGAGTTTCATACTTCCATTAATCACATATAAACTTATAGATAAATAGGGACTTTTTACTTCCTCTGGTGCACACATACAGTATATATATATATGGCATGAGGCACCATGTAACATTTACCCACTTAAATGTGAACCAAACTGTTTCTTCTGTGAGTACTAAGGAAGAGACAGACAGGAAATTGGAAGCATGCATTTTCAGAGCCAAACAAGCTTCCTTGAAACAACCTTCATGCAAAAGTTATATTCACTTAACTTCAGTTATGGATGGCTGGTTTCTGACTTCCATAAAACACATTTGTATATTTGATCGGGAATATATTGCCAAGTTCCTGGCCAGCAATATTCATGGCTGTGAGGAAAAGGTTGCTGAGATGGACAATGTGTTAGAGAGTTCAGACAAGCGTTATGAAGCGAAACATTCAAGATATTTACACCTTAGAAAGCTGAACTTCAGCACTGTGTATGTGCAGTGCAAAGAGACATACTCACCTGCACCACATACAGCAGCACATCTACTCCTTAATCCAAATTTAGGTGTTCTATTTAGTCTTTGCTGAGGCTTGTCTATCGATGGACACTCAGTTTATCCTTTGTCGTAAATTTCTTAAGCAAGTATCCAAGTTCTCATTAAAGCGTTTTAACCGTCTCCTCAATACGACATCCTCACAACCTCTTTCCAATAATGTCTGTTCTGGGATGTACATTACAGCTACAGTCTGCCTATCTGTTGTGTAAGGGCTCTCTGAGGTATTGAAATGTGTGTCTGAGCCTTGTCCAGGGGCTGCTGATGAAAATGCATGAGTGTGGTTTTGCCCTTCACTTATCAAACTTAGTACATTAGACTGTGTGCTGAATCACAGGGTGCTAACTTGAGTGTTTATCAACTTTGGATTTAATGCGCCCACAGGAAGATATGGCTTGGCTTTGTCCTCACCCATTCTTCTTAAAAGAGTACCATGACCACTTTTATGTGGTTAGTAATGTTCTTTTGCTTTGCAAAGCCTCCCAAAATAGTGCTTTAGTTTGATATATTGAATTTGCAGCAATAATTCTATATTCTTCAAAATGCAAAACTGTGGAAGATGTAAAATATTTTTTACATTTAATGTGTACAGCTGTTAAGACATCTTCCCCGCTGTCTCTTAATAGCCCTGTAGGTCTTTAAGAGGGACGACATCGTTCTAATACATCATACCATCACGATAATAATCTCCAATTAGCTTGAGTCCATTCAGGGAATTAAATGGTGAACGGGGACAAAGATCAGCTGGTCCTTATGAGTGTGAAGCTGTCAAACCTCGGTGCTAAGCACTCAGATGTCTTTGAAGTGAGTTCAAAAGGCAAGAACTGTGATTCAAAACTCTTTCCAGTTGAATCCTAATGAGTCCAAAAATTATAGCACAACCTCTAATGCGAGTTTGACCTTTGGAGGCAAAATGTCTTTTCATTTTGTAGGTCTAATAATGGTACCATGCAGGACATCTTGTTTTTCTCATATAATCAGATAGTTCTTACTGAAGTCTGGAACCTCAGTTTCTTGTTGATTTGCTGAAAAAGTGGTTCAGTTTCGTGTGGGTGGACTTGAGGAAAGTATTTTATTATTAAAAGTGGTCAGTATTTAAATTGAAAAGCTATTAAATGAAAATTCCTTTCAAGTTTCTAACCATGAAATTCTTAATAATTGTAAGCTTTTATTTGTATTAGTTTATAATGGTATGAAGCTACTCTTTTGTATCATCAATTTCTTTGGACGAACTGGGAATAGAAAGGATTCAATTCAGTTTTAGAGTAGATACAACTTGTGTTTATGTACTGTACTATAGCTTAATAGTATGTTATTTAGAGTCTCATGGGGAACTAACAACAGCAGCACAAGAAAACCAACTGATGGAGAGCTTGGCAAAAATGTCAGTAGACAGTAATTAATTTCCCCTGCTGCAGATATTCAAAAAGCCGGATTACAAACACAGAGATAATCATCAATAATTCAAATTGTGATATTTAAACCCAGCAATGATAAGTGGTTAACACTTTCCAGAGAGTGGAGATACTGTAGGGGTAGGTAATTTTTTTTTTAAGAGAAAACAAGCCATCCATTTTTAATCTCAGAGATGCTCTATCATTTGTGATCTTTTTGCTAACACAAATAAAAACTAACTAAAACAGCAAGACATGTTTTTAAAGTAACTATAACCAATATTTATATAATACAAATACTTCAAAGGACTATAATTTGAAAGAGAATGCTTATAATAACAAATCCACAAAGAGCTATCCCCCAACTCTGCTGTTTTCCTCACTACAGAGCTTTATCAATTTTTTTAAATGCGCGTATTGGTTTTCTGGGTCACAACCTTATTGTCTTCGTGAATCTAGACAGGCGACACTGAACTTCAGAAATCCATTGGACGCTTTCTGCCCTGCATCAAACAGCAGACAGACAAAGTTATTGAACAGTTAATCAAAGCAATCATCTTCAGGAGTTGGTGGAGACTAAAACCAGAGCTAAAAAGGAGGGTAACAATTGAGCTCAATTTGTTTGGTGCCAGCACGATAACTTCCAATGAATCCTAATGTTGATCTGTCTCTGCTGAATGGATAATTTAGCAACAATATGTTGGCATATAACTGTATAATGTGATAATGCAATGAATGTTTACAGCTTATTTCTGCTGCCTGGAAGTGGCTAAATACATCAAATACTCATTTAAATAGATTTCTTCAGTTATTTATTTAGTTTACTTGACACTTTTGGTCTTAATCCAACTTGCATTCACAAAAAGATGAATTTATTTCACTTTGCTTTGAAAATAAATGAAGCCTGATATTAGTTAATGAGGAAGGTTATTAACTAGTAACAATAGCAACTTCCTCTACCCACTCACACACAAAGGCATCCTTCCACTGTGACTGGATACAATGAAGCTATGAAAATGCATGGATCTAATCAGTGTTGTGCTGTATATAAGTAGAACAGATGAGAAGGGACAACGGATTTGCTGAAGACTGGGGAAACCCACCCAGGCCATCGCAACCACTTAATGAAGTCCTTGGCTGCTGAACAATTAATACAAGCCTACACTTTATTAAATATGCAATAAAGACTATTATGGCTGAGTGTGGAAATAACAGCCATTCCAGCAAGCATTAAAATGTCTAGCTCCATTTGAGGCTCATTTATGGAACCTCTCCCATTAAGGATACATTAATACTGCAGGCACAGTTGAAGGGCATTGGAAAGTACTCTTCTAAATATTAAAGATGGCTGTCACTGAAAAATATGTTGTCAGCAGGCTGAAGAATTAGCGTTATGTAAATTTCATCACATCCCCTCACTTAATGACAAAGCAGAGATCAAAATGTCATGAAGGACAAAAAAGCTTTCCATATCTGATTTAAACAAAGTCAGACACAACATGATTATTTCATGACCGCCTGGGTTCCAAGAAACGCAAGAACACACACACACGGAGGACTAACCTCATACACTTGTGTCATATTTGGCTTTTAACATAAAGGCAAAAGCTCGTGCGCGTAACCTAACCTGGCACACTTGAACATTTTGCCTGATATCTCAATTAAAGAACAAATTTTTCTAATTTCTTGAGAGCTTTCACTTTTCATTTATTGTACTTGGTTGTAATTATTAAATATTTATGATAGATGTAGAAGTAGTTAGTACAACCATGACCTCATTAATGAATCTTAAATATTTTACTTAAGGCAGTCATTTATAGCGAACATGAACAAGCTGTACAGTCACTGATGCTGTGATATTTAAACAAGTGAAATAAGCACAGTGGTGGTTACTGGCTTGCCATGTGGGAGTGTGAGCCATGAATAATGCAGCGTGTCTGTCATTAGGTTGTTGGGTCTGATTCAAAAAAAGATCATAAGTAACAGAAAAAAAAATGCAGTCTTTTAAACTAAATTAACATGTTTTGTGCATTGAAAAGTATGTATCTATATGAAAACAACTGCATATTTTTTTCACCATCTATCCACATTACTTGCTGCTTTAATATAACAAAAAAAAATTTGGGTGTTGTATAAAACTGCTTGAAAACATCGAATTCTGTAGAGGGTTTTTCTCGAGAGGATGGTCAGGTCAGATGACGAGTTGCATTAAAACATCGTCAAAAAGATCTTCAGCATATTGCATACCTTTCAAACAACAGTATGATGAGGTCCAGGGTGTTAAATGTGATAATTCTGTAGATAAACCGAAAACGTTCATTTTTGTGGAAAATATGGTGATCAAACTGTATATTTGTAGTTAATGTGTAATCAAGATGTAAGATGAAAATTCTTGTTCCTCTGATGATTCATCTTACATAATCAAATAATATGCATGCCTATATTTTTCTTTGTAAATTCTTATCTTTTAATTATAGTTATGATTGTTGATTTTTGGTTGTCGTGTAATTTAAAAAGTAATGTTTCAAATTAGGTTAGTTTTTGGATTGCTGTGGATGTGGACATCAAAAGGATGTGGACATCAAAAGTTTTATTTTGTTTGTGGGTGCCAACTCTTTTCAAGTTCATCAATGCTCTTTTCCTTTGGTCTGACATTATCATTAAAATGTAACATGGACAGTAATCATAATTATTAGAACTTCATGTTCACCGCAGACATACTGGTGGAAATATATCACAGGAACTGCCATAAGTAATGACACCAATGTGTAATTGAATTTGATCATATTCATCTTCATCATGTATGATCATGAGACTTTTCCCAGGAAAAGAGGAAATGTGCAGCCCATCTTTCACCCATCCCACTAAAGTTTCTTAAAATGAGGGGGACCAGTTTCACCTTCCTGACATTTGACAGGTTCTGACGGACCCAAGACCTTCAATGTAAATACCTGACCTTGAAATATGCTGTTTAAAAAAGGCATCACACTTGCAGCTATTACATTTTATAACCCAAAGTCTAAAGCAGAAATTAGTCTTGGATAACAGTGATGTGATATCACTGGTTAATACCAAAGGTCAAAACACCCAAACCATTTGCTGTGGTTTTTTGGGATGTCTTCTTAGATAAATCCATAAAACATCAAGGTTAATTCCCCTCAAAGTGAGTAAAATACAGCCCTGAAGTCCTGAATTTGAATTTATGGTTTGATGTTTGTAGCTTGTACTCATGTAAGTGCTGTCCATGGCCCAAATAATAAGAGATGAGAAAGGCATTAAATCCGAGGGTGGATCAAAAAGTTCTGAGACTGCTCCTGTTGTGCACCGGGACATGCATGGAGTGCAGAGAAGCTACAACCTTCGTAAGTAAATATTCCAAGTATTGTCGTTTGATCCAAGTCAGCTCCTGAGTTACACATGCTTTTGTGAGAAGTGGTCCAGGTTCGTCTGCGATTTCTCACTGGACATGAACAGAGGGTGCACATCAAGTGTTGTGTTAGACTCTAAATCATCAATGGAGAAACTTGAAATGCTACAGGAAGCCTACGACAATGAAGCAATGAGCCTGCAGAGGTATTTTGAGAGCCATTCACATTTTTGAGGGACACGTCACTTTCCAAGACCAAAAAAGACGCATCAGGTCAGTTGCACAACAAGCTGGATTTTCTTTGACATTTGCCTAATTGTGCACCGTGAATCTGTACCGGCTGACCGACCATCCATCCATCCATCCATCCATCCGACCATCCATCCATCCATCCATCCATATTCCCTGCAGCGTGTTCTGGGTCTTCCCCGGGGTCTCCTACCAGTTGGGCGTGCCTGGAAAACCTCCAATGGGAGGCGCGCCCAGGAGGATCCTGATCAAATTCCCGAACCACCTCAGCTGACTCCGAGTTCCCTCCTGATGTCCGAGGTCCTGACCCGATCTCTAAAGCTGAGCCCGGCCACCCTACGGAGGATACTCATTTCAGCCGCTTGTAGCCGTGATCTCGTTCTTTCGGTCACTACCCAGAGCTCGTGATCATCGGTGAGGGTTGGAACGTAGATCGACCGGTAAATGGAAAGCTTCCCCTTTCGGCTCAGCTCCCTCTTTACCAACACGGTCCGGTGCAGCGCCTGTTTTACTGTTGCAGCCGCTCCGATTGGCCTGTCGATCTCCCGCTCCTTCCTCCCCTCACTCGTGAAAAAGACCCCGAGATACTTAAACTCTTTTGCTTGGGGCAGGAACTCCAGAAAAGGATAAAGTCCAGCCCCTCTCCAGGAGCTTGATTCCAAAGCCAGTGCTGTGCGTGTAGGTAAGCCCAACTATATCTAGCTGGTATGGCTCCACCTCCCGCACCAGCTCAGGCTCTTTCCCTGCTAGAGAGGTGATGTTCCACGTCCCTAGAGCTAGTCTATGCCGCCAGGGATTGGCTCGCCAGGGCCCTCGACCCGGCCTGCCGCCCAGTCTGCATTGCAGGGTAGCTGGTCCATGATGTTTTTTCGGGAGACCCTACCAGGGGTGATTATCTGGACAACATAGCTCCCAGCATCACTGAGCCACTAACCCCTCCACCACATTAAGGTGGCGATTCTCAGAGGGGGCACTGGCTCACAGCACATTGGAAATGCAACACAATTGTCGCTCATCACCACCCCTGCTCGCTGGATTTGGCTCCCTGCTCCTGCTCTCTGTTACCCAGTAATTTGTTACAAACTTTGATGTGCGCTTTCTCATACATTTTTTGGTGCATGGAATGTTGTGAAGTAGAAGCTTCTCATGAGGACTAAGACACGTTTCATTCAAACGGAACACTTTACTGTCCAAACTGCAGTATTACAAACAGGAACACATTGAACAAAACGCGCTTTGCACCTGACATCTTATTCATCGTATCATCTCAAGTTAGCAACAAGAACAGAGCATGTTACTTCCTGTCACTTCAAAATAAAAGCATTTCCCGTTGACGCTTTTTAAAGTAAAACTCAATTATTTAACTAAACACTTCTTAATACTTCTAACATTTACAGCTAAACAATGTAAACAGTGTGCTTCAACATTTCTTAAATAAACTGTTAATCAAAGCAACATTAACCATATTATTTATGTTATGTTAACCAAACAATTTACAACATGGAAAAATCAGTAATCACTAAAGCATGTGTAACTCAGATGCTGATGCTGATCAAGTAATGAAACGTGGAGTACTTACTCACACAGATTATAACTTCTCTTTGCTCCAAGTATGTCATAATGCTGTGCAGCGTTCATGCACAACAGGAGCATTCTGTAAACTTTTTGATCCACCTTCATACAGTCTTAAAAAGCATGACCTCATAGGTTCCTGGCCCCACGCAGGTGCTAGAGAAACCAATATTTGTATAGTAATTAAAAATAGGGCACACCCAGAACTTTAAAAAAGCTTCTTTTTTTTTTTTTTTTTTTAAAGAAAAGCAGGGAAGACCTATGTAGTCTACTGGACAGTAGGCTTTTTTTTGGTTTAAGAATCGCCAAAGTTAGTCTCACTTTGTAGGTTTGTTGTCTTTATTAAAAACAAGGCAACTCGTGATGTGGCTAAGTAACCCATAGCACTGGGAATGCAAGACGTATCATATCATAGCGATTCAGCTGAGATTTGACATCTTTGAAATGGAAGGTCAGAAGAAATTAACCTCTAACAACCTGAAAATATTCCTGGCCAAGGAAGAGCTAAGAAATTATGTATGCATATTTGTGGTAATCAGCAGGAGATGAAGTGGATTATCAGCTTAGTAGTGTGCCCCTGACAGATAATAAAAACTATATTATGAGACAGTATTAGCTCATTAAAGACAGTTCCACCAAAACTGAGTTTTCATCATTTATATGTGTGCCAAAAAGAGACATTTGTTAATACAAGGTCATTTCACTCATGCTTCTTTGTGCTCATAAATTAGATCCTTAAATTAGATAATCAAGGGATATACAATTTATGCTAATAAAGTTTCCTCTTATAATCCTTAATGTAACCTTGTTTACATTTAAAGATTAGAAAGGTGATGTGGACTAGTATCAGAAAGAACTAGGACCGCAGGAGCTCAGGAATTGAACGTCAGTTGTATTAGCAACTGCAGTATAGATGGTTAAACAACAAATGGCAAAATTACACCTAAAAATAACAAACTAAAATAATAAAGTGCGCACAAATGAAATAAATAAATGTCTCTGGGTCCAGTCTTTGATTGTCAGTTAGCGGGTTGATCGCTGGGCTCGATCCGTGTTTGTGTTTTTGTCCGTCCTGCCACACCTGAAGGGAAGAAGGGAAATCCACTCTCAAATAGTTGTTAGTCTGAACGATCCTCCTCAGGGACTCATAGGTTGGCTCGCCATCCAGTTAACTTGAATATCTTCTCTGTCGCTGGATGTTCTTCTGTAGCACCTGGATTTGCATCAAATCCGTCGTTATCAAAAATCTGACAGCTGATCAAGATGAATGCCTGTTTGTTCTGACAGGATAACAAAGTTGAATCTTAGCCTCTGTGTGTGGCTTAAGCCGTCGAATCTGGTTGAAGCAGGACATAATGTTGAATGTGAAAAGCCACAGGTCAGACGCTGAGTGACAGGCCTGAGATCGGCTTGCAATGAAAGGTGGAGACCCGCATACTAGCCAGGATGCACCACAATAGATCATTTCATTGGCCCATCACAGTGTCAATCATTAAGCATGGGCTACATTAACATTTTAGCAGAAGACATCCACTATTAAAGCACTGCCGTCTCTCGCAGCACGATAATCTGAAATAACAAACATTTGTGAACTAATCACTGTCTACACAATTCTTCCCTGTACTATTTTTGGGAGTTAGGAGATTTGGGGGGTTTGATGGGACAAATCTAAGATTGGGAGAATGCTGTTAGAGCCTGTGAGACAGAAAAATTATATGTTACGTACTGAAAAGAAACCTTACTTAACAATACTTAGGTAAAATAACTTATTTGATTCCCGAAACTAACCACAAGCCCTTTGATTTGATTTGATTTTTTTTTTGATTTTCTACACTTTATTAATCCCCGAGGGGAAATTTCTTCACTACAGCAGGGGGGCTCTCAGGGGGGAGATGCTGCAGCAGGCTGCCACTAGCGCGGCGCCAGGTAACCTGACCTGAGGTGCATGTTTTTGGATGTGCCTAAACTGAAGCAGCAATGTTTGACGCTATGGAATGACAACGGGTTGGAGATGTTGATACTACAGCTTGAAAACTAACACACACACACACACACACACACACACACACACACACACACACACACACACACACACACACACACACACACACACACACACACCATACTTTTACTCAACTGCCTAGATCAACTAATTGAATTCTTGTAAGATGTCTCTGTTATATTTTAGGGAGTGGTGGAGTGGGGTTTTGAAAGCAAAACCAACACTGGGATTAGGGTTACCATGATTTGCATGATTAAGACTGATTTCTGCGAGATTAAGTCAATTCTATAAAATGAATGTCAATTTAACAATTCCTAATTCCAATACTTTTGACTTAATAAAAATACGTTGGTAAAACTCTCCTATTTACCATAAGCCATTCACAGCATGGTATAAAACTAAAAGTGCACTCAGAGAGCACAGATATTAGCTGAGGTTTGTAGTCTACCCTTCGAAAATATGCAAATTTGCAACCACTACATATGTTTCGATATATTTCTGAAACTTTTAGAATGGGAAACAATATGTGGATTGTGCATTGACTCAGATCCACTCTAAATTTGAATGAGTTCCTTGGCCCATCCTAAAAACCTTTCTCCATATTTTATATTGGCCATGTTGGTATATTATTATCAAATATTGACCTTGGGCGTGGAATAATTTTCGTGTATGTCTCTATGGAGAAAACTGTCTTGAGCAATATTAATGAGTTAAACATTATGTTTAAAAAAATATGGTTTCTTAAATGTATTATGACGGTTTACTATTGTTTTAGATAATGTTTTCATAAAATTTTAATACATTTCAAGGTATCATGCAGAGTAAGGGCATTGGAAAAATGAAAAGCAACAGTAAACCATGGGCGTGGTCCAGACCAACACCAGGAAGTGGAACTCAGAGTTTCAACCGTAACTTTAAAACTGTTTCCACCATGTATGAAAAAACACATGTCCAAATTGTGGTGGGTTGTTGTTTATTTAATCTGTCAACCTCAATGATAGCTGTATTTGTTTTAGCTCTAGGAATGGGCAGAGCCTAACTGGAAGTGTTGAAAATCAGCCACAGTTCCATATTATTTGTTGGCATATATTAAGGTGGCAACTAAAATATAAAAATGGAGGAGAAATGTTGTGTACGTGAGCACACAATAACACAACTTTAGGAGCCTACCAGGACAGATAATACAAATAGTTTTTCATTTAACAATTATATGCACTGTATGAGTATTTTAACGTAGAATACATTTTATAGTAGCCTATGCTATTTACTGTTAACAACTTGTACAGTGAAGATGACGCTGAGGTTGTTTCAAAGCATGTCATGGCTGGTTCGGTTTTTGTGTGAACCCTAGGTTTGCATGAGCTCCAGCTGCTCTGCATCTCCTTGATTAATCCCCAGCTGCTGCTCATTGCTGCAGAGTATTTAAGGCAGTGACTCCAGCCGCTGTTTCAGTTTGTCAATTTGTCTTGTTCTGACAAGGGTGAAATACCTTGAGATTCTGACTTACCTTGGTGCTTGTCTCCTGTGTCCAGCTCTTCCACAGTCTGATCACTCTCTTGCCTGAATTCCTTCTATTTTGTGGTTTATCATAAGTAAATACTCTCTATAATTAAGATTGTGCTATTCTCCTCATCAGTGTCTTCAGCTCTTCTTGCATACAACTCTACTGCTGCCTGTTGAGCTACTGTTTAGCCCCAGTTATTTATTCCTTGAAAGTTGGATGTCATAAATAATTACACAATATTCAATATACAACTTTTTTCTTTTTCTTTTAATGCTTCTCTAGTGGGAGGCCGCAGTGAATTTTTCATCTTAATAGCTGGTACTAATGTTATATATTTGATTCACCATCATTAATTTAAATGGGCAATGCACAATATTAGAAGAACCTCCAGGAAAAAGGAATACAGTTCTTAAATATTATCAAAAAGTACAGCCTCAAAATGGTGAAGCTCAATGAATGCCTCCGAACAGCCTCAGCAAAAACTGAGCATGCTTAAATTAGTTGTTTTACTGCAGAGCTGTGGTATGAGACTTTATTCATATTAATAGGCGTACCTAATAAACTGGCAACTACAGTGGGTACGGAAAGTATTCAGACCCCTTTAAATTTTTCACTCTTTGTTTCATTGCAGCCATTTGCTAAAATCAAAAAAGTTCATTTTATTTCTCATTAATGTACACTCAGCACCCCATCTTGACAGACAAAAACAAATGTAGAAATTTGTGCAAATTTATTAAAAAAGAAAAACTGAAATATCACATGGTCATAAGTATTCAGACCCTTTGCTCAGTATTGAGTAGAAGCACCCTTTTGAGCTAGTACAGCCATGAGTCTTCTTGGGAATGATGCAACAAGCTTTTCACACCTGGATTTGGGGATCCTCTGCCATTCTTCCTTGCAGATCCTCTCCAGTTCCGTCAAGTTGGATGGTGAACGTTGGTGGACAGCCATTTTTAGGTCTCTCCAGAGATGCTCAATTGGGTTTAGGTCAGGGCTCTGGCTGGGCCAGTCAAGAATGGTCACAGAGTTGTTCCGAAGCCACTCCTTTGTTATTTTAGCTGTGTGCTTAGGGTCATTGTCTTGTTGGAAGGTGAACCTTCGGCCCAGTCTGAGGTCCAGAGCACTCTGGAAGAGGTTTTCTTCCAGGATATCTCTGTACTTGGCCGCATTCATCTTTCCTTCAATTGCAACCAGTCATCCTGTCCCTGCAGCTGAAAAACACCCCCATAGCATGATGCTGCCACCACCATGTTTCACTGTTGGGATTGTATTGGGCAGGTGATGAGCAGTGCCTGGTTTTCTCCACACATACCGCTTAGAATTAATGCCAAAAAGTTCAATCTTGGTCTCATCAGACCAGAGAATCTTATTTCTCATAGTCTGGGAGTCCTTCATGTGTTTTTTTTGGCAAACTCTATGCGGGCTTTCATATGTCTTGCACTGAGAAGAGGCTTCCGTCGGGCCACTCTGCCATAAAGCCCCGACTGGTGGAGGGCTGCAGTGATAGTTGACTTTGTGGAACTTTCTCCCATCTCCCTACTGCATCTCTGGAGCTCAGCCACAGTGATCTTTGGGTTCTTCTTTACCTCTCTCACCCAGACTCTTCTCCCACGATTGCTCAGTTTGGCTGGACGGCCAGGTCTAGGAAGAGTTCTGGTCGTCCCAAACTTCTTCCATTTAAGGATTATGGAGGCCACTGTGCTCTTAGGAACCTTGAGTGCTGCAGAAATTATTTTGTAACCTTGGCCAGATCGGTGCCTTGCCACAATTCTGTCTCTGAGCTCCTTGGACAGTTCCTTCGACCTCATGATTCTCATTAGCTCTGACATGCACTGTGAGCTGTAAGGTCTTATATAGACAGGTGTGTGCCTTTCCTAATCAAGTCCAATCAGTTTAATTAAACACAGCTGGACTCCAATGAAGGAGTAGAACCATCTCAAGGAGGATCAGAAGAAATGGACAGCATGTGAGTTAAATATGAGTGTCACAGCAAAGGGTCTGAATACTTATGATCATGTGATATTTCAGTTTTTCTTTTTTAATAAATTTGCACAAATTTCTACATTTCTGTTTTTTTCTGTCAACATAGGGTGCTGAGTGTACATTAATGAGAAATAAAATGAACTTTTTTGAATTTAGCAAATGGCTGCAATGAAACAAAGGGTGAAAAATGTAAAGGGGTCTGAATACTTTCCGTACCCACTGTAAGTGTAATCATAACTGCAGTCATAATAGCTTGATGTAATAAATGCAATAAAAAAAAATCGAGGTCAAATGTCTGACTCCTTAAATGAATGTTAATTAGCCTGGATGATCTGAAGCCTTCTGTAGAATGAATAGGTCAAACGTGGAGCGCGTTTAATCTAATTTACAAAATGGATTTAATGTATTTCATATCAAGCTCACAACCTACTCATCCACTTTTTTTTGTTTAACTCAATCAGATTACCATTTTTGTAAAGCGGTAAGAATACATTTAAAAAAAAAAAAAAAAAAAAAAAAAATTTTACAACATTTTTTTTTTTTTTTTTTTTTTTTTTTGACTGGAGTTTCTTTTTACATTAATCTCCTCTCAGGCTCCAGTGCAAAAGTGAAGAATGATCTGATAAATTAATTCATGTCTTTAGTTGAATCATTTGTGATTTGTTCAACAGTTCTGTTCAGAGTGCTGTTAGAAACCAGTTTACCAAAGACGGGAACACACTGGATTATCACCGTAGGTTCACCTTTGCAACTGTCACATAATAGTGTAATCTGTCCAAAGGTGGAGAAAGTAATATGGTCACATATCTCAGGAGGTTTCAAAATACTGTTGCTCTGAAATCCCAGAATTGGACTGATTTCATGGCGCGTCACCCCAGATATGCCAATGGAGCGTGAAATTGAGTCACTCAATGTGGAAAAAACGAAAGTAAAAAAAAACGTTTTTTTCTTCCCATTTCTGTGCAGAGAAGAGCATAGACTGTCTTTTGTTTTTTTGTCTGTAGGCTGGCACTGCTTTGGTCTTTCATTTCTAAAGCAACAGAGTGAAACAAACCTGTACATTCCAGACAAAAACAGTCATTTCACATAACGTGAATGACATTTTGTATATAATTGTGAAAAATAGTATTCATGAAGCATGTGGATAATGGAGCTAAGCATACTGCAACAGGTGTGATTTAAACAGCATTTGGCTATTGCACCAAATGTCATAATTTCCCTGTAAGTGTCAGCCAGGTGTAGGGGAGCACATATAATATCAGTGGAATTTACACTGCCTCTTTCAGTTACACCCCCTTACACTTTTTGCGAGTGACTCCCATGAGGACTGAGTATTACAGTCCCTGTGGTGGGTAGAAATAGTTATGCAGCACCACCAAAGCTTTGATATTACCTTATCTTCAACTCTAGCACGGGCGCAGTGGTGCTAAAGCTATTTTGTGGGATGCCTCCAGTTCCTGTCATTTGCAGCCAGTTTAAAATATAAAAGTGGAGGGATTTTGCAACTCTATTGCAAAATATCAAATGCAGATTTGAGCTACAGTTTTTTTTCAATACATGTATCACTGGCCACTGAACATCACTAGACTTTTTGGTTGAATTTTGACATGTGGCAGATCTTTAGCAAGCATGGTGCATACAGTATTGGAATATAGCCCTCCTCTGTATTTCTGCCATATGGTACTGATGGTAAATAACAGTGAACTGGATTTGAAAATGCAAAACTCTGTTTTATGTATAATCTTCTTAAAGTGACATAGCCTGTTAGACTGACAACTCAGTGTTTTGGAGTGTCAACTTCAACAGTGCAAACTGTTTTTATAAATGTTGCTGGGCCAAGAGCTGGCAATGTCCAACGTATCAAAACACACTGAGTCATGAGTTGCAAAACTTACTACAATCTGCTTTATAAAAATCCCTTTATGTCAGAGACAATAAATGACCCAACAAAAACAAAGAGACAATGGCTTACTTGCAACTCGCTTTTCTATTATCCAAAGTGGTTCAAATGATGGGTAATTCTGAATAAAATATGCATGGTGGTTTGAATACTTTTTGAGATACATTGAGTTTTTTGTTTTTTTTAAAACAAATTTTATTTAAATATTATTTAAAACCAAAGCATGCTGGAATTGTTGAGATGATGGAAAATAGTTGAGACAGAATATGAACGAGGAAGGAGAAAAGCTCTCTTCCCGTTTATTGTCCCTCAGCCTCAACCAAAACAGATGGTATTGGTACTTTTTAAAACTGAAGGAAACTTGACATAAAACGCAAGGACGAAAACATTCGTGACCATATAAAGCAGTAATTGTGTTACTTTTCAGGGCATGGAACTGTCACAGATCAGAGACAATAAATGACCCAACAAAAACAAAGAGGCAAAAGGAAACCGACAAATTCTTGCTCAGTTGGTTCAGTAGTGGTAGTTTTGTGGTGCACAAAATCCTAACGAAAAACAACTTGGTTTGCCCAGCAAACTTTGGGCATCTTGTTTTATTTACTTTTTTTTCCAAGACCCTTTTGCCTCCCAAAAGTCACTGTAATATGTACAGATGAACAAGATGTAGACAAACATTTGTAAAAGCGTGGTTGAGTGTAAACAATAGGTTTTCTACAATTGTAGATCAGGACAGTCGCAAAGCAATTCTCAATTCATCTTCCAGACTGCTATGATCAATCATGTCAAGGGCTGCACTTAGGTCAAGTATCAATGACGCGGAGCACTTAAAGCAATCTCTAATCATCAACTCAACCTTGCCAGAGCCTTTTCTAAAATCTTTGGAGATGAAAAGTGGAAAAAAAAATACATGCAGCATTTTGAATGCTCTGTCCATTTGGCTAACACCCTGACTTTGCATTTTTATTTCCTTGGTGAACTTACTTGCAAAGCTTTTTGTGGATCATGGTCGTGCCCTCCAAACCTACATTCCTGGCCTGGTCAATGCCAAGGAAGTGTTGTGACCGAAAATGATTAAATCCATTTCACTTTGACCAAGCAAAAGTTGAACAAGGAGAACACTCACAAGCGCAGAGTCAGTCACTGAGTCACAATGTTGTACTTCCCACATGGGTTACAGTGGCGGTCTACTGTGCTATATTCTGTTTTCACCTTTGTTGTCCATCTTCCCAAACTTCGCTGTATAGCTGCTCACTAACTCTTATTGCTCAATCACCCGCTCCCCCATAGCTTTAGCCAATTACATTGCTGACAGAGTGAGTTATTAACCACCAATCACATCTAACAAATGACATGCCCTACGTGGATTCTACCTGGAATAGTTCTGTGTTTATGCACGTTTCGTTTTATTTTCCCCCCTTTATTTTCCCTGCTGTGTGTTTGGATCTGTTTACCAACACCACCACATAACAAACACGTTTTTTGCTTGGATAACCTGCTATTTAAAGTAAAATTAAATTCAAAGGGTCGAAATCTAAATTTAACATTTGCTCTAAAGGAGACTTTGGCTGAACAATTGATCACAGTTCTAAGATCAGAAGACAATCTCATCCCGAAATGGTCAAAATTACACTTGTACAAGCTTGAGAGAAAGCTATTTAGTATGGTAATACAAGGGCAAGGGTCTACCGCTTCAACAACCACTTTTGTGTGAGTAATTGAGTATCTACAATGGATTGGAGGAAAAGTCAGATAGCACAGAGTAGGGACATGCAGCAATAACAGAAGATGCAATCTTACATCTGACACTTTCAACAATAAAGGCAAGACCGCCTGTAGAAATAGTGTTTGCATGCTGATTAGAAGAACTCAATCAAAAAAAGAAAATCTGGAAACTGCACATTTTAGCAGTAATATGTATGGGCTAAATGGCTTGCAAATTCTAGCACGAATATATGAATTAAATATTGATTAATATTACCTTACGCTCTTATCATTCCATACTTCATTGTGAATAATTTACACCATCTGCAGTTGACTTACAAATTGGAGAGGATACAATTCGCAACTGGTCAAAGTGTAGAACTGTGTTAGGGTTTACATGTAAAGCCATTATAACACTTAAAAATAAGAACTTATTCAGTAATAATATGTAAATTTTGAAGCTCTTGCAGGTTGTCCATCCTATCTTGAGATCTGGTGATGCTGCCATTTTTTCACATTCGCTTCAGAGACTGTCTTGACGACTCTCGATGTAAATGGTGTGGCACAAATGCCTGACTTCCCATGTGTGAGCAGCACAGATGAGAAGTCGGTGATAAAAGAGGCATAAAAGTGAAGGCATGACACTGCTCTGGAGACGAACAATTGGGAGTGATTTTGTTTCTTTGAGCAGCACTCTTTGTCACAGGAAGTGGTCCTGGAAGTACATTCATTGCCATCTCCCACCTGATGCAGCATAGAGGTCTGAATAATACAATCCCAGTAGTGGCACTAAAAGAAGAGCCTTTGAGGATTAACTGTAGTGACCAAGCTAAAGCAATAAGGCAGCACTTAATCAGTTTATCATCTCTAAAAGTGATCCTTAACGGGTGATTTTACACTCTTAGCAAAGAGAGAGAGAGAGGAGCATTTTTCCCTCTGCCTTTTTTATATTGACAGCTCAATTTCAAGTTGAATATGCTTATTGTGTTTGACTGAGCATAAACAAAGACATTTTGGTCTGTAGAGACATAGGGCCCTATTTTCATTCCCAGCAAAGCGCAGATGCAGGGCAGATCTTGCCTGGTGCGAACCCGACCCAATTTCACTCCATGAATATATAGGCGTGGCCCCCTTCCATAGAGAATTGTTTGCAGATCTGAACAATGAACTTGCGCCGAAACCAGCCGACGCTGCCACCACTGCAACTACCTACCATGTTCACCAAAGCGTTCTTTCCTTAGCACAGCCTATTTTTTATGTTTAAAAAAAATAAAATTGATGAACACCAGTAGCATGACGAGGTGCTGAGAATTCATAGAGAGCTGCGCTCGTTATGGTCAACAACCACCAAATCACAGTGAAGGAGGGGCGGGACAAACGTGGTTAACCCCCAACACTGGTTGCTGATTGGCCAGCCCTTCAGAGTGGCTGTGTTCACACTTTGCACTACAGTTATCTGAGCTATGTAATAGTTCCTGCAGTTGGCAGGCGTGCATGACACCACATTGTTAGCCTGTCCTGAAGCTTAGTCCTCCATCAGTTTATACAAAATGTGTAGTCAAGCTGTAATATGAACAAGAAATCCAATGTTGTAGCTGTAAGTAAACATTTAGAAGATGTGTTGGTCTTTGTGCGGTAGTAAACTTTCACAGCCTCCATTCTGGGAAACTTACTTCACCATACTTCATGGTTTTTATGGGTTGTGATCAATGTCTGCACAACATTTAAAATGATTGCATACTAGAGTATGGTCGAGATGCCAAAATCCTGAATAAAATTGCCATCCTCACCATCCTATCTCATGAGTGAGCAGCGAAGCGTCTTAACATTGTTGGAGTGTAAAAACACACCATTATGTCTGCCACTGAAACATCTGTTATACATCTCTCTGCTCACTGTGGTGACCCTTGGAAAAGACACACACAGATGGTCACACCAGACAACTTGGCACCTTCTGGCTGAGAAGAAGAAAAAAAAAGAAGGAACATTTCATTCCCATCCTTTGGCAAAGGGATGATGATGAAACTGATAAATGTCTCTGTGTCTGCTTTATTTTATGGAGCACGTTTAGTTCAGGGGTGTTACTGGCAAAACAACACGCACATTTCTACATTAGCATCTGCTAGGGCTAAGACTATTTGACATTGGCAGAATGGTTCATTGATAAATGTAATAGTTTAATAACAACGTATGAAATTAATTTGATATTAAAGCCATTCATTGTAAAACTTAAGTCTGTTGGCTTAATGGTTTCTGCCATTCCTGAGTGTTTGAGAGGTAATCCGTTCTTCTGAAAATATGTCCCTACACAGCAAAACAAATGCCATTGCTCTGCTGTCGAGAGCAAATATTACATTTAAAACTCATGCATACATGACAGATAGTATAAACGAAACATTTAAGCTTTTGTAAGTGGGGAGAAGAAAAGCACTTGACCATGAACCTTCATCTTTTGCCAATGTATTAACTTGACTTTAAACATTATATACAGTCTGTCACTGTTTCATAATGACTATACTGTGTAGAAGTTGAGATCCAGTGACAAGGTTGAACATAATGAGATTCGCCTTCTGGATTTATTACAGCTGACATGAGTTCTTTCTCTGGGTGGACACAGTTTGGTGACCGCCTGTTATACATTCACTTTAAACTACTTTAAACTTCCAAAAGTCCTGCACACACATTTTGAACAGGATTGTTCTGCCTTTATTCTCAGACATTCACAAATAATTGGACGCAAAAACCGACGTGGAGCATCTTTTGAACACAAAAATGGTTTGTTGTTTGGGCTTATCTCTCTTTTTTGAATGTTCATGACCTGAAGCTGGAAACAGCTTCCACGTGTTTATGGTTGAGACTAATTTTGAACCCTGTGAGAACATATTGTTTATTAATTGATTACTGGAATGACATAATTTATCAGCATCTTTATGGAGTGTATGGATGTTGTAAAAATTTGTGAACGCCCCATCTAAGTTACTACTACACCTCTTCTCTTGTTCATTGATTACATGGCTTGCAATTGTGTAACTATTCTAATTAGATGTATTTGTTCGGGAACAATGGAGAACTAAATGTAGCTCCATCGTTGTCCCCAAAGAAAAGGCTTGCAATTAAGTCAGATCGAAATGTAACTGTACTGCATTGTATTGACAGAGTTCTTTACATTTCTCCTACTTGGTCTTCCTCAGGTAAACTGCCTGGGAGTTCCAAGCCCTTAATGAAGGAGACAATTTACTGACATGTGTCGAAGTTTGTCGATTTAGATGATTGAAAGTACTTGTTTAAAACAGGTCTGATAAAAATAATTCAGGTCATTGTTATTCTAATGTACTTCTTGGTCCCTTTATTAACTTGAGATCAGTGTTATTATGTCAAATAATTACCTCATCCCTGAATTCTTATACTATTATTTGTATTATTATTATTATTTAAAAAAGTACAAGCAAGCCAAAGTATGGTAGTCCTATAATATCGACAATCTGAAAATGCATCGAGTGGCTCTAATCAGTGATTAGCCTTTAGGTAAAAACCCCAGATTTTTTTTGAGAGTGTTATCAGATGAGGAGAGCTCTTATCTGTGTGACTCTATTGATCGCCCTGTGCTCTAACAGAGGTGTATATGGAATGGCACTCAGGAGCAGGAAGGAGGTGCTTGTATCTACAGTACCCATACCAATGTGTCATCTGTGAAGTACTGATGGTTATCGGCTCTCTATCTCATGCTTGTCTTATACTTTCTCCTTCCTCGTTTGGTGCTGTAAAGAGACAAAGACGAGTAAGACATTCAGCACTAAAAGGTCATCATGCATCTGAGCATGCTTTGCAGAGTGACTAAACCTTTTTGACTTATATCGTCATGCTTGATGAAGAAAATGTCCATCTCTTTCTGAATTGCGGATGACATATTCATTCTGTGAGTCTTAATCTTATAAGCGTATTACAGAGTATACGTCTGAACCAATTATGCATGATGAAAAAAGGATGTCTGTGTTGTGTCTTGTTACATTACGGATCTAATTCTTCACACAAATCATTTACATGTGACTCTACTGCCACCTTTGTATCTCTAAGCGTTGCTGTCCAAGATTTCCTGTCACCTCATGCCATGACACGTTACTAAACCTATTACATTTTCCACTTGACGCACAGAAGTATAGAAAAGTTAATTTGTAGGTGTCACAGATGGCGTGTTGGTTGGGACCGAGAACCATGCAAAGTGAAGCGTTAGGAAAGAGTTGAATGTCATCGCTGCAGAAGACGTGAACAGAAAAAAGCCATATAAATGAGAAACTCTTGGGACTGACATTTGTCACTGTAAACACAGCAAATTTCATCCTTTTTAAAAAAAACTGAAACGCAGTAACTCACACTAAAAATGGTTTGTCAAATAACATTTAATTTATTTAATAGCATTCATTTTTCTTTATGTATCTTAATCTTTTATCCAATTTGAAGCAATTACAGTAATTTATTTTAATGATCTTTCACATCAACTTCACTATTTAAACGGATATGAATTTATTTATGAAGATGGGTTCATTTATTTCTTAAAAATGAACCCACTTCATAAGAATTAGTCAAATGTGGTTGCTAAGTAAATCCTTGTGTGAACTGCTTCCACTTCATTCACTCAATCTAGAAGTACATTTAATACACCTAAAGAGAGTTTAATCTCAATGTTCACAAAAACTCCTACCGCTCTTCTAGCAAAAATGCTGTCAACACACCTGATATTGACCAAGTGCCAAAGTACTTTTAGTTCCCACAATCCAGGTTCACTCAAACGCTTTAGGGATTCAGTGTGGATCAGCCCTTGTCACAGTCGTATATATAGGCCAGGATTAGGGAGTTAAAATAACGAGCAGGAAAAGCAGATGAAGAAAGAAAGAAAACTTTTCTTTTTGATTTAAGACCCTTTAGAAGGAAAACTTTAAGAATACAATTATAGTGACACGTTTTCAAATTGTTTGTCAGAATAACTTGAGATTTTGAACGCAGTGGAGCACATCAAAACAATTATTTCCTCAGTCACGCCACACTTGACATGACAATGCAGAAAGCCATAATCATTTCAGTCCTTAGCCACCGTAATTAATAACAGTCCCTCAAAAACACACACTTTAGAGTACTCTGCCCCACAGGGGCCAGGCATATGTAATTCTTCTTCTTAATTAGTGGTCTAAAAGTGTATCTGATTAAGTTGTAAGATGGGTCTTCGACTAATTCAATTTGGACTGCAGTCTGCAGCAGTTTTTAGTGCATCAGTCTATTGACTGAGCATAACAATTCCTGGTGTGTATCAAAGTGTAACTTGCAGGTGAGACCTAATGGCCTGCGTGTGATATAAATTAGGTGATTAGACTGAGGCTCATGTTTTTCACGCCACAGTTGGTCAGCTAAATTGTATTTTACTCCTTCTCGGGGAAAAGCATAAGGTATCTGCTTGTTTTAGTCAGTGTCACCACCTTGAGCTTGATTCGAACCTCCAGTGGCCACCTGCAGTCACACATTGTGTTGCAGTTTAATTATTTGATTATCATCTAACTGAAACATCCTTCAATTTGAATTAGATTAAGTAAACCAAGGGGTACTTAATCAAATTGAAAGCTTATTATTAATCAGGTTCAGCTATAAACAGCTTTTTGATTAGCTCTTTAAGGGCTAAGTATAATAAAAAGAGGCAATTTTTGTATACTATATATTTTGTTTCTACTTGTCATTCTAAGAAGTTATTTCTTGAAATTGTAAAAGACGAAGATGATTTTTAACAATGGTGCAAAATGACAGAGTAAAAGTCCACAACAGAATGGTGCCATTTTGCCGCAACTGGCTCTACTGACCATTGACTGATAAATGCAATGGATTTGTCCAAACTGTGATGAATCCGGACCATCAATGCCAACAAGTAAATGGAAAAACTCATTGTTTGTAACTGCTCTTTTAAAAAGACCCGTAGAAGTGCTTTCTGATCTGAAGCACCAATTGGCAGGGCAGCATCTTTTGTGCCTTTCAAAAACTTTTCAGGTGTACTTTTTTAGCACATCTTGATTTGGGTTAAAATGATAGTTTTTTTTTGTATTTGTTTAGGGGACATTTCATTGTCATGGTTACAGTGATAAAAAAAACAAATGTTGAGTGACCTTCCATGTTTTGTTGACCCCATCCAGCAACCCTGAAGTCTTCCCTCTGTGGACTTGGTTGCTCCATATTAACATCCTCTGATTATCTCTCTTGCTCCTGTTCTTATTTCTGCATGCAGGAGGCCGTTTAGATATAAACATGCTGTTTAGGGGCATTTTCTATTGTGTAGTAGGAGTACGGACTCCCCAACCACAAGCAAGAAATGTACAGCATAAACACAATATTCTGACCAAAAAACAAAAACAAAAAGTTTACAAGGTAACATGCTCCCCCACACTAAGCAAACCAAGCTTCCACTTTTGAGTCAAAGATAGTGACACAATTAGATTGTGAAGGCAGAGAGGCCTATGAACCCTGGACTAGGCTTTTCTTAAAGTTAAGGCACTTTGATAATGGATGAGATTACATCAGCAAATAGCTGTTTGCCAAAATATTTGAGAAAACGACATCTAGTACTCAAGAATTTGCCCTCTGTTGCTGTGAAACAATATTTAAGTATCGTTTTGAAATGTGCTATACCAACCCTCATAAATTTAGTAAGGAAGCACCGGTGGCTGTCTGATAGAGGTTTCTTCTCTCGACCTGTCGCCTGACCTACTGTATGTTCACAGTCAGGGCTGCATCGTTAAACAGCAAGGCTCTGGAGATCCCCTAGTTCACAGACAGGAAGCTGACACTGTTAGTGGTGGGAGAGTACAGGGTCAAGCATCAGCAAACAGCAATGACTGCTACAACATGTCAGGTGGGTGTTAAATCCCCAAGGCGGTGGGGAGGAAGGTCTACTCCATAGAGAATCATAATCAAAGAACAGAGATAAGTGGGTAGAGTCAGGTAGATTGATCACCATTACAAAGCTGTGTATTCAAAGAGCAGATGCTAGAGCATAGGTTCTTCTCTAATCTTGTCACAGTGTACCCTATCAGTGCATGATTCCTTATGTAAACCACAGTCTTCATGAAATCACACAAATGCACAGACACTAAAGAGCTTTGTCTCTACATCCTGCTAGCCCCCTCAGTTAGCCCCAAATTGAAATATACAGCCCCCATAAATGAACCACGGAGGGCAGATGATGTAAAATTAGTGTGGGAGACAATTTTGCAGTTGTTCTTTGAGACCTGATGTGAGTTAAATGATTTCAGGTGGGAAGCTAAACAGATGACAAGAGGTAGATGACAGTGGTTCTTTGAACTCATCCCTGACATCTACAGGTGTAGAATAGGTGAGAAGTGACCATCTTCACTCTGAGCATCATGATACAGTATATACTTCAGTGTTTCCCCAACCGTTGTATTGAAAGGAACCAAATATGCATGTACCGATAAAACCGCAGTTACGTCCAGTAACTACTATTTATTTACTTAGTTCCTGTGCACCTGTTTTATTTAAGCTCATTGTGAGATTAGCTAACGCATTCTTCTGTCACTGAAAGTTGCGCTCATTTTTCTGCTCAGCTGTGTGTCTGTGTCTCATGAAGGTTGGGGTTGTGCCTCAGAGACATTCGGCGCAGCAGGGCAGAAGTTGGAAACAGGTGAATGTTACTATAATTGATGACAGCTACACTCCTTACATCACTGTAAAGAATTGCATACAGAGCCTGAAATTAAGTTATCAATGGACAAACCTCAACCTCAAACTGCTGAAAACCAGACCAGAATATCAGCATTTAATAAGAAAATACCCTACCTGTATCTACTGACAGTCATAAGGATGCTAATGTTAGCGAGCCAGCAGTCAAACCCCACGACAACCCCCCCCCTCCCCTAACCCCCAAGGCTGTCTGCCAAGAGGACACACTTTACTTGTTTAATAGATTGCACCAGGACTCACAATGAACCAATATATAACAAGAGATGGATCGACTTTGTGATATAACTAATCTGTACATCACAGATAAAGCCATGAACATTCTGTACGTTATAGTTTGCATCACATGCCTTACCTGGTGCGAGCAATGACATTTGTGTATAATAATACATTACAAAATTGGCACTGCCATGGTTGACACACTTCCTTTTGCCACTTTAATGCAGTAAAATAATGCTGAACAAGCGGAGGTGGAAAAAAAAAAAAACCCAGTGTGCTGCACCCTCACTACAGGTAAATACCGTATGTAACTCCCAGTTTTAATAGGCAACGTGCCAAATGTGTCTATATTTAGTCTAAAATAAATGTATATATTCAGTCTACAATGAGTGTAATATGGATGCATGGGGGTGTTGGGAACAAGCCAACCTCCTTTTACTTTGAGTTGTGAAACTAAGTCAGATATCTGCCAATACTTTATTTGTTCAGGTATGAAAAATGCAGCTTCATTGAAGCAGAAGCTTAACGGGATTACACTTGACATGATATCAATATGCTCATAATACCCTCCTGTTCCTTATGGTCAATGGTGTTCATTTGATGAGTGAGACTCCCTCGTAATTAGCATAAATCTTTGGCTTCTCTTCGTCCTCATATATCCTACAGCTTTGTTTAATTTTAGCTTATTTAATCGGCAATACACAGAACATTAAATACATAATACCTGGAGCCTGTTCAAACTTGCAGCCTTTTTTCTCCCCCTTTTATTTTTATTTACCTTTATGAATATCGGTGACCACTGGAGTGTCTGGGCTTCTATTAACAATGAATAAACAAAAATAACAAGAGACAATGAGGAAAGGCTCTTTCATGAAAGGTGATATCAACAGAGGCAGGGTTCATGAGAGTGCTTGACTGTAATGGAGATGGACTGCAGATAGCTTCAGGGGGCTGTGATTTTATTGAAGCTATTGTGACACTCCAATATCACCTCTTCTTCTTCGGTATGAATTGTCACACCTTTGAGAGAATCTGGATTGGAAATATTTGAGACCCAGATGACAGCTTCAGCAACCGTAAACAGTTGTTTATATCCTCTTGTTATCTGAAGAGTCTTTGGCCTCATTTAAATTAAAACATTTCTGTGTGTTTTTCCAGCCCTAACAATTACTGGAATGTGTTCCAGTGTCTGAGGGTGTGTGTGTTAGGTATTTTCTCTAACCATTGTTAATTAATTAGATGGCTGGCAAAGGGCCAGTCATGGTCACTTGACTTGTGATCTTCCAGACGGACACCATTTAGAGCGAGCTGCCCTTCTACCCCCTATTTCTTGGTGCTGAAATTCAACCGTACCTCAGCTGTTCCACACGGTCACAGAGGTCAAAGGTTATGGACTCAATGATAGGTTAAGCTTGCCATCTTTCAGCGAGGCATGTTCAGATAAGACAGGCAGAAAAGATGCTGTGAAGAGAATGTCGGAATAGTCTATATGAGTGTAGAAAGCATTGCAAGGTCAAGTGGTATTGCCTGCCCTGTCCTTGTCAACGCCTTTTGAAAAATGGATGTTTTTCATGCTGTCATGTTTGTTCACATTGATCGTATTTCTGCTCAGTAGGCTGCACACAGTAATAAATATGTAATTTTAGCATTTAGCATGTATGTTGACAAGTGATTGACACACGACTGACACTTTTATCTATAGACATCGACCGATAGCATAATAACGGAGGTCAAAATATGGCGAAAACTGCTAAGCAGCCTAAATTTCTTCAGCAGTGGTGTTGGGGTGCGACTGGGGGCAGAAATATGATTTCTGAAGACCATTTGATGTTAAAATCTTAACTATAGTAATGATGAAACTATTAACGAGACATAAAAACAAAACGGTCCATTTTGCAGATGAAAAAAATATCAGTAACATCATCTTTGCTGTCTGCAGCAAACTTGAACTTTGGCATCTTGGATTCAAAGGCCACAATGATGTAATGCTATGGGGAACTTGTCAAGACACTGTGCTGTATTTCTGTAGGCTAGCTGCAATTTTTCAACAAAGCATCAAGAAACTTGAACTCCTCTTAAGGGTACACAGTGTTACACAAGACCACAAGAAGAACATTTTCTCTGTATGAATATTTCAGATCGTGAACTGCGTCTCAACTCTGTAAAGAGTGAACAAGAACAATTATTAAAAAATGTAAAAGTTTAAAATAGCCTTAGGGATTTCGCTAATATTCCAATAATCAATTTCTGTCAGTGCTGTCTCTTTAGACATTGATCTATATATTTTAGAGGCACCAATTCATGTGAAATTCTGTAATCGTTCTCATATTGCAGAGAAATTGCATTTCGGATGTTTTTCCTTTCTGAATTCTTTAGTGACAGATTCGTCAATGATCAACTCCATGTTTCTCATTTATGTCCCCACTTTATATCTTAATCTACACGGTGATACAATTACCAAAAACCTGTGGTGTTCTTTACAGCACAGTGTAAAGGCTTGACCTTCTACTGTACATTTCCAATTAATAGTAATGGCTCTGGAGGATTGCTTTCCACCTCCATAAAATAAATGAGAGAGTGCTGGGATTTCTAGCTTTCAGGGTTTAATGTTTGTAATGCTCCCTGACCTTGGATTTTCCTTGTCTTTTAATGGCCAACCTGGAAAGAGGAAATACAAAGAATATAACAAACAAGATCTGGTGCGAACAGATTCTCTGCTACGGAGTCACACTCTTTATCTTTCACTCATCTGTCACTGACTGTTTCTCCTCCACCTCACTGGCAAGGCAAAACCTGGCCTGTGGTTCTCCATTCCCTCGGCAGGGGCCCTCACTGACCCCCCAGCAGTAATTTTAGACTTCATGTCGGCTGTGCCAGAGAGCCAGCCCCAGCTAATTCAAGGTCATCCTAGTTTTTATTATTTTATTTTAGAGAATAGAAGCCAACCTGTTCTCAGGCACTGTGCCATGTTAGAGGCAGCTGAACCCCTGCATTAATCTCCTCCTGTAATCATTTTACCACTGTTTATACAAGTCTGTTATCCATATGTCAGTTTTATTGTTTTAGTGTGATGGAATATTTGAGTATTAATTTGACAAGGTACACTTGTTTTCCAGCTGAATTAACAATGGGGGAAAAAAACCTTTGTATTTAGAATTTGTGCAAAAACAGCCGAGTTGGGCTTGCAACAGCAGTTTAAGTTATCAGTCATGTGCTTGTAAGCAGTCATGTTAGACATTTACAGTAAATGCTGAGGAGATGTCAGATGCCTCTCAGTGTCGTACTGTGTCAGAAAAGTTGAAGCGTGACTATGAAATCTGTTTGGACAGCTTTGGTGTTGCTAACCATACCAGGGGACAACATCCCTCTACAGACAGTGGGGTCAGAGGGGTCCTCTGTAAGCACTGACATCTACATAGAACCACATCAGTGGTTTAGAGCGACAGGTCACTTTTTGTACACTAACACTTGCCACTGGCCACTGTGAAGCTCTTAGCCTTGATCCAGTGTAGCAAACCAACAATCATTTTAAATGAAATCAAGTTCTGCAGACTGCAATAAAAGCAGTGCACTCCTCCAGCAAAACACCAATTAAAACTAAAATATACATATATTGTATTGATTTTATATGTAATTAAATGTATCTTTGTCATGTTTTATTCAGAAAAGATTAATCCTGTTTGACAACTTTATGGCAGCTTATGATGTTTGTTTTTGCAAGAGAAGTTATTCTCTTGTGGGGCTGTGCAGTAGACGGTTTTTATTTATTTAAAGTAAAAATGTTGTTTCTGAATGACTGATGCTGGTTCGTTGCTCCTGCAAAGCTGAGTGCTGTTAAACTTCACTCACAACTTGTGGAGATCGATTTCCTCCTCCTCCCTTCCACAGGATCACATCATTAGATTTGCCTGGTTAGGTGACACCTACACGTCTGATGGGTGATGGATGTTTTATATATATAGAGACCAAATGAAACCCCCCTCCCCCCTTTCCATATACACACACTCACACACTTCCACACATCACCTCGTCAGATACGCGCACAGCTCTGATGTTCCTCCTATCATCTTCTATCAGAGAGGTGAGATAACCTCAGAGCCAATGACAAACTTTGACAAATGACTTGTCTCCAAGCACCTGCAAGATGGAGCTGAAAGACTCCTTCACCTTTCCTCTTCCTCCAAGCCTTGAGCTGTGCCAAGCAGGCATAAGTGATATACTGTAGGACATGGCTGGGTGTAAGTCATGCTCCTTCCGTTTCCTCCAGATTGTGAGGGTCTCCATCTATCATTGTCAGTCACCCCTCTCTCTCTTTCTCTCTCTGTCTTTGCCTCTGTCCATCTCACCATCTTTGTCCTATGAGCCCTGTCTCTTGGCTCATTCACCCAAAGGTCACTCTTCCATCCTTCCATCTCCGATGTTTCCTTTCTCTGCCACTGGAGCAGTCTGCAGATATCTATAGCACTGTGCAGATGGCTGGTAATCTGCCCTGGGGTCATTATGAATCCTAGCCAGGACCCTGACCGACGGCTACTTTCCCCTTCTGTTGGTTCATCTCCACAAACGTAGCCTAAAATGAGCCATTCATCTAAATTTCGAAACATTTGGATGTTCTTGGCAAATATAGCTCATTGATTTTTGCCTCGAGAACCCAAATCCATACGCTTCATTTAATCAGACAAATACGCGCTTTGTTGAGGATAAACCACATCCACCCATCAGTGATTACCCCACCAGTGCCATTTTGTGAGCTAGTTTATCATAAAGTTCTGACTGAGCAGTGGAGTGCAGTTCTGAAACACTGGACATAAAATATTTTACACGCCACCTAGCAAAACTGTTATTATATCTGATGTATGGAGTATACCGTGTAATAAGAAGTAGCACCAAGCCAAATGTATCATTCAAAGCCATGTAAAAAATTTGATTTAATAAAAAAAAAAAAAAAAAGTCAGATGGGACTCTTATAATTCAAAGCTCATGATCTTCCATGAGTCAACCCTGTTCCCCGTCTCCCACTCTATCTTTGCACTTTATCTGTTTTTCATAATCTCAGCACCCTCCATGCATCATTCACGCTGTTGCCTCTTGTTTTCCCCCTTCCTCTCATTATTCCACCTTGTCTCTCAGCCAATCTTGGACTCCGTTTAATGTCGTCACCCGACAGTCTCCTTTAGTCCCCGCCCTCCTTCCTCTTAGTGTTCATCATTGCGTGACATTGCTGACCTTCACCGGACATTATTTCCATTAGTTTGACAAATCTAGTGCGTCATGGAAGCTTTGTTGACATGCAGGTGTAGAATCACCACTGAATGGATTCCTCATAATGAAAATGCCAGAAAAAGCGATGGTCTCTGTTAGGGGTCGGCAATTAGGTTCTGTCAAGGGCCACCGTTTTCAACAGTACAAAGCTTCACAGGCGCAAGACTTGGTTTAGAATATATTTGTCGACTGCTATCGCCAGCACGTAGCATATGCCGTTGCTCGACTCTTTCTCCCACAAATTACATTCATATGAATCTAATTTCCATTGTAAATGTTTTGGGGGAAAACATAATGCCCCTCAATTACTGTGTGTTCAATGACAATTTATCTTCACTTGATATTTTGTTCCAATAATGGCAGTATGTTGTTGTATCACGCTCCACGTCAGCATTTCTTTTTTAAATATGCAACAACGAGTGCATTGTTTCTCTGATCTTCCTCAAATATTTTGACTTGCCTCACCAAAACCATTAAAAATCATGAATAACCACAACCGTAAAAGCAAACACAAAACTTCAGTTACACACAATGAAAATTGTGTGTTTTGCACATTTTTCAGATTTCAGAAATGTAAACTACGCACGATTTTACTTCCACCTATAGTTGGAATTATTTTTGTTTAATAATTTAGTTGTATATTGGTGTATTTAATAGGAGTGTTAGTCGTGAATTCCAGGAGGCAGCAGTGGCTAGCAATGTGGATGAGAGAGAATCTATGACTGCCCAAGGAAATGGTATAGTCCATGAACAGATGACCCACCAATAAGCCACTTTAATTTGTATTTGTGTGTGTGTGTGTGTGTGTGTGTGTGTGTGTGTGTGTGTGTGTGTGTGTGCGCGCGCGCAGCTGCATTTTCAATGATAGTATGAGATGGCATTTTATTTAGTGTTTCATGGCCTGCTGCTGTTGCAAAATCATACCATTTAATCCTGCCTTGGCTTGGTTATTTTCTGTTCTATTAGTTTCTATTATTAGTATTATATATATAAAAAACTATATATACAGAGTTTTTAACAGAGTTTGCCCAAAAATCTTCATCAGATGCTCTTATCAACTCTAATGAATAAATGAGCTGCAGGAGCTGTGCAGTGATTACATCAAATACCTTTCTATAAATTGAGCTTCAACTGTTCATGTTATTCTTTAAACCACAGTTTCACCCCCACAGTAACTGCATTTTTTGAAAGGCTTTCGTTTACCACAATGTGTTTGTGTGTGTCAAGAAGAGTGTGAATGAGTGAGTGAAACTGATTTTTTCAGGTTTTCTTTCCTGTCTGCAGGGCACTGTTTTTAAGGTTCATATCGCCCAGTTGTCTCACAATATGTCCTTCTTTTTTAGTTACTGAAGAAACCTTTCTCATGATCAGTCCACAAACTGCAAAGGGCAAGGTTGTGACTTCTGTATCCCACTGCCTATCCTTCCTCCAAGCATGCACTTGATCTTAACACAGAAAGACAGTGCAAACAGCTTTCCTCAGATTTGAGCCAGGATGTGCAGGCAAGCCTGCCATTCCTCTGCTGTTCCAAAGCATTGGACTGATTTTTTGTTTTTTGAGAAGTGTGCACTCAGGACTATAGCCTCAGTAACACATTCCAAATCTACTCTCATGTCTTGAAGGACAAGGCACATTTGCTCTTTTGCAATAGCTATGCTTCTCAAAACAGCAGTCAGTGGAACAGCAGTGAAGTATGCCCTTTCCATGACAGAACCCTCATCCATCATGAGGACAAGCATCCCAAGTTTATTTCCACTCCACTTTTTAGATTTACGTGAGAAGATTGCACCTTGAAGTGAGTCTATACCCTCTTATAAACCTTTAAAAAAATCTATGGAAGTTCTATTCTTTCATATGTGTAGTCACTATATCAGTCAGTGATCCATTTTATTCAGACTGTACGGCTTCCTCGACAGATTTGGCCATAACATTGATTGAACATTTTCCTTTTTTGACAGACATCTAGTAAAATAACTAGTAAAATGCCTGCACTTAAAA
The DNA here is from genome assembly GCF_029030835.1 of Brachyistius frenatus. NCBI lineage: Eukaryota > Metazoa > Chordata > Actinopteri > Embiotocidae > Brachyistius > Brachyistius frenatus. Next base: position 3,284,476 of record NW_027210623.1, read on the forward strand.
AAACACTTTGTTTAACCCTTCAATGATGATACTAATTTAGACCATGCAACATTTGACCTATGCTATAAAGATGACTTTCTAATCAAGTTATTGGTCCATTTGACCATTTACTGGAAATTCAAACTCCCTTTTGTCCGAGAGCAACAAATACTGCTGTTTCAAAACCTGCTGGTGTCCCAGAGATAACCACATGTTTTTTGTTGCCTATATCTAATAAGGCACCCTCTGTGTACATTTAAAAGATCATGGTTTGGGTTTAACCTGACACAGTTGCAGCTTGGTAAGTTCTTGGCACAAAAAATACTTAATAAATAGTTTGCGTGCGTAAGTTTGGTTCCGTTACGTGCATAAGTTACATACGTTTACTTAAGTTACTTAAAAAATAAAATAAAAAAAAAATCCGTGTTGACGTTTACTTTCTCACGGATACAAACAACGGTCACTCGGGTGAAAATCCAATGTTTCATTCATCCAACTGCTCCTGGCCTTAATCACTCTTTTTATAATCCATCACCTGATGTCTTTTTTCCAATTGGCTGGTCAACACCAAAGGCCACCTTTTACTTACGCATCTCTGTGATGCCAGCAGCTTTGACGGCAGTATATGAGACTAGGCAGGAAATTCTGTGCCTTTTGTGCATTTAAAAGATAAAAAAGGAACAAAAACTGGCTTATTTAACTGGAACAAAATTTGCCACACAGCTTTTCATTAAGATTTAAAGATAATTTTGTTTCACTTCTCAATCCGTCGAGGAACTGCCTAGTTGAGTGTATGTCTACATTCTCCTCTGCACTGCCCATAATAAATGTAAAGTGCAAAACAGTGTTGTTTTGCACAAAACAGTGTTGAAAAGTGTTGTTTTGCACAGGCCGGCTCTTCAGGCTGAATCAGTAAAATTGCAAGGCAACTATAGGTGTGCATACATACACACACACACACACACACACACACACACACACACACACACACACACACACACACACACACACACACACACACACACACACACACACACACACACACACACACACACACCATTATCATCCCCATCACAGCTGATTGTTGTATGCTTTATAGCCTTGCAGCGACTGTGTTTACCTATTCAGCATGTGTGTTGCAAAAATATGACAACAGCCAGAATGAGAATTGTGATGAGGTTTTGTTCATGGCATAATGCAAAGCCAGGTATCAGCAAATACAAGGGACCTGTCATTATCTAAAACACCACATTTCCCCTGAGGTACTCTGAAAGATACAGCACACTTGCAGACATGGTTTCTTTATCTCTCCCCTGCTCTCACTCAGATGTTCCCACATTACACACAATAATTCATTTTGCAGAAACAATAATGCATTATTTGTTAAGCTATGCTATGTTTTGAACTGAATGAACAGTGCATTTCACATCTCCAGGGACCTTGTTTGTTTTCTGTGTACATTGTTAGAGATATGAGCTCATAAGGCTCTTATAAACTCAAAGGTTGTGTGAGTGTTTTTTCCAGTACAAGTGTGCATGTTCATTTGTATCAAGTTACACGTCTGCTATAAGGGTTGTTCACCAGTAAGCTACACAAACCACTCGATGATTTACTTTGTGGACTTGTGCTTAAAATATGGACTCCATTCTCAACACGACAGCCAAGAAAATAGTTCCCTCTGAGAATATTTAAAATATGACATGTCACATTAGGGGGATTGTTAAAGGTTCACAGACCAGCTTTTTTCTGTTCTATGGTTCTATTTAGGATGCTGTTTTTCTTGCCCCCTTCCCCTCTCCCTCTGTGATCCATAGCATTGTTCCCTGGAGAGGGAAGAAAGGTGACAAACAAACCTATTCATCATCAGCAGGTTCTCCTGGCTAAACTGTTATCCGAGCTGAACTCTCTAAACTTTTCCCTGTGGCCTATTGTTTACGGCTGCATCCTCTAAATTTACACCCGCCGTTTGTTTTATGAAGTGTCCATGGAGGGTAAGAAAGCTAGATAGAGGCCTGATGTCAGCATATTTCCCTGTCCTGCATCTGCACTGTGATATATGGTTAAATAGAGCGTCTGTTTGGACCCTGCTTCTCCATTTTTTACATGGTGCTATTGTTTTATACCGCATAGTTTTAGAAATACAGCATCATCATATTACTAAGCTCTCAGAGGAGGGCTTATTGTAAATGATTGGAGGTTATTCAGAGGACCGTAAGGGAGGTGGTTGAGTTGGTTGATTTGAAGAAGGGAGCAGCGAGGAGAGAAAAAAGTACAATAGCCTTGCACTATATTGGCTTTGGAGGTAAATAGTGGCATTATATGAACACTGCCTATTTTCAAACCTCTGCTTTCAGTGTAATGAACTCAAGCAGCTGTGTAAAGGCTTCGATTTAGGTTGAGTTCATTACGTTTAATTGTTCCCTTTTATTTGCTTTTGTTTCTTCGACACACTAAAAGCAAATGCAGATAATTTGGAATAGTTTGTATTCTGCCAACATTCGACTCACAGCACGACATTAGCATTGGCAGCCATGTGTTTACTGAAAAGTCATGCAGGGATGTTGCAGAGCCTACATTTTGAGTAAATAAACCCAGCCACAACGACAACCAAGCTGAACTGTCTGCTTTCAACTTGTACTCAAACAATACAAATTAGCATCAAATCCATTGTCTGCGAGTTCTTTTATAATCAAAGTCTAAATTGTCAGAGGGACAAATTGAATTAATTCCAATTTTGCTCCCTCTGAGTGACAAGAATCCATTATGCTCACAGTCAGGCTGTCTGCAAATCGTATTATGACCTGATGTCTCCATGTGTATTTCTGAAGCACCTTTTGAAACACGGGTAATGGTATGACTGAATGATTCATTGCAGTGGAGGAAATAATGTGCTGTATTGAAAAAAAAAATTACCTCTGCCATTCCAAAAGCCTCTTAAAAGGTTAATTGATCTGCACTTGCTGTACCTTCGTTTAATGTATCCTTTCGTAATGGACCAACATGTTGCATGCATTATACAATGTGTGTTTTAAGTGCAGTGGACTATAAGTGAGGTTTCCCCCTTTTATTACTTAATATCAAGCACAGACTTGACTCAGAGGATGAAATCAGAGTTTGATGTGCATACCTAAAATTTAAGATAATATTTCAAAAGAGGATATCAAGCCAGATATAAAACATAATTCTACTTAAATTCCTGAGTTGACCTTTAAGTACCAAGTTAAAGGTGGGAACAAATGAGTCATAGATCTGTGTGGGATTTGACAAATTTGTTTCAACTTTTTCCATTCTTTATACTTTTCTTCTGTCTATTATCCAGCTGCTTTTTATTAAATGTAGTGCTGGATAATTGAATGACCTCATCCATCCGAAAATTCCCAGACAGAGGATGTCTTAAAGATAGGTTGAAGAATAAAAATGGTTTGTTGGTTTGTTTGTTTGTTTGTTTGTTTGTTTTTTTCTTTCTTTCTTTCTTTCCATCTGTCTTTTGTTCTTTTCCTTCCTTAAAACCACCAATGCACGTCATACCTCTGGAGTATCAGGCCAGACGAGCTCAACTAAAATAATCCATCATAGTAAATCTGCCAGCTGCCGTTACATTAAGTGCTCTCGGTACCTGTTTAAGATGTCTCTCCAGATGTTTTTGTAGACACAGCAGGCACGCAGCGCATTCACAAGCCTTCATCTTAACAACTTAGATAATTATTTAACTATATGTACCTTTTTGATTTACTGTATTAAATTTATATATAAAAGAGCTTATATTCAAAGCCTGTCCCAAACCTCTATAAATGTTATTGTCCTCACACTTTATTTTCAAAGCTCTAAAACATCTTTGCATTGGAAACATGTTGGGTTGTCACTCCTCCCCCGATTCACCGCTGTTGGGCTGTTAACTGTAGTGATTCAGTGCCTGTCTTTTAAAAAGCTGTTCTGCATACACAATTGCTTTGCTGGGCTTATACCTTGTGGCAAGCTTTCTGCTGATGTAGGAGTATTGCAGACAGATGCAGGGGTTACTCTACTCAAACAGGGTCAACATCTCCCCTGTGGTGCTTTAGTGTCCAGCTACCAACTGGGAATAGAGAGAGAGAGAATAGCATGCTGAGTGGTGTGTGTGCTCCAGATCAAGGTAACACAATGTAAGGAGGTCTTGTTGACAGGGCTCTTTAGTGGTGAAAACACAGGGGTTTCCAGAACACTCAGTCTTTGTTATACTGTTACATACATGTACAGTAATAGCTACATTTTACGTAGAATAAGAAATGTCCGGCAATTGTGTGCATGTCCCCTGTGTGTGTGTGAGTGCCAGTTGGTGTTGTTGGACCCTGACCTTTTGCTGACAGCATAGGAGAAAAGTGTGTAGTCCCCAGCTGCTATGACACACTGATGTCCACGGGCCTATTCAAGGACTATCTAGCCTGTGGGAACCAGCAGGGGGCTGGGCGAGGGGCTCCAGATGTGTGAATGCCCCTTAGCGATGCGTCAACTGTGGCCTTGGATGACATGACCTTCCCATGGGGCAGGACACTTGTCTGGTACAGTATTCTGTACAGGGGGTGCACTGGTGGCTTCAGACATAGGCATTTCGGTGTGTGGCAGAGCAGTCACATATGAGACCAGTCACATGTAGACGCCTGAAAGCACAGAGGATTTGTCAAGTAGAGATCATCTGCAAACCATAAACTTGAATCTCACTGCGTGTGTCCGGATGGGACAGAATAAAAGAGTGGTTTCGAGACAGAAGTTAGTTTATCACAATGAAATACTGTGGTGAGTGAGTACCCATTTGACTATTTTGAGTCTATTGTACCTTATGAACTACAGCACACAGGATGCCATTAGAAAAGAAGATTGCTTTTTAACTGCTATCAGTACAGAGTACACTGTTTAATCTGAGGAGATTTATGGAAGGCAATCACCCAAGTAAAAATTGTAGATGCCATTTATCAGGCAGAATGGAAATTACAGCCATAATTTTCACAACCGGACACAGATGAGACCTTATAGCCACATAAACCCCCCTCAAGGTCCTTGGACTGGTTTTTAATGTTCCCTCTCTGTGTTAGTATGACCTGGAGGACTGACTGGCTGACTAGCTATCTACACCCCCCACCCAGGTCTGCTCATTACGCAGCCTTCCCTCAGAGTGTCACAACGTGAAAGGGACTAGTTTATGAACAGGAAGAAAGGCTGTCTGGGCTGCAGTGATTGAACCAGGAGAAAGATGGCATGGCTGGTCATTTTTCATCTCGTGTGTGTGTGTGTGTTTTTTTTTTTTTTAAATAATTGGCAAATGCTGAATATGCGTTGTCAATCCCCTAACGCCTCCCTGGTGTGCCATTAGCAAGGTCAAGAACTCTGGAGGATGTACGGTTAGCTCTACTTGAGTCGAGTTCAGTATACCAATGTAAGTACTAAGTGTCTGCAGATTTGAAGCGTTTTTAAGTGACAGAGTGACGAAGATGGGCTTTTGGTACGGTGAGGTTCATGTCGCTCTCCCCACCCTCCTGAAAGCCTTGGTGCCTTTGAGCCTCCTCCCTGATGAATAACCATGTCACACCAAAATGGATGTTTCAAGTAAAAGCACCCTGAAAATACAGTTTAGAACAGCACAGCAGATGAAATAGGCTGTAAAATGGACCATCCATCATATTGTCTAACAAAAAGTGACACGTGGGGAAGAGGTTTAAGGCACTTTTCATTAGGCTTCTGCAGACTGGCTATCCAGATCACAAGACTAAATAATGACCTCTGCACCAGAAGTGTTTTCCAACGAACAGGAGACAGAAGACATACTGTACTTCATGCTCCCTCCATCTTCCACACACACACACACACACACACACACACACACACACACACACACACACACACACACACACACACACACACACACACACACACACACACACACACACACACACACACACACCCTTCCTCACACGCTCTCTCCCTACAGGAAATAAAATGCCATCTATTTTCTCTCTGCCTGTCTGCCTGTTCTTTATATAAATCCATGCTCTTTGGCCAAAGACAGTGAATGATATAGATTGTTCTTAGAAATGTACAGCAGCACATCCTTGTAAGAGAATTTCCACAATGAGTGTCCTTGACTTGAAATCTATTGAGACCGGTTGCTTTCGAAATTATTTTTAGGGTCTGGCAAAGTTCCTATGAAAGGAATTCTTTTGATACAGCCTCCAGGATAGCGCAGGCATCTGCACTGATGAATGTAGTGATTCGCATGTGTGCTGATATATAATTATGATGAAGTGACAAAGCATAAACCACCATGTGCAGAATGTTTTAAACGAGCGGAGTGTTGAAGAATCGCAGTTTTTAGTTAGTTGAATAACTTAACCACCCGTCTTGTTTATAGAGCTTAGGTAGATATGTGAACGCAACACACCTTATATGGATAAACCTTAAGGTGACAGCTTTAACAATGCCTTTTTTTTTTTACATTTTAGATGTTAACTGAATATTTTAAAGAAAATATTTTTCACTTTCCTGCATGAATTATACAAAATAGCCTATTACGAATTTCTCTAAGATCTACCTGCATTTGAGGTTAATTTATTCTGAATTACCCTTAACAACGATATAACTTCAGATTTATAGATTTTAGGTAAAGCCTTGCTAACAACATCTGAGTAGTTCTGGAGCCTTGGTTGTTTGTTTGGCCTCAACATTCAAATCCTCTTGTATTGCTGCTGTTTATTGCACACAATGAAGGTTTTCTGTGAACATTTAATGTACTCTCCTTCATGTCAGTTGTTAATTACAAGGAAACCAATAATACCAAAGTAAATGAATGCAATTAAGCTATTTAATGTATACAAAACATTCCTAATGTGGCAGCTTTTGCCCGCCTTACGTAACGCTTTCAGCATTACTGTGAAGGTATCACAAAATACGACAGTCAGCAAAATGATGATTATGAAACTGAATATGTATTCAGATAATAACCCCGGTAACATTCACAATATAGCATTTCTTTTTCCCACTGCAAGGTCATAAACTTTCATTTCTGTTTGACAAGAACTTGTGGTTGTCAAAGACCAGTTGAAGATTCTGCAGTCATTGATTTATGAAATAGAATAGACTAATTACATACTGGATAAATGAACCATGGAAGAAGCAGAACATTTGCATTTAGCTATGAAAAGAGAAAGGAGACTATGTGCTTGCGTGTGCGTGCGTGCGTGTGTGTGTGTGCGTGTGTGTGTGTGTGTGTGTGTGCGTGTGTGTGTGTGTGTGTGTGTGTGTGTGTGTGTGTGTGTGTGTGTGTGTGTGTGTGTGTGTGTGTGTGTGTGTGTGTGTGCGCGTGTGCGCGTGTGTGTGCATATGAGTGCGTGTGTCTATGGGAGTGCGAGGGAATATGCAGGATAGTTCTTGAATCGTCTTTGTCTTACCCTGATCCATTTCAGGTCCATTGTATTGTCAGATTGATTTATGTGGCGCCACACTTGCATCTCCCTACAATGTCAACCCTGTGAAAAATATATGCAGCTGTTCATATAATGTGTGATGATATCAATGCTCTGATGAATGCCTTCACTTCGATCTCGCTAAATAAGATGACTCTCATCCAACCCATAGTGCCAGCCATTAGCAAGCCATACAGCATGCCTGGAATGTTAATAGGATTAGCATTAGCATTTCATTCAGGTCTCCTACCTGTCTAGCATTAATGCTTTGATCTGCTCACACAGTGAATAGATACCAGGCCTTTAACAAGGGCTAACACATGTCTTTGCTCCTTTTGGTACTAAGTAGAACAAGAAAGGAAGACAGGTGGAAATGTGTACAGTTAGGATTAATTCATGTGTATTAGAGCATAATTATGATGTGTGTGTGTGTGTGTGTGTGTGTGTGTGTGTGTGTGTGTGTGTGTGTGTGTGTGTGTGTGTGTGTGTGTGTGTGTGTGTGTGTGTGTGGAAGGGCTGAATAATGGTTCAGTGGTGGTTCACTGAAGGCCAATTTTCTGCTTGCATAAAGGAAACCACACATCCACATACACATCTACAGCTACCTTAACCCTTTGTCTTCAAAGGAGTGAGTAGCTTAACGTGGTAATGAGAGGTTGGCTTTGAAGTAAGGCTTTTCAGTGGCTGATGTTCATCTGTGTGGGTATGCTTTACCACCAGAACCATTCAATTCATCGCCTAACTTTGTATTTCATTCATCAGTAAAGTAGAGAATAGAACATATTTAGAGGTCTGAGGCTTCTCAATTTAAATAAAAGATGAATACTTTAATCTATGTGCAGACCATTAATGCTCCTCTGACCAGCAGCTGGAAGATATAGTCATGAGATTAACTTCAGCCCAATCCATTTAGCTGAAGAGAACTTCAATCTATCGTAGTGGCTCCCAAGGGTTGTTAAGACAACTAGCTTGGGGCTGTTGAAACTTGCGCATATAGTGTGTCTTGTCAGGCATTTTGCGAGCTGGCACTTGTCTAAACAGGGCAATGTGAGCAGTTCCAAGGTGAGTTTTTAGGTCACTTGTCAGTTGGAATGACAGTGGAGAAGGAGACGAGGCCACACCAGAGGAGGCTAGTTGACTGTACGCAGGGCAGCTTAAATGACAGCTAGTCATGCTGTCAGCCTCAACAGTTTGCCTCAGCTATGAGTGCAGAGAAAAAAAAAGATACAAAAATAAATAAATTCTGAAGATAACATTTATAAACATAGTGATGGTCCAGTGATTCTACCTATGAAATACATTCATATTAATCTGGTCCAATGTCACGTCTCATTATTGGAGAATTCAAAATAAGGTGAATGTTTAAAGGAAAAATCTGTTGATATTTTATATTCTTCAAGCAATTCCATTAAAATACCAAACTAAATAATGAATAGATGTCACTGACAACAAATGCCTTTGGAGCCAAAGAGGGAAACAGTTTCCACAGTTTGTTCTCTTTGTGTGGTATTTGTTGACAATAAAAAAAAAGACTAAACATGACCTGTCCTATCCTCTAAATTGCTGGAATATCTTTTGATAAAAAAGATAAAAATGAAAGATTAAGAAAAATAAATAGATAAAAAAAAATGTCTGGCTACAGCTTGTTGAATCTTTTTCTAAATATCAGTATGTTTTGTAAAATTACATACTACTGCTGTTGTTAAACAGGGTAAAAGAAACGGTCTGTGAAAGAGCAGACATTAAGTTGTGTTACCACCTACATCTTTATTGTGCCTGCCTTTCTCCCCTTTTACTCGTGCAATGCACTTGAATGCATACTGTACATCTATTCACACCCACACTCCAGACATTACATCGCACACAATTGCTTTCTTGCTCTCTCTTTTGTCGTTCCATCTCCCGCACTGGGAACACAGCTCTTATTCTCTCTCCCTGATCTCATGCCTGCTGATGAGGGTTAGAGAGGACTTTGGAGGGCTAGGGGAGGTGGGATGATTTGACCTGCAGGTGTTTCCCCGTGAGCACAAAGACCTCTCCACAGGTCGATAATGCACACACTAATGGCTATGAAGTGACTGGCCAGGAATGAGAAATAGCCCTCATCAGTTAGGGTAATGGTGTCCCTGGGCCCTCTCAGCCCATTCAAGGGGAATACTGTCAGATCTGTGGGCTTTCTGTGTGTACCTGCTCATGTTAATTACAGACATCGGCCGACAATCTCGTGTTTCATAAGGCCAATCCCTTGGTTGTATATCATCTTTATGAGAGTAGCACCAGAGGGTGGGAATTAATAAAATAAGAGAAATCTCTATAGACAAGCACAATCTGGAGTCACATTTGACTTATTAATTCATTGATCCTTTGTAACATAGCATGAATTATGTTTTCTTGTGACTGGTCAAACTTTTGAAAAGAGGGAAGTGTTGGCTCTTTGTTTCAAACGTAGACCTCTTGTGTGAATCTATAAGAATGTGCTATGCATGATGGATAAAGCACATACAACCAAAATGTATCATTGCTGGGTTTCATCAATCAGCAAAACACTTTATCCTTGAGGATTAAAAGAATAATATGTTTGTATGACACATAAAAGCTGCTATCCTTTTCCATACTACTGCTGAATTAAGCAACAGAGCTATTACTTAGTTCTAATCAATTGTGCTCAGAGAGAGAAGGCATCCCAACCTATAGTTCACACCCAGTACTTTTTATTCTGTGAGGCTGCTTTTCTACTCCCCATGGTCCAGCCATGTTGTCCTTGCAGTATTTGGTTTTCCTCGGGGCAAAAGCTGTGGATTTTACTGGGTAATTTTTTTTTGGGATCACCTCCATTGAGGATGCAAGCTAGCTGAACCAATTCTAGAAGATGATGTGAAAACATCAAGCACCACTGAATGCTCAGAGAGAATCATTGTAAGAATTATAACATCATTGCATCAGCGTTGCGCGACATGGGACATCCTGTTCAAACCAAGTTACTATAGTGGCTGCATTTTTTATTTTTATTAACTAGACTACAGCTGCTCAGAAAAACGCGTGTAACTCGGGTGCTTTTTTTAACGTGCAACGTAACTTAGAATACTTACTTACGAAGGTTATGGCTTCCCTCAGCTTTATGCGTGTCACAGTGCTGCACTCCGTTTACGTGCAACAGGAGCAGTCTTGGATTTCCAATGTTGGATATTCATATCAAACATGGGTAATGTTGTAAATAATCAGGTTAAATTATATAAAAGTAATTCCTTTGAGAAAAAAGCTATAGTTTCAGGCTGCTCTGAACACTGCATTCCCGACAAGTTGACGTCAGCTTGTCACAGATTTCCTTATCTGCTCCAGGCACAGCATACCGCAAAGTACAGACAGACGGTGCAGGGAAATACTAGAATTTACAGTCATTTTGCTGTTAATGCATTTCCCATATGTGTGTCCATTAACAAGGGCATATATAGAAAATAATTGTAGATACGGCTTGTGTTTGACAGACTAAACCATTATGAGCATAATAATTACTATACAGAAACGTCTTGCTGTACCTTTACAGAAAAAACAACTGAATTTCACATCTCATGTGATCACATGTGTTTGTGCACATGTCAAACATGTATTTTGCCCATGGGAAACATGGATTTGGAACATTTTCATGGCGTAATGTGTGAAGCCCATGATTTCCCCATGTAAAGAACTTAATACATATTTTCCACATGTTATCATATGTTGCAACATGTAATAAATGTGTCAAACAGGTAATCACGTCTCATGGAAAAAATGGGGAACTCGTGTCAGGGTAATCTTTGTTGCTGCGGGTTTTCTTGCTGTCCACTTCCATATTTCTGATGAGATTCAGGTTTCAAGATGTAGAGATGGATTTGAAAAGTTGCTGTTTGCACCACCACAGCGATATGACGAGGAGTCAGGGGTCATAAGCACTTGGTGCTGCAGCTAAGCAGTCTTACTGGAAGTTGGTCAATCAAAAAAAAGGGGGCTTTTAGGGAGGGGGGCCTTGAAGAGACACGAGTTAAAACAGCCAGTTTCAGACAGAGGATGAAATGAGGGACTTCATAAAGGAACCGTATAAGAAAAATAAGGGTGTATTTTTAAAAGCAAGAATCATGGAAAGGTACTCTGTTGGAGTCCCAGATGTATATTTAAAAACAGTTAAAATGAACGTTTCTGGTCCCTTTTAGAGTGAACTTTGGTTTAATTTCAAGACATTTTTAAATATCTAGATCCCTTTGGTCATGACTGTACTTTGTAAATGGGATAGCTATGATAATTATTTCAATAAAATGGCTCACCTCCAGTTTGACACTGAGTTGCCAACAGGCATGACAGCTTGATGTTGTTCGAAAGATGGCATCACAGGTTGTGCATCCTGTGTGTCTTCTGTACATGGAAATTAACACGCACAAAGACTATTTCTAGCACTAGCTCTATTTTTGGCAACAGCGACAGATGCCTTATTTATGCAAAGCAACATGACACAGAACAAAAACGGGACGTTTACTACACTATATATCTTTCTACTGTGTATGTTTATAGTATATTTGTATGTGTGTGTGTGTTTGTGTGTGTAGGAATTGGCCCACATGCAGCCCACAGTTGGAGACTGAGTGGCTTGGTGAGTCAGATAATTGAATGAGTCAGCCGTGACGATCCAAGCACATGGGTTGAAGGTGTAACAAGAATCTTAACTTTGCATAAAAGGAAGGGCAGGAAATGGACAAAAAGGCATGGTTATTGTTCATTTAACCAAAGAACATCAGAATAGTCAAGCCTGTTCTTTTTGACTGTAATGAAGTTTTAGGGCTACGGTAGGACTCTTTTTCAGTTTTTCCGCAGGTTTCTTTACCATCAAAACGATTAAATAGCACCATTGACAGTTGCTGATGCTTTAATACTCGCTGCACATTACAAGAATTAACATTATGACAGGTCATAGATTGTAGCATAAAATGTATGAGGCCTTATGTCATTTTAAAGCTAAGTGTAGGGAGTTACACTCATGTACTCATAGTCTTAAAACAAATGAGGATTCAGATCAATACATTAATTTCTTCAGTTTAATTGCACTTATTTAATTTGCATGACTTTAAGTAGGTTTTGCTCCTTTAATTATGCTTACTCCTAAACATTCAATATGTGGTTGAATTGAATTAATGAGGAACAGTTAATTTTGCAGCTGCACATCCGCTTTGGCAGTAAAATTACATATTCAGAAATAGATGTCCTTTGGAATTAAAAGCAATTAGTCTGTTGGCCTTTTCCTGCACTTTGCAACATGCTGACAAACAATTCAGTGACATGAATACAAGAATTCCCATGTTAGGATGCTGCTGTTTCTCTTGTCTCAGTCACATTTTGAGAAATATTTCAGAATATACGTTCTTGTTCATTTACCCTCCACATGTCCTTCTCTGACTTCTCCCATTTCATTCAGTGTGACTTGGGGGTGCATGCAGGACTGGTAGAGCCACAGGGATCCTGAGCCTTTTCCAAAATGGCAGAACCAAGAGAAAGAGATAGTCAACATTACATGATGGAAGGAGTTAAATTACTTGTCTGTTTACTGGTGTCAAAAAGTGAGGGAGAGGTCAATTTCAAATCAAACAAATACAATATTAACCAAGAACATCCAAGAGTAAGAAACTGCTTTTGGCACTTTCTTTGATGCCTGCTGAATCAGAGTTGCTGAGAGAGTTGTTTTTTCAGGACTTGATAACCCAGTTTTCAAAGGCAAAGTCAAGGAAGGAGAACTTGTCAATGTAAAGACCATTGTGTTTTTATCAACATCCCCAGCACTGTTTGATATGCTGTATATAGTGAATTCAAAGGATAATTTCAAAAGATAAATGTTTATGTGTCCTTTGTCGGATTTCTTGGCGCAACAGAAACCTGCTGTCGGATTTGATTGATGGGTTTGGCAGTTACATAGTGTTTAATTTTCAGAGGGCTGGCCATCTTTGATCACCAGATGGCATTGCCACGTGTTGCATTGTGTGTACGTTGTTTTATGGCATTTCTGTGGATTTCTTGTCACTTATTAGTCATTTATTGAATACATTTACAATAATACCAATGTAGCAATTTTTCTGAAGAATCAGTTCAAGGTACCAGCTCAAGACAGTATCTTAATTACAGTCATTATATGGAACTACTGCATGGTCAATCCGTTCTCATGCAAAGACTAAACTATCTATAAACATGATCCAGAATCCAAAAAGTGAAAAACTGACCTGTGGTGTCCGACACAGTAAGACTTGAGATTCTTTTTGAGAAAAATGGGCGCTGTATGCTCCTGGCTAAAGAGTAGCGGGACTATCCAGCTTGTTATCAGCGCACAGTTGAAAAGACTGCATCCGTGACGGTATAGGGATGCATTAGTGCACATGGCATGGGCAGTTTGCACATTGGGGAAGGCACCATTAGTGCTGATCTATATACAGGTTTTGGAGAAAAATATGCTGCCACCCAGACGTCTTTTTCAGTGGAAGCCTTGTTTATTTCAGTGAAACAATACCAAACCACATTCTGCACGTATTCCAACAGCATGGCTCCGTAGCAGAAGAGTCCAGGTGATTAACTGGCTTGCCTGCACTCCAGATCTGTCACCCATTGAAAACATTTTGCACATCATAAATTGAAAAAAAAATGTTAATGGAGACCTCGAGCTGTTGAGCAGCTGAAATCCTATCTCAGATTTGGACATTTCACTTTGAAAACTCTAGCAACTGGTCTCTTCAGTTACCAAATGGTTTACAGTGTTATAAGAAGATGTGAGGCCAAACAGCGTTAAACATGCCCCTGTCACAAATGTTTTGGACAAGTTGCTGTCATAATGTCAAAATAAGCATATATTTTTCATAAAACAATACAATTCTCAGTTTCAGTAGATGATATGTTATATTTGATCTATTTGAAATTAAATATGGGTTTACATGATTTGCAAATCATCCCATTCTATTTTTATTGACATTTTACACAGCGTCCTAACTTGTACAATATAATTACTGACTGAAGTTCAAGGACCTTCTGATTTTCAGAATTTTTTTTGATAGTGCCCTGTCTTCAAATAAATACGTGCCTACATTGCTTTATAGTCACTATATTGTTTGCCATTGTAATGAAGTGCAGACTTCGATGGAAAAAGTTTCAAGCTCTATTATATGACGTTACTCTACTTTTACAGCAGTTTGATGAATTAAGATGATTATGTGAAACCATAACAAGAAGTGATGAAACATTTTATGACCTGACATGATGGTTAATATACTCCCCTTTACCTTTAAAATTGATAACTGTGTGGTGTTGAACAGGGAGTTCTGACTGTTTTCCCCGTGGAACTTCATGCAAAAATATGTCCTAAATCAATGAGAAATGTTTCTATTCTTAAACGCACAATAGGATCTTGTTATGCCACTTGTCCTCAGAAATACTTCTCAAAGTCAGTTTCTCTGTTTACATCTCTTCTATATGAATGATTACACTTTCATTATTTCATACAAAACCAACACAATATGATTCATTCTGGTGTGTCTAATCCACATTTGAGTTTATTAGAAATACAGTGGTTTTCCTTCAAAGCAGTCCAATAATAGAGAATGATCAGCCAGACATGCCCCAGCATTTTTAGAGTGATACATCCATGAAATTGGATCCGCTTCTCATACTTTCATCCCAATCCATTATTAATATTCTATATCATCTGCACACTTCCTGTGCTACATCCCTTACTGTTTAGTGGCCATGAAAGAAACATTTGGCTTTTGATTAACCATGCAATCAAGGTGCATTTTATCCTACAATAATATGAATGTACTAAAAAAGAACTGTTTCAAAGGCAAGTATTAAAGACATTTCCTCTTTAAGTGTTATGAATATACTTACGCTTTCAAGCACTACGTATGGAACATTGGTATTCAGGAAAATACAGTCGAGGAAAAAATAAGTACTTTCTATGGAAATGTTTTACTTCAATGTATTTGAACAAGCAAAACCTCAATCCTCTTGCGCCTACAGATAAAGGCAATAAACTCAAATAAATTACATCAAATTTACATTTTGTAGTCATCTTTAATAATTTAGAAAAAAAAGAAAGATTGGGAAAAGTTAGTACATGCTTGGTTAGTACACTTTCACATCCATAAAATTAATATCAGGGATTCCAGATTAGGTGCCGGTGATTACACAAGTGTCCTTGCTAGTGTTAAACTGGCACAGTTGCTATTTTCCCATCCAGTCCCCATAATTGTTAAGATAGCAAATGTTGTTAAACCCATCTTAGTGCCCATGGGTGTGTTGCTCTTCAATGGAAGTGTGGTTAAACGGATTACTAGTGCGGTCCTTCCCTTTGCGGAAGAAAGTAACTGTGTGAATAACCAACAAAAACCTGGTCTTAAGTCAATAGTGCGGCATTTTACTGCTATATTAAGGGTGCATTAAGGCATTAATATGCACTTACATAGACGTGTGCATAATGCGTGCACACACACACAAAAACAAACACACATACACACAGACATAGAACATGAAAAATATAAAAAAAATAAAAAGATTACAATATGAAACATTATTATTGTTTACATAAATAGAGCATATATTTTTCCTCTGCAGAGAAGCATTCTTTCCCATTACTTGGCAAATCCACCATTATAATAGCAATCCACCAAGGTCCAAGTTCACCTGATTACTTTGCCTGATTGGTTTATTTGATGTTATACCTGAAACACACCTATGACTAATTAAGAGACAAAGTATAACTCCTTTGAACCATACATGTTACTTTGCACTCCAATTATGTGCACAAAAGTGGATTTGGAAATGCCCTAAATCCCCTTTGCCACACGCCTTGGATTCATATTGTTAAAATGTCTCCAGGGTTTTTGTCTGCGCCAAACATGTCTGCTTCCAACAGAAGAAGAAATGGGAGCATTATGGAATGGCTTAGTCAAAAAAAAAATTTGATTTGAATCTCATTAAAAATGTTGTGGGAGGATTTGAAACAAGCAGTACATGTAGGAAAACCTAAAACATCTTACAACTGAAGGAATTTTGCACGAAGGAGTGGTCAAAAATTTCAGCACGCTGATATGTGTGTGTACAGTTAGAAAACATTTTTTTCTATTAAAAAGGCCAATACTAGCTTTTGAAGCTAAGTGTACACTTACACAAAATAATATATCGTCTATTCATATTTTTGATGAATAAATGATTGAGAAGCGTAATTTTCATCTTGGTGTTGTTTCAGTATATCACCTTTATCTGCTGGCAATATGTCAAAAATAGTTAACAATTTTCATAGTATGTACTTATTTTTTTTACATGACAGTAAAGGCCTGGTTTACTAAAGGTTTGCTTGTGTAAAATCACGTGCAAACTCCACACCACCAACAAAAAAATGGCCAAGCAGATTTACTAATGACGCGCAGCGAGGATTGCGTCTTTCAAATGTGTAATTTAACACACGTTTGTCCATTTTGCGTGTTTGTCTGCATGCATATGTAATATTGGGCGTTTCTGCTTGAAGGTGCAAAATACTGGGAGGGAACATTCAAATAGAACAATTTAGCACCCGCAACAATATTTACTGAACCTGGAAGTAGAAACAGGAGAAGTGATTGATGTGTATTTTAGTAGGACTGAAAGAAACATATTACTCAGGTGTGCAAATCTGTAGAGACGGCTGCTTTTATTGTGATGAGAAGGAGACGCAGGAAACCAAAGAATACGTAGAGAACGTGGTTTTACACCTGTTAAACATTTTTGAGATGTCAGAGGGCAAAATTATTCAGACATATCGTTTGTCCAATGATGATACTTCTGAGTTATTGAATGAACTGAATGATGATTGACAGCCACGAAATGCCAGCAATTAAAAAACGTATTCCAACTCAGCATTTTCCTGCCTCTGGGTGGTTCCAGCGTGTCTCTGCTTGATATCCCACCAGTCCTGTTATTCAGGTGAGCTGTCACATCCTGAATGAGTCCTGCAGAATCCACAGGTAGCTTCATCAGGTTCACGAGCACTCGCGAGACACTGAATGAAACTAATTCACCTGCTCATCACAGAAAGATCTGGACCTGCTGATCGTGTTTGTTAGAGGATCTCATCCACCGTCGTTCGTCTTTTATTTGACGACGTTTTATTATTAAGCATTTTTTTTGCCTTTTTGTTTTCCCCAGAGTATTGACTTTCTTGCAAATTATCACATTTTTAGCGTTTTGTTCTTGTTCTATTTATATTTCTTAATTTCAATGGGATCAGATTTCCTTTTGCGGTCGCTCTGTTTTCCATTGCTGGAATCACTTTAACACACGCAAACCCCGAATTTAAATAAAGCGATTTGCACCTGATTTCAATGACGGAATTATTCAGTAAATCACCCGCAAAACGGGTGCAAAAAAATAAGTTTTGGAAGGAACACACAATTTAGTACATTTATTTGAGATCTTAGTAAATCAGGCCCTAAGTGTATTTTTCTATAGAGATGCTTACTTTTGCTACTATTGTAATTCTTATTTTTAATTTGTAATTGTTTGGTATTATGTGTGGATGTTAAGCATTTGTCAGAGGATGTAAGACATGAAGCAACTTGTGTCAACCTGAAAAATGTCTTTGTGATTCTTTGAACAGGAGTGTGTGGAGCATTTTAGCATTATTCAGCTTATTGTTTTGGTTGTTTTGGTTTTCATTAATAGTGATGTCATTGTATACACAGTAAAATTGCATAAAATTTTCTTGAAGCTGATCAAACAAATTTAAGTGACAACTGGAAAAATAACAGACAGATACTCGACTGTAATGTGTATAGTCCATAGTACCCACCATTTGGGTAGAAAAGTAAATGAGGGTTAATAAAGAGAATGTCTGAGCAATATAAATGTGTGTTCTCATAATGAATTGACATGAAAAGCCTCAGTCTCCCATCACCATCTCTATTATTCACTTGGTTACTGAACAGACCAGGAAGCCAATTACAGGAACCGTCAAACTGTCAATCACTGTGACGCAATTCATAGAAATGAAACAGTAAACTGTCACAGTGATATTATCTGGTGCTGAAGAGAGAGAGAAGAGGATACTCAAACACCACTTAAAGGAGCAGGACGTATTGCTAAGGAGGGCTACAATCAATGCTGACTCTAAAAATGTAGGAAGATGGGAAAAAAACTAACCTACAACCCCATACGATTTTTCCATGCATCAGCTGCTCTTCTCTTATGCCCCTGTTCATTGAGAAATAATGCAATAAAACAGATTATCATGACATGTGCTACCACCTGTTGTACTCCATTCAAGAAGCATTGTTTTTAAAGCTGCTATTTGTGACTTTTTGCATGTTCCATGCTTCATTAAATGTTTCTTTTCTGAGTTACTGTTGTAAAAACCATCCAGTTTAAGAATACGTGGCTTAGGATTGTTACCGATGTGCAGGATGTCTGGTAACAGAACATGTTCTAGGTTTGCTCAACCTGAGCCTGGAGCAGGAGGAAGTCCCGGTGCTGTGGAAGATGTTGTGCCTGGTTCCAGTCCCTAAGAAGAGGACTCCATCTGGCCTCAACGACTACTGACCGGTTGCCCTCACGTCTCATGTGATGAAGGTGCTGGAGAGGCTGGCCTTGACCCACCTCAGGCCGCTGGTGAAATCTTCACTGGACCCTCTGAAATTTGCATACCAGCCACATGTGGGAGTGGACGACGCCATCATCTACCTGCTGCAACGAGCTCAGTCTCACCTGGATGGAACCAGTGACTCTGTGAGAATCACTTTCTTTGATTTCTCCAGTGCATTCAACACCATCCAACCACTGCTGCTGAGTGAGAAGCTGCGGGTGGTGGGGGTGGACACGTCCACCGTCTCCTGGATCACTGACTACCTGACAGACAGACCACAGTTTGTCCGTCTGGGCAGTGTGCTGTCTGATGCGGTGGTCAGTGGTACTGGAGCTCCACAAGGAACTGTTCTGTCTCCCTTCCTGTTCACCTTATACACCACTGACTTCCAGTACAACTCAGAGTCCTGCCATCTGCAGAAGTTCTCTGATGACTCTGCAGTGGTCGGGTGTATAAGAGACGGACGGGAGGATGAGTACAGGGCAGTAGTGGAGGACTTTATGGAGTGGGCGGGCAGAAATCACCTGCTCCTGAACGTGGCCAAGACCAGAGAGATGGTGGTCGACTTCAGGAGGAAGGCGACGGCTCCACAACCGCTGAGAGTTCTGGGAGAGGAGATGGACATGGTTGAGGAGTACAAGTACCTGGGTGTGTCCATCGACAACACACTGAACTGGAAGACCAACATCAACGCTGTCTACAAGAAGGGGATGAGTCGACTCTTTTTCTTGAGGAAACTTCGATCCTTCAATGTGTGCTGCAAGATGTTGGAGATGTTCTACCAGTCTGTTGTGGCCAGTGCATTGCACTGTGGTCTGCTGGGGGGAGGGGTGGGCAGCAGCAGCTTTGGAGCCGGCGACACCAACAGACTTAACAAATTAGTTAAGAAGGCCGGCTCCATAATTGGCTGTAAACTGGACAGCCTGGAAAAGTTGGTGGAGAGGATGACGCTGAGGAAACTATTATCCATACTGGATAATCCTGACCACCCTCTCCACCACCTGCTGCAGGGACAGCGGAGCACTTTCTCTAAAAGATTCCTCCAGCTCCGCTGTCACAAGGACAGATACAGGAGATCATTCCTGCCCACTGCAATAAGACTGTACAATAACTCGCCTCTGGCAAAATCCATCACTCAACAATAACACCATTGGTTGTCTGTTTTCTTGTTTGTTGAAATAGTTGCACTATTGTTTAGTTAGTTTTAATTTAATTTAATTATTCTATTTTATTGTATATACTGTGCATTTTTATATTTCACATTTTTTTTACTGTTGTTTTATTGCTTTCCTGTACCTATAATGCTGCTGTAGCAAAACAATTCCCCCTTGTGGGATTAATAAAGTAATTATCTATCTATCTATCTATCTATCTATCTATCTATCTATCTATCTATCTATCTATCTATCTATCTATCTATCTATCTATCTATCTATCTATCTATCTATCTATCTATCTATCTATCTATCTATCTATCTATCTATCTATCTATCTATCTATCTATCTATCTATCTATCTATCTATCTATCTATCTAGCAGATAACAAAGCAGAGAGCTTTCAAAAGCTAGCTACAGAAAGACCTTGGTCAAATATGATGTCTGTGGAGAGACCATGGATAAAGAATATACAGTATGTTGAATTATTAACTGGGCTGTCTCTTTGGCAGTGGGTGGTCTGGAAAGGAAAATACAATTTTCTCTTTAAATCCTTCATCACATCCTCCCCCTCTTAGGATGTTTGTACCTGGCCTGCCTGAAACCAACAGGTTCAGTCCTAGCTTCTACCTACTGTTGTCTGCTGCTTTTCTTGTCTTTCATGTGTTTTCATTGGCAAGCAGATTGATTAGTCTGTTTCCCATGTTATTGACTATTTGCCCTCACACCTGCTGCTCGATGACTGATCAGCTCTTGTGTTATTACTTGGACACAGATACTCTCATAGCTAGACTGTTACCCGCCCGACATTGTGAGTTAAGG
The DNA here is from genome assembly GCF_029030835.1 of Brachyistius frenatus. Lineage (NCBI taxonomy): Eukaryota > Metazoa > Chordata > Actinopteri > Embiotocidae > Brachyistius > Brachyistius frenatus. The sequence continues at coordinate 3,305,479 of NW_027210623.1, forward strand.
TGTGCATGCTAGTCCAATTATGCTCCCATCGCTTTCTGATACTTAGTGCCTGTCCATCTGCTGACTACTCAAATCCATTTGTTGGCTGCTATCTGCACCGCAGTTCTTGAGAAATTTTACAAATCCATTTAAAGGTTGGCAGGTGCACTTATACTCGTAATCAAGGCTGTTTGTTTGCGAGAGAAATAATTTGGATTGTTGTCAGTCCACGTGGCTTGCTGCTCTCACTTACAACTGTCCTGATCATCCATCAAATCAGACTCATATTTACCACTTAAATCACTATTACCTGTATATTTTTGACTGACAGTGGAGTTGTGTACTTTAAAAGATGAAGTAGCTAAGGATCAAAAGCTGTGCTCTTTGAAACAACAATGCTGCATCAATAAATATCTCCCTCTAGTGTAAGAGAAACAATGAAAGAGCGAGAAGGGTGGACATTTTCTTTTACTGGATATGAGAACATGTTTGCTGGGAGGGAAGCCGTATGCAGGTATGTGTGTAATTTCATGTATGTGTGAGCAGGTGAGTGCATGTCCTCATGTTACACTGGCGTCACGGCTCTCTCCAGTGGATGTACCCTGTTTACTTTGTTCTTCTCACTATCTTTCCCGTGCTGTGTTGGCTGCTTTTTCAGCTGGCGGCTTTCCAAAAAGAACAGCTTCCAATATTAGTGTGCTCAAATGCACACATACACACAGACACACACACACACACACACACACACACATACCATATGTACACACATGCTTTGAAAATGATCCTTAGACAATATTACAGAGTCTGGTAAAAGTGAAATTGGCTTGGACACAGCCGTCTAAAAACTGTGGCTCTGCCAATTCAAGTTTTATCATTCCTTTTCCAACTTTTTGGACTGAATTGAAATAAATACAGTGATGTCCTGGTTTGATTCCTGGTGGAGAAATTTATTGCACGATCTTTTACTGCAAGGGCAAACCTGGAATTGTCTGTATAACATGTGTACACCAGGAACTCCTGGTCAAATTTCAAAGCATCTTTAAAATGAGTTTCCCCCTACTCATAGAGCCAGGGTCACAGTTTGCAATCTTTGCACAATATGCAAATATGCAGCCTAAATCAGTCACTGCTAGTTTGGCTAGTTTGACCTTTGTGTGACGCATCATCTGGATAACAAGCACAGTTTTTGACTGGTGACAATAGCAGTGGATGTCGTCTCAACTGGTCTGGGCACAGGACTTCACAGTGCTCTGCAGAGGTTATTTCAGTGTAAGACTGAAGTTCTGCAGCAAGCTTGGTCTTGCACATGAAGTGTTATGGTTGTTGTTGTGGTTGGCAGCCACACTCTATTTTCTAGTCTCTCCCATTGCTTTCTCCAGTTTATTCCCCATCCCTATATGTAGTTCTGCATTCACCTGTGACAGCTGCATCTAATTAGTCACCACTCGCAGTGTATTTATGCCTTGTTTGTGGCCAGACATGGGAGATATGTCAATACGAAACCGTACAGTACAGCTACTACGTGGGAAAGACATGATTCCCAGGGTAGTTTTAACTTGACTTCTTGCCAGAAACTTAAGCAGCGATGGTACTTGACCCATTTTTTTTTAAGTTGGTCAATGATACCTCACCTCATTGCTCAGTCAGAAGCTCGCTTCAGCAGTAATAGAACCTTTCATGTCTTCTTAACTGTGTAGTACCTTGCTTGAGTTTTTGTTTACATAATTGTTTATTGGAATGCATTTCAGTTGCCAAATGTATATTTTGAGTATAGGCTGTTGTAATAATGACTATAAAGAAGGCAAAAGAAAGATCAAGAGACAGAGATTGTAAAGTTTGGTTAAATCCAACCATTTCTGGTCATTTCTTGAGTTAGAAGCCTAAGTATTCCTATTAGTTGGTATCCCAGGAAAACAGGAATATGAGTTTGTTAGGATCTTTTTTCTGTCTATAAATACATTAAATTGATGCAAATTACATGATCACACTCACTCCTTTGATGAGAAGACACTGTGTGGCAAACACATTAAGTGCCGTGTTTCTGAGTGAGTATTGAATTCCACAACATGCTGTAATACAGACATTTGAGTGGGTGAGCTACAACTGCATGTTTGAACCTTTTCCCTAAACTTGTTTTGGGAAGCATATGTTGCTAATGTGGTGAATTTGTCCAGCCTCCAACATGTGAACATGGATTAGACCGTCTGTATCAGGAATCTTACCTTTTCATTTAATATTCATGAGCATGTGGAGACAGTTTGGTTGGTTAAAATACAAGCACAATAATACAATTTACATATAAAACCACGTTACTTACATATATTCTGCATTTTTTTTAAATAATAAAATATTAACTGTAAAGGTAGATAAGTTTGTACTTCAATCTCCAAAGCCCTTGCCTTGCTTAAACAATACAGCAGGACATCACAATGTTAGACAAAATAATGTCCAAACCATTAGTGTAGACCATTCGCTGTCTATGCCAAAATCTCCCTCAGTCCCTCTGCAATAGCCTCTCCAGGACAACGCTGGGGGGAAAAAATTCAGTGTGCACAGATCTCATTGTTAAGTCACCACTCATACAGAATAATGAACTGTAAGACTCATGTATGGCTCTGTTGTAGCAAAATATTCTGCTTTCTTCAGCTCCTTTGGAATTCTTGCTCCACATTTGGTATACAGAGCATGCAGCACTGCTTTTGAGAAACAATTTCAAGAGGGGATTATATAACATTTGTTAAGGGTATTAATCATTTTGTTTAAATCCCTGTTGTGCGTGACATTGATGGGAACCCTGTCTTTTGCCAAGTAATAAGTGATGGCCTCTGTGCTCTTCATGTGCCTCTGGGAGTTTCACAGACAGAGGGATACATTAAACAGTGTCGCTCCTATTGGTAATGGAAGAAATGGAAGGATGATGTGTAGAAAAATGTGACAATGGTTTCTGTAGTTTTTATACACCTAAACCTTGAACTGTGTGTTTATCTTGTCCTATGGGACCATACATTTTCCCAGTTCCATTTTGATCTATCATTGTTCTTATAGTACGTGTCCCTTTCTGATAAAATCCTTTATTAATCCTATAACAGTATTAACATGAGTTTCAGGCAGGTTGAAGGCACCTTTAATGCCTAAACAGCTTGTGGGCGCAATCAAAGTGCACAGATCACTCACCCGCTTGCTGGCTTTGTCAAAGTCAGAGCCAGTGTTAAGGCTCGCTTTAGCAGACCAACTTAAGGGAAAACTCCTCAATGGGCTCACACGGCTCACAACAGTGAAACCTGAGCACCACAGGAAAATCCCATTAAAGGCCAGTCGGGTGAACAGTCCTTTCACAGGCAGAAATCATTGATAGGAGAGGATTTCTGAACAATGGCGTCTCACCAAAAGCATAATGACAGTAGGAAATTGCTGATATTCATACCTTAAAGATAGAAAGTGACAGGACTCTATCAGTAGAAGCTGGATAAAAGACACTGAAGTGGTCAAAACCGTGAGCAGAACTGAACCACCTGTTCCGAGAATGTTTGAATCACCTTACAAATTATACTTTATTACTGCTGATAAATGCCACAGTACTCAAAATAATCTCAATATGGTAATATATACTGTTAATGTGTTTGTATAGTTTTGCATTACATTTTTATATACTTGCTAATTACTCCACTTTGTGCTCCAATTAAATATGATATAAAGTGCAAATGGCCTAACTCAATTTAAATCCTCCTGATTTCAATAAATTGACTGAACAAAGAGCTTTTTCATGTATAATTAGTAATTAATCTGCCTACTTCAAATGAATGCAAAAGACAATTGCACATTGCAAGACAATGCACGTAACACAAGTAAATAATTAGTTTTGAAAAATGTATACGTGGAGATTTCTTTATCCTTAAGTTTAAAATATCGATGGGCAATAAACCCTCCCGCTCCAATTATATTCGGCATGAAACATTGACAGCCTAAGATATAGGTGCTATTCTGGAACTTTATTACTGGTGCACCTTGAGCTGAAATGAATGAAATCCCTCAGTTGTGGCCTGAGGGCCTAAAAAACAATCTGGACCTCAGAGGTGACAGCCCATGGATAAATAATGTAAATACTAAGAGACAACCTTTTATTGAAGTTTTTTGTGTGAGGAGACTGTGAATGACTCTAGTGAGCATCCCAGTACCATGGGATAAAATGCTGTCACCGCACAGTGTGAAGGGCCCCGAGTGACATTTGTCAGTGAGACTGACTAGCATTCCAAATGAAGCATATAACCTTTATGAAATGATAATCAATCATGCTTCATCAAATTTATCCAACACAAAAAAACACTAAACCGAACAATACTGTGTAAATACATTATTCGTTGAAGTAAAGGCAAAGTCGCAGTCTTGGTTAACTTAATGTCGTTCCCTTATTCAGTTTTAAAGTTACTGTGAATACATTTACCAAGTCAGGTCTACCTACTATTTGTCTGGCATATTTCACACCAATGTAGCTCCAGTCCACACATGATTAAATGCTGAGTTGATTTGTTTTAAAATATACTTAAATAAAGTAAAACTTTCTCAATTAAAGTTACAATCTTGATCATTTCTGTTCCTTCTCTTTAGCGGCACCTATGGAGATAAGTGGTTATTGCAGCTGTGTTTTTGATGTGTTCTTTGGGTGAGGTCAGTCATTTGGTAGGTAGGTAGGTATTTACTTTATTAATCCCCGAGGGGAAATTTTTGGCAGCATATACTTGATAAAAAAAAGTTAACATTGCCTCCAAGACATCATCTATACGTTTTCTGTTCAGTGGTAGTGAAGCTCATGCTGGGTAGCTTTGTTTGTTGCCATCATGACTATGCCTTACTCTGCCTTTTTTCTGGCTCATCCAAAAATGGGCAATGTGGTGATGCAAGGGTATAGAGCTGAAGCAAGCTGAATGAAGCCTGATTGTTGAAACAAGTGCAGAGGAGAGTTTCGGTCCGTAGCACTTTGGCTGACAGTCGATGGTTAAGACTTGAAGGTGCTAAGTCAGCTGTAATGGTACCGACCTGTCAGATAAAGCAGCCCTGCTGTAAATTACGCATAACTTCAAGCTATAATACAATAGAAATATGTCATATAAAAATTTACCCCTCTATAATTGTCATGAACAGGGAAGCTATTCAGACCCCAATCGTTTTGTGTCAACATGCCTATATATGCTGCTACGGTGGGCATTTTAACATGAGAATTCATGGGGATTGACTCGCCCTTTGGAGACAGCCTCAAGTGGCCATTCAAGGAACTGCAGGTTTTGGCACTTCCACATTAGCTTCATTCCTCAGTGCTGGAGGTCGCCGCTGGATTGGCAGTTGAAACGTGACTTGAGGATTGAGCCTGTTGTGTTAACTCTGCGTACAATCTCTGGTAGAACAACCACTGCTGTGTGATGGAAAATGCATCAATAGCTGTGATTTGCTCATGATTTTTCTCAAGTATGTCACCATAGACACCAAGCTCACTGCTTCAATCAGTTAGCCTCCATTACCATTGGGTTACTTAATTTGGCTATAGATAGTGACTTAACAGATGGATATTTAAATGAAGAAAAAAACTTCCAGTTCCAATCCAAATCCTTACATTTAATTATATTCAAACACATTTTCATATTTGCATGTCAATAATCTACTATGTGAGTGCATCCTCTTAGTTACAACTCTCTAAATTACAACTTTCTTGATGTTTAGCCAGAGTACCAGAGAATGTACTTAACAGTAACTGCTTTGTTAAAATAAACGTTGCTATGCTGATGTATGGTAATGAACCATTACATTTTTAGTATGAGCTTGCACGGACTTTCAATTTATCAAACGTACCGTTGACATACAAACGTTTCGGCTTCTGTCCGAAGAGCTGATAAATACAGCATTTACATATAATAATTTTGTATGTAATGCATCTACAAGAACAATTCATCAAAGCAAGAGCACTTGGATTAATGAGCTCTGTTAACCTTATAAATCATCTCAGTAATTCACTAATAACTGGAGAAACTACCTCACTTAACTTATCATGAACATTCACCACTGGGAACAACACTAATAAGGAGCCTGCTGTACTGGTTGTACCAAGTCCCTTAATATTTAGTCTCACCATTAGGAGATAGCTGAACAATATCATTTGCTGTGCTGACTCTAATCAACATCTCTTCTCTATCCTTTTCCCTGGATGTTCCCCAACAAAAGCTTCAGAAGACACAAGTTCAAACAAGAAAGGACGTACCATTCTACAGCAGTTTATTACTGCCAAAGATCCCATTCACGCATCAATTCTGGAAGTCACCTTCAATACTTCAAAAAAGCCTGTACTGAAAATTATTCTTCACAAAATTGAAAAAGAATATCTCAAGGAATACTAAAGAATAACAAATGAAGCATCCGTCTTGATAAATTTGACTTGATTCTCTGGTGAATTCTCCTCCAAGTAATTATACTGGAGCACTTATTGTTAGACTGACTTGTTAAATAGGGATCTTGCTTTGCCTCTGGCGATACTACCGATTCAAATGAATCCTGTTGAATTGGTGTCTTTCTTTTTTGTGGTTTGAGGTCATTCTGATGCCAGGTCACCTGTGGTCATTATGCTTTTTTGTAATATATGGGAAGCAACGGCAACTCCATTTCTTTCAGATGTATGTAGAGTTTCAATGTGACTGATTTTACACCTCAAGGCTAGCATGCAGGCTAAATAATTCATAAACTTATCTGCAGGCTGGAAATGCTCACACACACTAATAACATCAGCCTTGTTTACAGGGTTATGAGACAGGATGTTTTTTTGTTTGTTTTATTCACTTAAGCCTTTTTCAGTTATTTTCTACTCCTTGGATGCAGCAGATTTTAATGCCCACTTTCAAATGATGCCCTTTGTAGCTAAGATGTGCAATTTGTGGACACTCCAAGTTAAACATATCGGCCTTGTTTTGTGGTGGTGCAATGACTAGTACAAGCACAGCTCTGAAAGTTTAATAAAGCCCTGACCTTGAAATTCACTTTGTGGTATTTTGGTATCAGGCCAAGAGCGCATGATGCACAGGTGGGAGGAAAGGCTGGGACATGTAGGAGTTTCCTTCAGATGACGCAATGCAAAGAGAGTTGCTGCTACTGTGGTGGAAAATATCTTAGACACAAGAACCGATGTCTCAAAACCATGTTTGTTTCTGCTGCTACTTTGGAGAAAAGAGAAAACAACATTTTCTGAGAAAATGTGTGGAAATGATAGATTAATGCTGAAGAAGTAAATATAATGTTTTTATCCCTCCCCAGCTAGTGGATTCATTTAAAGCAGCAAAAGAATTGAACTTTTATTGTCTTCAAAGCAGGAATGTTATAAATCCATCTGCATTAATCTAATTGATTGATTTTGTGATTCTTGCACTGTCTGTTGTCCACAGCTGCTACACTGGGTAAAAATTGTCTTCCTCAGTTCATTAAAACCTTGCAGCTTTTTGAAAAGCAGCAGGACATATGTTAATCAATATGCAGCCACGGATTTGAGTGTCATGCCAGAGTGCATTGCCATTATGCACGGACATCCACTGTTCTTTACCTTTTTATAAATCACATGCAAATGACACCAACCTGTGAAAAAGTAAACCCATTCAATGGTACATGCATCGGACTCCCCTGCTATGACTGAATTATTTTACAGATCAAAGTTGCTCATCAGTCCTGTGTGCCATTGCTGTCGTGTCACGTTTTGCGTTCTTATGTGACCATTTATGAAAAATATTGCAGTAAAAATAAAGCTGAAATAGCTTGGATTAATGTGTTCATATAATCAGCTTCATCAACATCTTATTTATTTCTATCTTGATTGTACAAGCTGAATAAGAACACACACAGTCTGCCTCTGACTGCAGATTTGAGGTGTTGTGTGTTCAGGTCATGCCTCTCTGCACCATTCAGACAATAATATAATTTCCAAGAGAAGCGTCGCTTAGCTTATGAGATCAGTGCTGTGACCGGCTACAGGAAAATTTATTAATCCCCATACCCCCCTCAAATTTATATTCCACTGAAACTTGCCCTTTTGCACCTACAAGAACTAAAATAGCTGGTTCACTTGGGAATGCCCACACAGTCCATGTAGCTAAAACCTACTGCTTTGCTCTAGTTGTCTCTTGTTTCATTATTAAAATAGGGCCCCTAAAGTTTAACCATACCGTGTCACACTGCATTTGACCAATTTTAACTAATAGCTTGTTATGAAGAACAGCTAGGAGCAAATGAGGCTACTAATATCTCATATTTAGCTTAATATGAAGTACAATATAGTGGTCTATTTAAAGTGTGGCAATAGTACACAATTTAAGAATCTGTTGTGATTTTTAGGGATAAATGACCACAACAAAGAGTGAAAGGGTCTTCAGGATATTTAAAGGTTTTGACCATTAGTAGCTTTCTGGAGCCCAAAGGAAAAGAAGACAAGTTCTGATTTGTCAGACAGTCTATGGCTGTGAGGTAATTTAGCTTAGGGCAGACCACTTTCTAACCTATATTACTTTGAAATATACTGCCTATAACTGAAATTAAGAGTACAGTTAAAGCTTTAGGCTACAATGAAAAAACAATAAACTTCAAAGGTACCAACGTTCCAGTTCACTGGTCAAAGTAAAGTCTCAACTCTTACTCTTGAGACATCAGTAGTCCCTGCTTCTCACAATGCACTATGGGACAGCTGCTTTCAAGACATGTCTCAAGCTCAGTGCTCTCTCCTCTCTTCGTTGTCTCTTTACATTTTCTAAGTTTAGCTCCTCCATCTAGCATGTAATGCTCGTTGCATTCTTGTTCTCTGTGTCAATACGACACTTATAGCTGCACTTACCAGTTTCTTAAGAAACAGAGGCGTCATATCTAATCCACCATATGTCTTACTGATTAGATGAGCCAAGGAGCTTTTACACAACAGGCATAATGGAGAAGTGGTCACATATACAATAACAGTGAACATGAGAGAGAGAGTGGTTTAGATTGTGGCACCATTGCTCATTTTCACAAGTTTTATCTGAGTTTCATAATTAGTTGTTGAGACAACTGTGACACCAAAACCTGCGCACCAAAAGTGTACATAGATCGAGGAAATAGAGTTCCTCAATAAAGATAAATTCCTTCAGCCATGAATAAAGTAGTGCTCCATTATGGCAGTAACCCTCAAGAGTGATTTCTGTTTTATGTCCACTTACAGCCATGATCTCTCATGCCTCCAGTGAAACATCAGAGATGCTTTGAATTGTAGCTGACCATAAATTACAGTTGGTTTGTGGACACGAGGGACCTTAGAGAGACAATTTGTTTGGCAACCAGTGTTTGTGTTTGGAATCGTCTAACGCCAGTGGAATGAACACCATATTTCCATTCGATGCTTTCTACATCTGATCAGAGATGCACTTAGAAAGTCGAAGTCAGTAAATTTGATGTCATTATAATCCATTTTAACTTGTGCTAAAGAAACAAAATCAAACGTTGTATCAGCTTACTTAGTGAAGTGAAGCCGGTAACAGTTGATAGGCTGCTAGAACACAGGTATGAAAAAGTAGATAAAGTGAAGTGATGCCAAACACATATCTGACATAATTCCTCATTGATAATAGATACCAAATGGAAGTGTTGTGCTGTGCCTTGTTGGCACCGATTAGTCAACTTCAATCCAAGTCTTGAATATCTTAACTATAATAATCTGACAATGTTACATTTTAATTGCACACTGCACAAGATTGGAGAAGCTGACATTGTTTTCTGTTGCTGCTGGGATGTCATCAAATTCTGTATTATAGTACAGTGTTGGTATCATTGTAAATATTGCAGCATTGCTGTCAAATACAAAAAGCCAAAATGCTTTCAGCACTATTAAAGAATAATGAATAAACTGTACATTCTGTAACTAACATCCTCAAACCTGAGGGGAGGTGTACTCTATCTGCACAAGACCTTTTGATAAACTTTGGAGGCAAATAAGTATGATGACAGCAGAAGAACTTTAGAATGATGGGAAGGCACTGTAGACTTATTCAGGAACAACATGTCTTCTTCAGCACAATATAAATAATTTGAATTGTACCAAAATGAGAGAGCTCTGGAGCACCAGAGGCAAAATAGTTTGGATTAAATACAAATCTTAAATAGATCAGGTTTTGCCTCCTTTCTCAGATTTAATCAGTTCAAATTCAACTTTTCGTAAAATAGATTGTTATCCAACCTTTAAAATCAATCTAATTCTGAGGAACTGCTCATCAGACTCTGATCGATTATTTCCCTTTATCAATATTTTCTGTCTAAGTAATGCTGTATCAGCTTATTTGAATTTCATAACCAAACACTAATATTCTCCCTCATAAGATCATAGGAATGTTACGTAAAAGGCTCCAGGGATCACATTGCAGTGTGAGTTGCTTTCCCTGAAATGGCAGAACGCTTGGAAGGTGCTAATTTTCTATCCCCAGAGGTGAAGAGGCCAGCAATCCTTTACCTTCATTATAGAGCAGATGCAGTGATGAACTCTTTGTCTTGGAGGCAAGTCATTTAACCTCCTCTTACCCCAGCCATGCAGTTTGTCACTGCACAGCCATGCCATGGCAATGCCAGAGGAGAGCTAGAGGGATGAATGCCATATGAAAGTCAATGGACGGAGAGGAATTAAGATGGCAGTTCAAGATGAATTTTCTACAATGGAGGTTGTGATTAGGAGGCATTACAAAGCGCATGACCACCGGGGACTAAATCTCATGCAAAATACAGTAAAAGATGATGAAGACAAAGTGGCATAGCACAGAAAAGAAAAGCCCAAGAGAAAATTGCACTGGAGAAGTTCCTAGCTCATAATGACATCCTGTAAATATATGGAAACTCAGGGTTAACACTGACAAACACCAAATTGTGTTTTTGCATTCCAGTGTAATATTATCATTCTGTCTCAATACATCCCTCAAATTCTGTAGAGGTGGTGTTGAATGGAATAATGCACTTTATGTCATATTTGTCATGATTCCGCAACGGGATGTTATGGCTATTGGTTATACGCTAAATGTTTCCACTGTAGTCCTGATAAACTCTTTATTTTTCCATCACTATGCCAGGTTAGAGGACATTTAATGCGCAAGTCAAATGATCCTCAGCTGTTTTTTATTGTATGAAATGAACCATAGCAACATCAGAAATAATACTAATAATACGTTCTATAAAAATATTACAAATCGAAATAAAGTATGATTACAATTTGTGTTTGCTCAATGCAGTCACTTCATAATTGGAGATGTGTTTGTCATATATGTTTGTGACCACATTTTATAATTAAGGATTGTGTTCCAGGGGAGAAACAAATATGGAAGCATTTCATAATCTCACAGAGTACAGGGAAGACATTTGAGGACTTTTTTGCTCCTAGTCCACAGCGTGTTTCAAAATCTTGGTTGCATTTTAGTATTTTTAAAGACCAGAGGAGGCTCTTTGTCATTTGGATTGTACATCTCAACATTTTGAGATGTTGAGAAGGGCAGTATCAGCAACAAGCAATTATCAGTCCACTCAGTGAGAGTAGATGCAAGAGAATGAACACATTAATCATTGTTATCATGACTGCTACTACTATCGGTCCACTACAGTATGTGGGTTGCATTAATGTGAGTGGGATTGTGTGTGTAAAAAGAGATGCACAATGTATCAAATAACCAGGTTCATGAGAGAAGAGATGCATCTTTGTAGATGTGTATTAATGGATTATTGTGTAATCACAAAATTATGTGTAAGAGCAGAAAGAAGAAAAAGAGGGAGTTCAGGGAGGACATTACATAGAACAGACAGTTGAATTATTTACTGTGATAATGATGATGCAAGAAGATAAATTGGAAAATACAGTGGTGGAAAATACCCTTGCTGCAAATCTCAGCCCATTCATTTCAAATCCTGAAACATGAGACAACTGGAATGGGATCAGTAGTTACCCGAAAGAGTTAAGGAGGAGAAGCCTGAGGCTGTACTTTAAAGGGAAACCATAGTGTTGTGTGAAGTATTTCCAAATAGACAGGGTCTTTGATATTTAATGTTTGGAGTTTCTTTATTTTGTTATCATCCATCGTGTGTCAGTATTTTCTTATTTCATTGAACTTAAATTCTTACAGAAAAATATTCACTTGGATGGCTGGAATATGGTTGCGTCAAAGGTTCATTTTTTTTTTTTTATAATGAATAATAATAATGAAATGTCACCAAACCTTACAAACTATTGAATATTTTTCTCCTTTAAATTACAGCAAAAAAAAAAATTGGAAACTAAAACAATTTAGAGGCAGGTACGTGTATTCGTCAAATATTCTGCCTCATCGATCACTAGCAACACAGCCATGATAACCTCTGAAAATCTTATTTTCAAGAACATGCGTGAGCGTTTTGACAGATTCTAGGGTGCTAGCACATTGTGTTTGGATACACTTCACAGTGGCTGAGTCTGTAGCCTCTCTTGAGTTTTGATCTGCATATTTTAAAACCACAAACATGAAATAAAATTGAAGTGTGACAGTCTGTCAGTCATTTACAAAAAAACTAATATAGCTCCAACACAGTGTATTCAGATTAATGAAAAACTTACAACAAAATCATCATAAATATATGATAACATTAGTTTCAGACAACATGCATTCTCTCACCTCTCAACTTATAATAACTTAAAAACATCACAATAAAGAACAACGTAAAACACACACCAGGGTTATTCCTGCATAATAAAAGAAAGAAAGGTGAACAGGATAAACTGCTAGTTATTTTCCAAGTCATTACTGACAGAAACAAATCCTCACACTGGAGATGTCTCAATGATAATTGTATTGTGTGTAGCTTTATACAATAGTAAATACAAATGAGCAGCCAAAAATAAACAAACAAAAAAATGTCTACTATTACTTCTACTACTAGGTTTCACTATGTACACTAAAATAGATCATTGATCACTGAATTTTATTTTTCTGTTTTAATTTCAACCTCCTGGTGTTGTGCATGTTGGCACACTGTCAAACCATTCGGACTTACTAGGGCAGTGTTCAGTGTTATTACTGACATTTGTGTTTTTGCTGATATATCCAGTAAAAAAGTGTGATTACATATATATGTTTCATATTAGAAAAAGAGAGACCACAAAAAGTTACCATGTAGATTAGTACATCCAAATGCAATGTATAGTCCATGCATTTTCAAAAAAACAAAAAACAAAACAAGAAACATCAGGACACATTAATTAAACAAAGACATGTTGATTAGTATTATACATACCTTCAGGATGTAGCTGTCATGCCAAATCCATCTATCTGGTAGATGTCACTTAGACAAATGAAAGCCTGTAAAAAAAAAACATCTGAGGAGGGGTAAGGGGAAAAGGTAAGGTTTTTCTGCACAGTAAGCAGTGACTGCTCCTATTTTTCTCATTACTTATGAATGAACATAAATCTGATTTGTAATGGTAAATGGAATAAAATGGGATACTGCCCATTTTAAAATGGCTAATCACCCACTTCTGCATTCCCTGATATTGACTTTGAGAAGGTAACCTTCCCAAGATACAAGGAATTATTTTGAAGAAGTAAAAGAGTTGCGTTCAGTCATTTGTAATAGTTGGATAAAATGAAATAAATACAAGAATTCAAGCACAGTAATACACATTAGCAACACAGACGAAATAAAGAACAAATTTAATAAAGACTGCTGCGAAGAAATGTTTTTACATGTGTGTAACACACATCCACCAAAGAGGTCATGTTTTTGGTGAGTTTTGTGTGGTTGTGTTTGTTTGTCAGCAGGATAACGGAATACATCTCATCATGATTTCCATGAAACTTGGTGTAAGGGTGTAGCATGGGCCAAGTAACAATGCGTTCGATTTTGGAGTGCATCTGAGTCATTGGGCAGATTCATGAGTTATTTTTCTCATTGCGAAATTTCCTAAAAATAAATAAATTCAATTTTAAAATCCAGTAGATGGTAGTAAAATATAACACTGATAATGCATTGGTCATCCCAGAAATACTGTGACTACCGATCACAATCCATATTTTCGGGTCCCAGTAATCCTCAGACGTATCCTCCTAATTTATAATATGTATTCATTATAACTCACACAACCTTAGCTGCTTGGTCTAGCAGCCCTGATGGCAAAAGCTCACCATGGCCTAGGATACGATTTTAGCATTTATTGTGTCATTAAGATCTACTTGCTGGTGGCAAGGTCACTCCTATTTAAAAATTCCGCAGGAGGGGTCGTGAAAAACTTTTAGTTAGGGTCATTAAAATTTAATAAGGTCTCAATTCTTACAGATATCGCCAACATTTTATTAACCAGCCCATACTGTCAGATGTATTATATATATCACAAATAGCTTAAGGTAATGTGCTGCTGTGATGTATCTTATTCAAACCATATGTGTCTGTTGAGAGACTCCTGGTTACAGTAAGTCATTCATATACATGAGCCTGGTGCAAGGCTGTGCCTCTGTAATGAGTCTGTCCCCCCCAGAAAAATGACAGTTTTGGTTGTTTGTCCAAATGCTTAAAATGACAAGAAACCTGTTGTGGTTTTGAGAATAATGACTCGCACTACCAAACACAGGATGACATTGTTGCTAAATTCCTAGGGAGAAGGTTAGGGTGCATAGCTGGGTGAAAAAGGTGGGTTGCTTTGACACTGCTTTGTATCTTGCCTCTATATGTATTTAAAATACATATGTGCCTCATTGTTGAATGTTTAAAGTTTTTTTTGTATTATTATTCATAACCAAGTAATTCATTTTTTTTTGTAACTTTGTGGCGCTGATAGTGTAAAGTGGGCTAATTAGGGATTTCTTTGATGCCTCATGGCTGAAAATAATGTTGATGAAAATGTTGAGAGGAATCAAAAAAGTAAGGTCACAATTGGTGAGACCAAAAGGACAAAAGAAACTAAACTACATTGTACTGCTGATGGCAATTGCCGAGTCGGGTAATAATTCTCCTTCGGTTTATTGCTATGAGTGAACCCTTTCACATTACAACGAATCATTTGATTCCTTGGTATTGTAAAATATTGATTAAAGCAGCTTTATCCAATTCTTAACCTTCAGTCGTGGGGAAGAAAAACTGCACTATGAGGAATTTTTGCAGGAGTCGCAAAGGTTGTAAAGAGAGCCACTTTTCTCACCTTAATTTGTTGTAGGGTCTGGCAAGTCGCTATAGCAACCCACAGCACAGTGTTGATTAAATATTGTCTATATCTATATCTACACTTGAATGAGATTATTAGATTTAACTGTCACCATATATAGTTTTTTTTATGTAAATACAATTTCTCCATAAATATTGAAGCTTGCAGTCAGTTACAGGAGAATGGTATGCAAATTATTGGCTTTCAAAGACGAGCTATAAAAGCACAAAGCATATGCGCTCTGTGGCTGATCAGTAAAAATAATCACTGCCTTTTTGATATGCACAAGTGATGCTCAAGCTTACTTTTGTATGTATTTTTGCCCAAGTGTAATTGAGTCAATTAATCTCGCTATAGATCTAGAGCATAGTGCGATTAAACATTTCCACCGGTTGTGGACTTCTCCAGCCTATCAAATTTACACTCCAGTCCCATGTGATCTGTTTATTTTCAATTAGGTCTAAAAATGAAGAATGTTCTGGGAGAGTGTGGGGGTGGAACAACACCTCTCTGAAAGTCTGCCATGGCCTGCTGCTCATGTTCACGCTCATCTTATGTGGGAACTCCCACTTCTTAAACTTATTCTCCCAAATGCAAACACACTCACATGTTTTATCCATTTTGAAATATGGCTACTACACTTTGTAAAACACTGACCACATATTTTAATTTTCTTTTTTAGAAAGACAGTAGTTACACATGTGCAGCCTAAAAAGCCCATGGAAACAAGCAAGATACACTTCAGTTGTGGTTGACGTGATACAGCTGATGTATGGATACAGCTGAGAGGTTAAACTGCAGTGTCACTATAAATATTCAACACTTGAATAGAGAACAGAATATACTTTGCAAGCCACAAGCATGCCCACCACTCTGAGTTAAGTGTTCTGACCTTAACTAACATAATATAACATTAGCAAAAAAATTTAAGTTTTTTATTTTAAACAATTAGAGGAGGGTTTTCCAGCACGAATCGCCTTTTTAAGGTCATGCCACAGCATCTCAATAGGATTCAGGTCAGGACTTTGACTAGGCTACTCCAAAGTCTTCATTTTGTTTTTCTTCAGCCATTCAGAGGTGGACTTGCTGGTGTGTTTTGGATCATTGTCCTGCTGCAGAACCCAAGTTGGCTTCAGCTTGAGGTCACGAACAGATGGCCAGACATTCTCCTTCAGGATTTTTTGGTAGACAGTAGAATTCATGGTTCCATTTATCACAGCAAGTCTTCCAGGTCCTGAAGCAGCAAAACAACCCCAGACCATCACACTACTACCACCACCATATTTTACTGTTGGTATGATGTTCTTGTTCTGAAATGCGGTGTTACTTTTACGCCAGATGTAACGGGACACACACTTTCCAAAAAGTTCATCTTTTGTCTCGTCAGTCCACAGAGTATTTTCCCAAAAGTCTTGGGGATCATCAAGATGTTTTCTGGCAAAAATGAGACAAGCCTCAATGTTCTTTTTGCTCAGAGGTGGTTTTGGTCTTGGAACTCTGCCATGCAGGCCATTTTTGCCCAGTCTCTTTCTTATGGTGGAGTCATGAACACTGACCTTAACTGAGGCAAGTGAGGCCTGCAGTTCTTTGGATGTTGTTGTGGGGTCTTTTGTGACCTCTCGGCTGAGTCGTCGCTGCGCTCTTGGGGTAATTTTGGTCGGCCGACCACTCCTGGGAAGGTTCACCACTGTTCCATGTTTTCTCCATTTGTGGATAATGGCTCTCACTGTGGTTCGCTGGAGTCCCAAAGCTTTAGAAATGGCTTTAGAACCTTTTCCAGACTGATACATCTCAATTACTTTCTTTCTCATTTGTTCCTGAATTTCTTTGGATCTCGGCATGATGTCTAGCTTTTGAGGATCTTTCGGTCTACTTCACTTTGTCAGGCAGGTCCTATTTAAGTGATTTCTTGATTGAGAACAGGTGTGGCAGTAATTAGACCTGGGTGTGGCTAGAGAAATTGAACTCAGGTGTGATAAACCACAGTTAAGTTATGTTTTAACAGGAGGGGGCAAACACTTTTTCACACAGGGCCAGGTGGGTTTGGATTTTTTTCTCCCTTAATAATAAAAACCTTCATTTAAAAACTGCGTTTTGTGTTTACTTGTGTTATCTTTGAATAATATTTAAATTTGTTTGATGATCTGAAACATTTAAGTGTGACAAACGTGCAAAAAAATTGGAAATCAGGAAGGGGGCAAACACTTTTTCACACCACTGTACATGTAAGAAGCACATGTATGATTTAGAGCCATTCTACAGTTTTGCTCCTCTTTTTGTGGATGTGGACAAAAATTTCTTAATCAACTGAAAATAAATAAGCTCCCACAATTTCAGTTTCCAAGTAAATTTGAGAAATGTGGCCACACAGTTGCTGAAATGCTCCATCCATGCTCCGAGGTTGGTGTAACACTTGTTTCTAGTTTTTAGAGGTGATTATATTTTGCTGATGGGTTCGATGTGTATCTGACCAGACCTGATCAGTTCTTCCTGAATGATCTGAAATGCAAGACAGCTTTTAAGGACTATAGTATCATAGTAGGTTAACAACCTGACAAGGATTCTAGAAAGCTTTTCTGGCCATTTACTGCAGCACAGTTCACTTTTGTGTGTGATTGATTATTCTCATTGCAAAATGACTAACATCATAAATGTCCACGACTGCAAAAATTTCGTTCACTCGGGTAGCATTGTGTCAGGAGACTTGGGCAGGATTTTCATGACAGAGTGCTGATTAGTGCCCATTGGTCAGGAAGATGCAAAACAATTTTTTCTGAGCAACATTTTAAATCATTTAAACTGACATAATTATTAAAACAAACTACACAACAGAGCGTAATAAATGTGTGCCACCGTAGGGTGTTTCCCTTTGGCAGCAGAGCTATGAGGTAGTCTCAGTTCAGTTCAATTTCAATTAAAAGTTTTTGTTGAACCGAAAGATGAAAATAGTTCACGGGCAGATTGAAAGAAGAAGAAAAAAAATTAAAAGGGAAAGAAAACCTGCATAATGTCAGAAACATCATGATATACATACTATTTTACCCAGTTGATTTATAATATTCATTTAATTTAAGCAAACAAACAAAAAATAAACAAACAATGCTATTCTGAGCCTGAATTCGATCATAGTACAATGCCAGACAAATATATCAACCTGCAGGAATTTGTACATGCTCTTGCAACCAAATCCAAGGGAAAGAGGCAATCATTGAAAGACTGATGCTTGGCCTCGCTCAGCCTCTATTGATTTGCTCCCTAGATGAGGGCAAGGTGAAGGACACAGCCATCCAATTGGTTACGAGGAAGACGGCAGAAAAAAGGTGGAATATGATGAGAGATGGGGGTAAAGTGTTGTAGGAGGAGGAGTAGAAGCAGTGAAAGTGCAGGGGAAAGAGACAAGGGTTTGAAAGAAAATGTTGAAATATTACAAGAAGAAACATGTAGCAAGGCATTTAGATTAACCACAGTGAGATAGAACACTATATAGTGTAAATATCATGTACTTCTTCTGCAATCAGCTGGCAGATTTAACTAATAATGTCTTCTAACTTTACCACTTTACTCAATTCTCCACACGTCTTGTTTCCTTCACTGATCTACCTGTATGTCTACACCAACAAAAGTGTTTTATTGATGGTAAAAGCTCATCTCTACACTCCAGAGTGTCAGGGCATCAATGAAAATACATCACAGGGAGGAAGCAGTCAACTCCAGCCTCCACACAGACAATAAATCTGAGGGTGAGAGGGCCTTGTAGGATATGTGGAGGGAGAAAAAAAAAAAAAAAAAAAACTCATTCTCGCTGATGAGAAAGGTACGTGACGCAAAAGGACACTCCATCTAAAATAGGCTTCTGTCAGTACAGAAACAGAAGAGATGGAGCAGCAGGAGAAGGTAGAGAGAGAGATAAGCAGAGGATTTGAGAAGGACAACAGATGAGCAGTTGTCTCCACAGCAGAATCTTATTCTCTGAGCCTATCAGCAACACACTTCAAATACAGTTGAACCGAACGTAGGGATTAAAAAGGTAGGTAGCTGTACAACTGAAAAACAGACTAAGGTGTAAAACGGACTAAATTTAAAGAAAAGAGTTGTTGGAGGAGAAATAACAGCTTCAACCAAAGACTGAGAGAGCGAGTGAGAGCACTGAAACACAGCTGGAAAACAAATTTCAGTTGGCCTTGAGTTCATGGCAATCCCATCCTCACCTGACCTCTGCATGTCTTACCACTTTACTTCCTTGTTGTATTTGTGGTAGCAATTGGAGCCTTTTCTGTGGTGGCACACTTTTGTTGTGCTGCGTCAGGTAAAAATATCTCCAATGTAAACTGCAAATCATTTATCTTTGCACACTGTTTTCAAGTCCTGTGTTAATAAACCAGACACAGTTGTATCTGTAACTAATAATAATAATAACTATAATAATAATAACTTTATTTATATAGCACCTTTAAAAACAGAGTTTACAAAGTGCTCTCCAGAGAAGCAAAGCATAGTCAAACATAACGTCAATACCGGTAAACATTTAAGAAAACAGGAGGCAAAAAAGACCATACCATTAAGATAATGAATACAAGAAAAAAAAATTAAAAAAATAACCAAAATGAGCAAATGGAATAGAAAATAAATAAATGAATAAAATAAACAAACAAAAACAGGGGGACGAAAAAAACTGCGTAAAAGGACATAAAAGGACGATATCACTTAAAAGCAATTCTATAAAAATGGGTTTTAAGAAGTGATTTAAAAGAAGTTAATGATTCTGCAAGCCTTATCTCCTCAGGTAGGTCGTTCCAAAGTCGAGGGGCCCTAATGGCAAAAGCACAGTTTTAATGAACTAAATAGAATCAGCGTTACAAGTAGAGGTAATACTGCAATGCAAAGTATTGTGCTATGTGATTCAAATACAGAAACATGGAAAGATTTTAGCTGTTTTTGCTCTTAAAATAGTCTATCATGTAACCATGCACTCTAAATACAAAGCTGCCGTACACTTCCTTGGAAAAAAAAAAAAAAAATCACTAGTTTTTGACTGATGTGTGGAAGACCTACTTTGAACCTTTTACCTTGTGAACTAGAAATCATTTGAACATTTTTGGGGGGGTTTTGCACTGAAAAGCAATTACTACATCTCCCAGTTTGTGCAGCTTGTAAACACAACTGTTAAGTGTTGTCTGCTAATTTATTTACCTTATTTTTTTATTTTTTTTTACTTCACTGCTCTTTCGCCTGGCTTTTCCAACAATATAAAGTCTTCAATTTGGACTATATGCTATATTTTGTAATATTTTAACATCCATGCACAATATTGACCAATAATTGAATGTAAATGAGTTAATATGTAGTGTTTCATATCTGTGAAACTGAAGAATACATCACAGCCATGTGATAGACTGGCGACCTGTCCAGGGTGTACCCCACCTTTGCCCAATGTGAGCTGGGATAGGCTCCAGCACCCCCGTGACCCTGTTCAGGATAAAGCGGGTATAGATAGTGGATGGATGGATGGACATCACAGCATGTACTGTAAGAGTTATATGAAAACAAGAAGGAATAAAAAGGTGGAATTAGTTTGTTTAAACATATAGCTTTTATAATATTAGAAATGTATTATATAGTCTAGGACAGATTATGATTTATTTCAGAACACTTGGCTGGCAATAGAAATACAAAAAAAAACATGTTTATTGGAGGCAGAACTGACCGTAGAGATCACAATGGTTGTTTTATCAAAAGCTTCTTCCTCTTTCACACCAGAAAACTTGTATCAGTATATTACAACATATTAACATTCTCATTTAAGCCATGTCTAATTTAATTAATCAAAGCAAAGGACCTTAGTAGTGAAGCCCATAAATTAAACTCAGGACTGAAAATCACTCCACCACCACAGCGAGAAAGGAGGCGAGGAGCTGATGCACTTCCTTGGAACCATTTTACAACAGTCATGTCACAAAGCTCCCGTGGCACACAATGATTTGTAATTTGTAATTACAAGAATTGATTAAAATGACCTCACTGGGTTACTATTTACTTCGAAAAAAAGAAAAAAGAAATCCAATTATTAGACCGTTGAGGCCTTCAGCTGTCAGATTGCTAGTCAGCAATGCATATATGGGAAAGGAGACACACAGACATCTCTTTCCAGGGGTCAGATGTTATGAAAATAACGTCTCTCTTGAACAAAACCGCCATCATTTCTATGCAATCACCAAAACCAGCAGTGATTTGCTCATCACAGTACGTGCAATACAAATAGGATTTTACCTCCGTCTCCCTCAGTCCTAGTGAAACCTCTTTTTATTGTTGCATCCTTTTTAAATAGAAAGAGACTGAATAAAAAATGTAGTTAGGCTGAACATATAAGCAGAGGTGAGGGAGTGGTCTCCGTCGCTGGCAGCCATTTCATCTGTCCCCACTTACCAATAACTCTCACAATGTCACTCTTTTCCTTTTAATCACATCCTGCAGTAGCGCCACTCAATTTGTCTCTCAGTTTGTTTCGACAGACTCTCAGTTTGTCAACAGGCTGGCATGCTGTAAGTTATGTAACAGACCCCATTTCAGAGCTGCGATAACTAATACACATGCATCAAAAATCATATCTCTTGCAGGAGCCTAAATTATTTATGTAGCTTTTACAGCCCCAAATTAAATCTCACAAAGATGTGTGTTTTTTCTACGTGGCTCCATCTATCTTAGTCTGCAGCGGTAATTAGATTATCACTCAGTTGATGAGCTTCCATCACCCGGCCACCCATTTACTGAGCTACTGTATGTACACACCCACTGCTTTCTCATGAAACACATACTGTAATCACCACACACAATGTTGAAAACATTTGATTCAAGCCAATGTTTAGATAATGAATGATAAATTACAGACTACACACCTGCGACAAAATGACCGTCAGCAGAAACCGCATATAGCTGTACCCGCATTTTATCTGCAAAAATAAATAATTAAGATGTTTATTTGATGCCATGCAGTTTATGTTCTGTAATTAATTTGATCATTACCCAAAACCTAACTCAGGAAAGCCTTAAGCTGCACACAGTGTGATATCTCAGTATAATAGGCATGTTCTGAAGAGTGCCTAGAGGTCAAGAGAGAAAAGAGAAAAACAACAAGTGAGAGAGCAAAGTGAATAACAACAAATGAACAAGAGGAAGCATAGTTAGTAAAATTATTGATGAGTGTGAGTACTGATGAGTCATTCCATTTACACCAGTGTGGCTATCTTTTGTTTAATCCAAGTTTAATCAGACCAAACCAAATCAATAATCAAAATAACAGCAAGAAATACAAGATTACTGTCATTCCTTGCTGTGAGACATTTCTAGGAAAGTAGAGCTTCGTAATTGCACAAAGTTAAAGTTTAAAGCAGACAACTGAAACCTCCCTCGGCTGGCACCAGTGTGACACAATTATAGTAATTCCTCAGCAAAATGAGAAATTCTTCCAGATACTTATGTGTTTTCAAAAGCCTTCATGGATGAGAAATTATCTTCAGAAATGTCAGTTCCCCTTTTATTTGATTGTATCAAAAGATTATCTAAAGCTTCCACATACTAGAAGGCATATTCAGCAAGGATTTCACATTTATGACACATCACTGTCTGAAAACACTCTGAAGACATGGCCTACCGTAGGTCAACGCAGGGGGACAATGAAGAACAGAAATGCAACAAAAATAATCTGCGGTGGAAAGGTCAATGGTTTAAGATAAAACTTTAAAGTAAGATTTAGTTTAAAGGAAAGAAAGGATAGATCATTTAGTATCAAGAAACTTTAATATTTTTGGAAGCGGGAAAAGAACAGGGATTGGACCACAGCTTTTTGGCAAGCTCTGGGATGTAACTTATTCAGGACATCATCCCTGTTTTACAGCTGGCTTCCAAAACAATCCATCTTCAAACATTGGACAATCCATCTTGCCTTTTCATGCTATTCTGTACACACAAGTGAGGAAAAAGTGGGGGGAGTAACACATTAGAAGAAGAGATTAGAGAAGATGTTATCTACATCTGCGCATAGCCCTATCCAAACTATTAATCAAAGATTCATTTTTCCCTTCATCATGAAGACTGCTAAATCCTTTAGGAGATGAGAGAATTACTACATCCTTACCTCTGTAAGCTCTTCATTTCTGCAGATTTTAAACAGCAGAGTGTCAAAGCTCACAACAGACCGGCCGCCTCACTTTGTTCTAAAAGCATTAGTCTCTTAATCTCTTCTTTTTTTGTGTGTGTGGCAACAGGAGTGTTGAAACTAAGCCACAACCACTCGCGAAGTTAAGATGGTGAATAAATCAAATCCACTCAAGCGGCTTATAGATGTGGAGAGATTGCAGGGAATGCCATATCTAGGTCCACTTTTGCTTGTTTATCACATGTATGTATGTAAGGATCAAGTTTTATAGCTATTGTGCGTACTTTGTTCCGAACAGATGAAACAACTGTCATTGTTTACACATTGCTAGGCTATTAGTGTAATGACAAACCCTCTTATACACAAACGACAGGTGCTACTGCCTTTCTTTTCCACAGTTAGAGAAAATGAATCTTGGGAGGCTGTTTTTTGTGTAATTGTTGACCGATCTTCGCTGTAATAAATCTATAAATATTGTCGTGCTGTTTCTACCATTCATGTTTGCACCATTCTGTGTACTTAACCAATAATTGCCACAAGCACTACCTGTGTTGGTTGGGAGCAACTTGAAAGAGATTGTTTCAGTCACAAGCTGTGATAGGACTCTGTTAACATGTCAGGGCTACACACAAGGACAATTATTTCTATTGGCCATGCACATATGGGGTAGTTAGTCAGCTAATTACAAGCGGGCGCCTCTGTCCTAGATCTTGAAGGATAATAGAGGCAGTAATTATGATGTGCTGATTTTAATGTGGTTTTATTGACAAGCATGGTAGCAGCTCAGCCTCCGCCCCCAATCGCAAATGCTTGTGAAAGCAGCTATGCAACTCAATTAGATTTGCCATTGTGTTTGACTCAAAGAGATGCAGGTAAAAATGGAGGCAGTGGTATGCTGCGATGAAGGGACGAATTCAGCTGTTTGAAATGAGTCACGATGGCGGTGTTAAAATAATTTCAATGTCATAGAAAACAAACAAAATGTCATATAAATTCAGAATAATTGCTCTCTTGTTTATAACCTTCACAGACACGAGATTCTTTCAGGATAATTTCCCTTTTCTCCTGTGCAAACATTTATATGATATTTAATACTCTTATTTGGATTTATTCAGTGATGTTTGTTCAATAGATAGAAGTTTGAGGTCAAAGGGTCATATTCTTGTAATATTTATTTGACAATATCACTGAAACACCGACGACAACAACGAATCAAATATACTGTAAACTGTCTTTTCATTTACTTTTTTCTGTCCTTTGCTCTTGCTTCTTATTAACCTCTTTGGAGACACGACTATCAATTTGCCTCTGTCTTTATCACTCCACTTCACCCTGGACAGCAAGTCGTCAACATCCTTTTATATCACACGTCTTCATTTCCTATTTTTTCGTGTCCCTTATATCTTTCTACATTCATTACTCGCAGTTCCTTTCTGCCTACTTTCCTCTTTGGTTTTTACTCTCATCCCTTGAGACTTTGAGGTCATGGTCAGCCATTTATAACCATGTGCTTTAAATGCTGTTTAACCTTATCTCTGCATGTTTTATGGGTGCTTCATGACTGATGGCATAAAGCCACAGTACTCCGGTCCATACAACAACTCTCCATTTCTCTCTTCCTGTCTGTCTGTGACTTGTTCTCTCTCAGGACGATACTCGTCGTACGCAGTGCATAATGCATCAACCCCGCTTCTCAGTATACAGGTAGGTGCGTTACAGCTGAGGATCTGACAAATAGAGACAGGGATGGCCGATCACATGATTCAGCTAGCCCACATCCTGTGTGCTCCCTCTCGAAGGACACTGACGTCATGGGCAGAACCAGAGCTGGCGCAATGACTGTGTCAAAGTCACCTTATGTTCTGCTTAGCTGTTAGCATAGTGTGCCGGGAGCCGCTGCTCCTGTCGTTACTGGCCTGGCAGCCTTGAGTGTTGCAAGGTGGAGGCAGTAGAGTGAGTGACAAGTCATCCTAAACTGCCACTTTAAAACCTGCTGTGGCTAATGATGTGTTTCTAAAAGAGGCATGGGTATGAGTCTATGTGTGTGTCTGTGCACATGTTGAGTGCTTGTGCGCCATTACATCTGTGGGTGTCATTTTTAATGTGTTTTCATTTAGTTTAGCAATAAAGACATTGTCCATTAACCTCCTAATATAAATTTAATCTATTTTAACCCTTTGGTAAAGGTCAGAACACAAGAATAATCTAAATAATGACCAAATAATGTTGTTTAGCATGCACTTCTTCTTCCATTTCATGAGCATGCCTTCCCTTTATGCTGTAAATCATATTAGATTACATGTTCATGCTGAACAAATAGTGTTTTTTGGCCAAAAGGAGTAAGTGTTGTGTATGTTAAGGGACAGTTATTCATGAAAACTCAAGACTTTTTCTCTGTGTGAAGTTAGGATCCAAACAATTGGTACAGCTACTCTTCATCTGTTGTGTCTTAAATGAGATGTCGTGATACTTCATGTCATTTACCAAAATATCTCCACAAAAGATGTATACATATACAGTGGGTACGGAAAGTATTCAGACCCCTTTAAATGTTTCACTCTTTGTTTCATTGCAGCCATTTGCTAAAATCAAAAAAGTTCATTTTATTTCTCATTAATGTACACTCAGCACCCCATCTTGACAGAAAAAAACAGAAATGTAGAAATTTGTGCAAATGTATTAAAAAAGAAAAACTGAAATAGCACATGGTCATAAGTATTCAGACCCTTTGCTGTGACACTCATATTTAACTCACATGCTGTCCATTTCTTCTGATCCTCCTTGAGATGGTTCTACTCCTTCATTGGAGTCCAGCTGTGTTTAATTAAACTGATTGGACTGGATTAGGAAAGGCACACACCTGTCTATATAAGACCTTACAGCTCACAGTGCATGTCAGAGCAAATGAGAATCATGAGGTCGAAGGAACTGTCCAAAGAGCTCAGAGACAGAATTGTGGCAAGGCACAGATCTGGCCAAGGTTACAAAATAATTTCGGCAGCACTCAAGGTTCCTAAGAGCACAGTGGCCTCCATAATCCTTAAATGGAAGAGATTTGGGACGACCAGAACTCTTCCTAGACCTGGCCGTCCAGCCAAACTGAGCAATCGTGGGAGAAGAGCCTTGGTGAGAGAGGTAAAGAAGAACCCAAAGATCACTGTGGCTGAGCTCCAGAGATGCAGTAGGGAGATGGGAGAAAGTTCCACAAAGTCAACTATCACTGCAGCCCTCCACCAGTCGGGGCTTTATGGCAGAGTGGCCCGACGGAAGCTTCTCCTCAGTGCAAGACATATGAAAGCCCGCATAGAGTTTGCCAAAAAACACATGAAGGACTCCCAGACTATGAGAAATAAGATTCTCTGGTCTGATGAGACCAAGATTGAACTTTTTGGCATTAATTCTAAGCGGTATGTGTGGAGAAAACCAGGCACTGCTCATCACCTGCCCAATACAATCCCAACAGTGAAACATGGTGGTGGCAGCATCATGCTATGGGGGTGTTTTTCAGCTGCAGGGACAGGACGACTGGTTGCAATTGAAGGAAAGATGAATGCGGCCAAGTACAGAGATATCCTGGAAGAAAACCTCTTCCAGAGTGCTCTGGACCTCAGACTGGGCCGAAGGGTCACCTTCCAACAAGACAATGACCCTAAGCACACAGCTAAAATAACAAAGGAGTGGCTTCGGAACAACTCTGTGACCATTCTTGACTGGCCCAGCCAGAGCCCTGACCTAAACCCAATTAAGCATCTCTGGAGAGACTTGAAAATGGCTGTCCACCAACGTTCACCATCCAACCTGACGGAACTGGAGAGGATCTGCAAGGAAGAATGGCAGAGGATCCCCAAATCCAGGTGTGAAAAGCTTGTTGCATCATTCCCAAGAAGACTCATGGCTGTACGAGCTCAAAAGGGTGCTTCTACTCAATACTGAGCAAAGGGTCTGAATACTTATGACCATGTGATATTTCAGTTTTTCTTTTTTAATAAATTTGCACAAATTTCTACATTTCTGTTTTTTTCTGTCAAGATGGGGTGCTGAGTGTACATTAATGAGAAATAAAATGAACTTTTTTAGATTTTAGCAAATGGCTGCAATGAAACAAAGAGTGACAAATTTAAAGGGGTCTGAATACTTTCCGTACCCACTGTATGTGTTTGTGCATCATCTGCAAGCATGTGTGTTTTGTAAACTCCTATCTGCCCAGGAAAATTCAAATGGAATTGTAAAATCTGCAGTCTAATTGCACTACATCGTCAGAGGCACATTTCACATCAAACAGAAACCAATCTCTTCTCCTGGAAAGCATAGAGAGATGATACTTAGAGTGTCAGTGTGAGCCTACGTGTTTATGAGTATTTATGTGTGTATGTACGTGGCTGTGTGTCAGTGCGTGTGTGTGCACACGAGCGTGTGTGGGAGAGATGGGAGAAGTCGGGACAGCACATGCACGTGCACTTGTGTGTGGTGGGAATGACAAATAACTGTAGCGAAAAGCCCTCGAGCTACTGTCAAAATTATCTTCTGTAGCGCCCTGTCCCTGTAGCGCTGCTTGGCTCTATCAAGAGCCTGTGGGTTGGACTCACAGTTGTGGCTCTGCTTGAAACTTGGACCAAACGTCTCAGCACAAACTTGCTACGTCCTTACCTCATTGCAGACCGCATTGATACCAAATAAATAAGCAGCTCAACCGTCATGAAGTCAAATTTAACAAATCAGTTATGGCAGTGTGTATGGGCCTCTTTCTCCCTGTGTCATTCTATTTCTGCATTGCCATACCCAGTTGCCAGGATACCACTTCTGTAATGCACAGTCCTAATTGTTTTGACTGAGTAACAAGCTGTTTAATAAAGGCACCTTGTACAATGTTGTGATTCAAGTCATGCACAAGCTCAGTGGATTAATTTCAGGAAGGGGTGGAGGGGCTTGTGGCGATGTCTGTACATGTTCTTCTGAGTCAAACCAGTTACTTATAAACAGGTACATCAGCGTTGTTAGTCATCTCCAATACAACCTGAGTAGAGAACGCTCTGACTCACTTTCTCCCCTCGTCTATTTCTCGACTCTCATCTCCCCACATCTGTTGTTTACTTTCCAAGGCGATGTACATTTTAAAGAAAACCTCTTCTTAAATTGTGTAATCTCTTTCTACTTGGAGTGAATCCACGCAGGCACAGGAAACTTCACACGGAGAGGTTCGAACCCAGAGCCCTCTCACTGTGAGGCGACAGGATGTGCCGCCCTCAAAACAATATTATTTCACTGATAAATAATCAAATAAAGAAGATCCCAAATTTAGCAAAACAAATTACTTAACAATTAGTCATTTTTAGGTCTAGTAATATAAATTTGATAATCCCAATGACCATAGATTACAGTAACATTATCACCTGCATTTAATTGAGCTAAGTCATCACTTCATCCATTTTGTCACTTTTGCACTTTCAAGTTTGACCAATCTATTTACATATTTTCATATTTGACGATTTTCATTACCACTGTCTTTAAACATACATGCATGGCTCTAAATTAAAACAAAACTGCAGTGTTTTATGTTGATAGATATACCATAAGTGTTGCCATATGGGCAGTACTATACAGTAAATGCAATATATTCTAAATGAATACCAGTTTTAGATTTTTAGCCTGAACTGAAATATTATTAACCACACATTATTTATTATAATATGTCACATTATTAATATACTCATAATATGCAAGTGTACTAAGGCAAATTAAACTAAATGGGCTCTCTGTGTGGACTTTTACTGCTTTTAAATGTTACATACGAACTAAAAATACCAATGAAATGCAATTACAGTATATCACGGTTGAGGATCTAGAATACAGTGTGTGATTGTGAAGAATGAAGTAATGATGATGAGGTGAGGATTATTTCTGTATTTCATACTGTGTGTATTTACAGACTTGAGGATGAGCAAGCCACAGTTGTTTGCTCATGTTTGTGCTGGAATCCTCTTGATGCAGAAGATAATGCGGTCTGATTTTTTTCATTTGAGCGTGATTCATTTCAAGTGCCTTTCTATTGCGGTAAATTGGATCTTGGTAGATCGTGTCTATAAAATGTTAATGAAAACTTAACTGCCATGTAAATTCATTAATATGATACACAAAAGCTAAATAAATAAGGTATATGGTGTATTTATCCGTAGTTTTGTATATTCATGCATTTCATTAAGAGTCGTTATAACAACGTTTTGAATATTTTTGTTGAACAATCTTCTGTCCTCCTATGGTGCATTACAAATTAGTGATGATTTACATAAGCCTTTTTCACTCCTTTTTTCTCTTTTAACCTATAATTGCCCTTACAGAAAAAACAGATGAGCTTCCAATGTTTTCCTCATGGGACATGTGATCACATGTTTACCACATGTTGCAAAATATGATAATGTGGGGAAAATGTGGAGAAGATTTTGCATTGGGATCTAAATGGGCTTCACACATTACACCATGAACATGTTTGAAAACCACGTTTCCAATGGGGAAAATGCATGTTTCACATGTGCACAATTGCGTGTCATGTGGTCACGTTTCATTACATGAGTTTTTGCATTTGTGAAATTAATGCATTTTTTTCTGCAAGTGACTGTAGAGGCATATGTTTGGCAACTGAATGAGATTACCCTGTCATAGAAAACAGATGAATTATTACGTGATATTTGAGAACATGTTCTCTTTTTTTTTTTTTTTAACATAAAATGAACAACCCAAATGCTAGGACGATACCTATTACACAATATATCACATATTGCTGTATTTTATTGTTTTATTTCCTCTTACTAATTGAAATATGTGGAAAAGTTTTCAACATGTCACATGGGGCACATGTGGAAAACATGTTATCACATATAATCTGTCACAAATACTGCACATTTTCACCAACACATTTTAACAAGGACATAAATGTGAGCACTGACAAACACAAAGGTTCAGCAGAGAAGACAGAACCTTGAAGGAAAAGTGCCACAGTTATTTGCCCACTCAAATCAGAATTTTGGGCGCATTGTGATCCTTGCTACAGACAGTTTTGTCAAAATATTTGCTTGGCATGTTTGAAAATAATAACTTGATTTGTATCACAATTTTCTTTTATCTTTTTTTTTTTGCAGTTTGATGGTTTTCACATGGAAATGCACATGTGTTTCACACAGTATAACTGCATATGTTTCACACGGGAATATACATGGGTTTCACATATATTCCCATGGGTTTCACGCATGATCACATGTGTTTTACATGTAATCCTAATGATTTTTACATGGACTCAACATGGGTATCCCATAGAGTTTCAGTCACATGAGAATAGACATGGGTGTCACATGTCATGCCATGTCTTCAACATGTTATCCCATAGGTTACACATGGAAATATACATGGGCTTCACACATTACACCATGAAAATATTCTAAAACCACATGTTTCTCATGGACAAAACATGTGTTTCACAGGTGCAGCACATGTGCACTACATACTTCACATGTGATGTCAACATGTTTTCCCATTTTAAGTTTCCCTGTGCATAATCACATGTGGTCAAGTGGTCACATGTGATTACATGTGTTTTTGCACTACTGTAAGGGAATGCAAATGAGGCACTTTAACTGTATCTGAATGAAATACACAATTAATATAAAGTATATGTTCCAATTAAAGACGAAAATCTTCCAATATGCATTATGTATAATGTTGTCTAGATATTACCTTGGAGTTTAAACATGATTAAAATGTTAAATATTATCACTGTTGACAACTCACCCATCAGTAATTACATTAACAACATGAAGTGACAAGAACGGATTGCATTGTTGTTTTATAAAAAGCTAAATTATTTTTTTCCAATGGAAATCATATTCAGGACTACAAGCCCTTTAGAAATGTACGAGTATAGATGTAACTAAAAAAAAACAGGTTAAAGTGGATGCTCAAGTCACTTTTTTAATCTATTTTTATGTTATCATTTCTCTGTGTATCTTTTTTGTATTGTTGTATTTTCATTGTGTTGTGTTGAATTATAATTTTGCGTGAAAGGTGCTATATAAATAGTTTGATTTGAAATGAAGACCTGACCATGTTTGTTTGGGCTGAGAAAATTAATATATTAATTTAATGAACAGGCAAGCAATTTCAGCCCAAACAGCTACAATAGCCTCAACTGAACACAGTCATCAATATGTCCCTTTGCTGTTCCAAGCAACTATGAACTCCAAGATATCCAATGCAACATGACGCACAAGCCTGAGTGATTATCTAAAGATCATCATAGTAACGACAAAGAGTTGTAACACTGACCACAAAACCAAATTAAAGTAAAGCCACAGTGTCGTGAAGAATGAGTCATACAGGATAAACTTAGTTTCAAGTGTAGGCTGCTGAGTGAATCATCTACATTTGTGTATACATTCCTGTTCATTCATGGCTCAGACAGGTGAAGAGGGTGGAGAGAAAAGTTACTGACAAGAATTAATGTGTTATCGAGGATTGTGTCACGACTTGTTAGACAGGGGCTTAACATGACATGCTGGATTTAAACTACCACTTTTTTTGTGAATTTGACCACTGGACCGTTTATTTGTTTTTATGCTTCAAATGGGCCAATTTATCAACAGTATAAATGCGATAGCTTTCAACTTAAGCTTTCAACATCTCTGGATAAGCATGCTTTGTTTTTGTAAAGTTAAAACATGTTCAAATCTAATGGATGTGTGCCTGCCTTAATTTGCGTTGAATCAAAAATGCATCAAAAATGTACCTTTGTGGAGCAGGTTGTGTGTTTTGCCTGAACACACTTGTCAATAACACAAACACTAACCATATATACCTGGTGTTGAAGGGCACTTCAGTCAAGTAGGGTAAAGAGGCAACAGATCTACTTCAGCCAGTAATGGACATGTCAAAATGTACTATTAATTCTAAATACCAATGTATTTCAGTTAATTCTTTTTCTTTCTTTTTGCCATATCAGTTACACTTGTGTGTTTGTGTTGTGTTTGTGTGTGTGGCAGTGATGATACTGTACGAAGCGCTGCTTTCCTGGATATTTACATCAGTGAAAGTTATTTATGAGAAATATTTAATGCCCCATAAAAAGTATGCAAAGTATATATGCTCTTGCTAATGGGCTACCTAAGCACAGAGTTACTGAAGAGATAGAAGTAAATTTGTATACAGTGTTTTGCCAATGGAAATGATTTCCTGTTTATATTTGTCAGTCAGTTTGAGAATCAGGAGGTAAGTGTGAGTGCTGCATGCAAATGACCAGGATGCCTTTGCCGAGGATCCATGGGAGATGCTAATGCGAGCATCAAGCTTTCTTTAGAATGCAACTCAGACTCGAGTGGAGTGCACGCAAACATGAACTCACACCTGATGAGGTGAGAACTGTCATTCAAATGAATCCGAACCAATCAGCGATGTGACAGGATTACCGACTTTGCCCTTGCAGAGTCAGGCCCTCTGCATCGCAGGTAGTCTTAGAAAACCACACAATTTTCTCACTTGTCACTGAAAAGACACCTCATATGTATTTACTATATGTTTGCATACAACTATTTTTCCCTCCTAACAGTCCTAAATTATATAGTCGTACAAGTCACACTGGCATCAACAGGTTGCGTGACGTTGGATATTTCTTTGATGGGATTCTTTCAAAATTTGACAACACAAAGACTCAGTTATTATTCATCAATAAATATAGTTTTCAGAGAAGCAGGTTGTTATGTGTGTGTGTGTATACACGTATTTTAGTAATATATTAGGGAAACACATCACTTCAGCTCAGTTCAATTAACCAAATATTCATAAAGATTGATGCCATTTTCCCATGATCAATTTCACATATTATAAGCTTCATTTCACATTAATTATTGAATACCAAGGATTATCAATATGACTTACACATTACACAGGCCACAGGCTAGTGAAGGTCCTTAAATCTTTTCCTGGCTAAGTACATGACAGGCAGTTTTGGAGTCACAGTTAATTCAGCCTCAGAGCTATGACGGAATGCTTTTCTGTTAGATACCCTACCGGGAATTTTGTGTCACAGTTTTCAGTATCCTTTCCCTCTAATAAAATGTCTGGTAAATGTAGAAGTGATAGTGTTCAGAAGCACTGCTCCACCCACAGGGAGTCACATTACATGGACTTTGTGACTCTACTGCAAGCTGCTAGTCAGACATTGCAGTACTTTTTCTGTTTCTGTCTTTCTTTTGATGATGCTGGACTAAAACCAACTGCAATGATTTCTGAATTTGTTTATTAGTAATTAAAGATAATTATAACACTTGAGAATTAAGTTGTCTGCCATAATCTGCAGCTGGTAAAAATCGATGCTGGTAAAAAAACTTTACTTTGAACATGTAATAATGAGTGTTTCACAAAAGCTTTGACAAGAGCATAACTGATGCAATCTCTGGGTTTTGTTAACTTGCAGGTTTAATATGGAGTCTGTTGGTCCAGGCTGTACAAATGGATATTGTATTCTGTTGTGACATCCACAAAGTCAGAAGCTTGATGGGAAGAAATTTATTCATGAGCGGTCCACCTGTACTCATAAAATTAAAGCATTTCAGCATTCAAATTGCTGAAACAATTGATATTGTGTCACGCAGATTTGATCCTGTGTCTGACTCCATGGGAGTAAGAGTGTAAAGCCAGGCACCTGCAAACCTCACCACACACCATAAACTAGAGACAAAACAATTTCCAGGACCCATATACATTAAGTAAGTGACACTTAAGCCATGACCTTTGCCATTTAGGAAGGTCTGTAGGACCTGGATGATGATGATGATGCACTATGCATAATGCACCGGTGTCCAGTAACATCACACTTTGAAAACATAAAGAGCAGAGGTTAAAGTAAGTCACACATTTGCAAGTCATAAGTAAATCTCAAGTGTTAACCTTCAAGTCTGAAGCAAGTCCACAGTTACAGTGGTGAGAATCAAGCAAGTCAAGACAAGTCTCAGCACTAAGTCGAGCAAGACAAGTCAAGTTGTGCATGATTGTGACGATCAACAGTGGTCATGAAAAGATAAGGCTTTTTACAACATTAACAAAGCAATTGTAACTTGCTTTCACCTTATAAATCTTACCAATATTAGAAATGTCCTGGCAATCAATAACAAGCCTCCTAACTGAACAGTTAGCAACTCACAGTAAGTGGGAGCGGGACTCAGTAAGTCAGTGATGAACCGCCCCTTCTGGGAGTCACAC
The DNA here is from genome assembly GCF_029030835.1 of Brachyistius frenatus. Lineage (NCBI taxonomy): Eukaryota > Metazoa > Chordata > Actinopteri > Embiotocidae > Brachyistius > Brachyistius frenatus. The sequence goes on from NW_027210623.1 coordinate 3,340,035, forward strand.
CATTGCTGCTAAGCCTTTTAACACATCTATTAACACATCTGTCTAAGGTGCTTCTCATGTGACAATGTGTCATTGGTTTCCTACTTAACTGTATCTGTGCTACCGGTATTCCATATTGTAATTTCTGTGCACTCCTTTAATTTCAGCTCAGTGTGAGTTTCATTTTACAATCTTGGTTTCTCCCCTGTTTGTGTGTTTCACATGCTCAATCCCTACTACACACACACACACGGAGCAAAGCTGAGACAGGTGAAGTGAGCAACTAATTAATTGTTACACTACTCTCAGTGAAGTAAAAGTGTAAAAAAGCCCCAAATTGTTTTATTTATCGACAAATGTCAACCCCAACCCAGCCAAAATATATTTTTTTTTAAAAATATATCCAGCCTGAATCTGCAGACAGTGGTGAGAAAGCAATTAGAAGTTCTGCTGCTCATCATGCTAGTCTTACCGGACAGAGCAGCAGGTCTCCTGCTGATACGGTTGCAGCACTGCAGATTATAGTAGTGGCTAATTGTGGTGCATTGCAATCAAAATGTTGGTGTGTTGCTCTCAGTCCAGATGTGGAGAGGTTGGACCACGATAAAGACTTCACTGGGATCAGTTTCTTTAGATTGATGTTGCTACTTAGGAAACAGCAACACATTGTGTGACCTCAATTACATGGTGGCATAATCTGTGGATTGCCCTGATTACAAGAACATCTCGTTTCCTGTGAGCTGCCATCTTTTTTGGAATATATCACTCAGATTTAATCAAACTAATCCTTTGAAAGAATTTGGAAGATTTTTGATGAAAGTCTTTCTACGTTTTTTTCTTGTACGAGTTCCTTTTCCTTAACAATGTCCAAACCAATCTGCCAAAACAAAAGCTAGCAATATTGTCACATTGATGGATACCATGAACTGAAATTGTCAAATAGTCCTCTATTGATTTTATTCTATTCCCTGAAGATCTCTGGGGAGTATTTCATGCGTTTAGCTACCCTTTGAAAACAAACACTTCCAGGATGCAAGCCAATTTTAGTTCAGAGTTCTTGGTAAGACGGAGGATCAAAGTAAAGTTGTCACAAGTTCAAGAAAATGAATCACAAACCAACATAGGCACAAAACCCGATAACACCTGTAATACTTTTTAAAAGCGAAGGTAATCCAATAAGGGCCTAGGTGGCTATGAGGCCATCTTTGCAGGAGATTACTGCTATCCGAACACCTGGCCTCTCATTGTAAGGAGAGAAGCTATAAATCAGCTGAGGTCCCCATTTACCCTGCTCCCTTGCTTTCATCTCTGTCATATACACCCATCCAGTTTAGATTGGTGTATTGAGTTTGCACTTGTATTGAACCTGTTAAGTATGGATTAAAAAAGAAGAAGGTTTGTTTGTGTGTTCCATTGTCTTCTGTGTTGGTCGACTACATGCTCAGGAATTGTGGTAGATAATAAAGATTTACACACCATAAATATAAAACAACAAAAATGACAGCTAGATAGAGTACAGTTAAAACCTCTGCACAAAAGACCAAAGACTGACAACCGTCCGACTGCAGGTTGTAGTCTCTGGATATGAGTTAAATACGTTATACCGTATAGCTACTGAAGTGGACTGCCAAAGATTTTAAGGTGGATTGTCTTACCAGGAAAATAAGTCTTGTTAGGTGAAGCAACATAAGCAAGAAGTGGCACAGCTGAGGCAAAAGCATCAATGGTTATGGTATCTTCAGCTATTTTAGATTTTATTGCCAAATAACACAAATCATACCCTTGAAATGCAATTATTTTGTACTTTCTTTGAGCAGCATTATATTTGGTATAAGCAGTGGGTTCCTTTAAAGGATGCTTCGTCAGCACCAGAGTGCTTTTAAAGGGAATGAGAGGAGCTGATTTGATTGGCCAACATTGAAGTCGGCTGTGACACACCTTCTAATTATCTTTTCCTCCTACTTCAACACTGCCACACTGTGCCACACACGTGCCTGCGTTTGTGTTCAACCAAAATACCAAACAAGTTGGCCATGCCTACTTGTGCTGGCAGTCCACCTGTGCTTGTGCAGCACATAGGTGGACAAAAAGGGACCCCTGAACTTAACGTTACTGACCGGATCGGAGTCTCCCCAAATTCAAATTGATATCCTTTAGCACAGGGGTGTCAAACATATGGCCCGGGCCCAGCTCGGCCCGCCGGATGACTTTGCTAAGTGTGAAAATTACAGAAAGACATAAATTGCATTTCTATGAGAATATGGAGGTTCATGAGTACAAACGTTTTTTGTTTTTTTTGTTTTTTTTAATCGATCCAGTAATTGCTTCAAAAACAGCGTAAATGCAACGTCTGCTCCGGAGGAAGAAGCGCTCGGTGCCACAGGCAGCCGCGCTCGCTGCTCGCTTTGTGACGCGTTTGACGTCAAGCGCGTCACAAAGCGAGGGAATCTGCAGAGGAGAGCCGGGGCAGATAAACAGTGGGATGATGTCTGAGTTTTTGGTCTTTATGTTTCTAGTTTATTGTAGAAAGACCTTAAAATAGGGTTTATCATCCAAAAACCTTCACCAATGACTTAAACAAAGATAAATATTGTTGTTATGTATGCGTTATTATGCTATGATTTTACTGGTCTGGCCCACTTGAGATCAAAGTGAGCAGTATGTGGCCCCTTAACTAAAATGAGTTTGACACCCCTGCTTTAGCATGAATGAAACAAAGGGAATATTGAGCAATAAAAGCCAATAGCCAATCAGAATGTCAACGATCTTTGTACAAGCCCAGAGCACAATAGATATGAATATGGAGCAGCATCTCCATGTCAGTGCAAGGTCGGAAAATGTGTAAAAATGACTATATTTATTATGTAATAGGGGGCTCCCTTCCAGCTGCATTAGGCCCGTTTGAGACTATCCTTAACTTTACTTCCGACTCACGTTCAGCTGGCACTGCTGTCATCCACAGTTTTGCTATTCCTATTTACTGTTTGGGTGCAAAACATAGCATGGACAAGTGCAAACAGCAATGGTCCGCCTCCATGTTTGTTTTGCTCGGAAGTCAAGTTTGATTACACGAGTATCTCTGAGTTTGCTGAATTGCTTTTTGACTGAATCGTAAGGTGTGTGTGTTCTTATGATTGGAATATTAAAAATCATTTAAATATGTCATTAGGTCTGTGGTTTCCTACTTTTTATAACTTGGTTAAGATTTGAAACTCTTCTTGTTTGCACCAGACATTAGTCACTTGGGAAATATACTTTGCACTATGAGTACAATGTTGTTTTTGACAGTTACCTGAAAGTTTCCTGTAATTGCTTTTGAGACCATCTGTGCAGATTGCTCCTTAATTTATGTTCAAACGCTTCTGTGCATTCTCTGATTCAACCAGCATGAAACTTTCACACAAAAAGGACACTTCACATCTTTTTTTTTTAACCCATATTTTTTACAAAATTAATGTTGGCATATATTTAATACACAAACTCTTTCACACTGATTACCTTGCTGGACCCACATCCCAACTTGTCTTCTCTATATCTATAGTTGCTGTTTGTAAAATAAACCCATGTTTTCTGGTTTGCTTAAGCTTGCTAGGCAGAAATATTAATCTGAAAAGAGAAAAGAAAAAACAAGACTTAATGAACACAGCGTGGGATTGAAATAACCCGGGTTTTGTAGCAAGAGACTCTAAAGGACTGACTCACTCTAATGGGAAGTGCCCTTTAATGAGAAGTGCTTGTGATTGTAGGTGGTGGTGTTAAGAAAGGCATAGGAGGATTAAAAAGTCAAGGGTCACACCTTCTCACCTCTATGGGCTTTGTTCTCTATTACCACTGTGGTCTAAAGTGTTCTCTGTGCTATTTGCATTATGCTCTTTAGTGGAAGTCCTGAGAAAACAGATGCTAAAGAGGTGCACGCGCCTGTTTTTGTGAGGACCAGGGTAGGAGTGTGCAGGGATGATACTGTCGAGGGAGAATGTGTGTTTTTGGTTGCTAAGGAACTGTCTGGCAGACCGACAGAATAAACAGAAGCAGAGAGAAAGATCAACATAAAAAAATTAAAAAAAAAAAAAATTTTAGGATTTTTTTTGTAAAGTCAAAGAGGATTCTTAAAACTCTTTACAAAAGAATTTAGTTTTTCATGACACAAAGGAGCAATAATTTATTCTCCCTATTTTGTTTAAATTTTATGATTTGACTCTAATTTGATCACTTTGCGATAAGCAGTCTTATAAAATGTAGAAGACAAAGACATTTTGTTTAGTTTGAATAGAATGGGAGAATTATACATTATTAATTAGAAATTGTATTTGCTACAGATGTATTCTCATTGGTTTTGTCTCCAATGATTTGCTTCTTTAATGCTCAATGTTTTTGAAGTTTCTTATTTTTATTATTCTGTGGATATTTTTGAATATTGTTCCAATGTTCATCTATGAATGTCAGCATGTCAAACTTATTAAAAACAGGGAGAGATTGAGAAAACGAGGTATGTGAACAATGATTTCTTCTTCTGTAATTGTTGTGCTGTAACTTCAAGCAGGATACACAAAAGACAGATAATGATTAAAATACTGGTTATAAATTATTGTCCATATAATGTCAATAATACTTAAAGAAAAATGTATGTGTAAAGATGTTGCTATTTTTTTCTCCCTCGTCATGTGCTGTCGTGGGTTTGTTTTGAAGAGCAAGGAGAAAAAGTAAAATGGAAGCACAATTAAAAACACTGATAAATGTTGTTTAAATTACACTTTGAAATGTAACAATCAAAACAGTGAGCCTTTAACAATCTGGAGGCAGTTTGGTAAAACTGTAAGATCGTTGGTGCTAATTGCTTTGACATATGAAACAGAGCTCTCCTTTGAATATGTTCACTGTAACTCACCAAAATGCATGGTATATGTCTTTGGTTAAGCAAACTAAAACCACTTTAAGAGAAGATTGTGGTTACGATTAAAAACAACATCAACAACAATGTTGAACTACTACTGTTATGCACAGTTGTTGTTTTTTTTATTTCTCTCTGTGAGGATTTTTGGGTTTAAAACAACAATGCAGCACTTATGGACTCCTTAATTTAATTAATGGAGTCATAATTTGCATGAAGAGGCGATTTGTCACAATAATAAACATATTTCGTTTCTGTTTTAGAACAAAACACAAAACTTGAATTTTTATATTGAGAATAGTGGTAGTGTTCCTGATACGTACAAGGTGTCCATTTTTCAATTGACACCTTGGCAAAGATGGAAAAAAGCCAGTAGTCACATCTGACAAGCAAATATGCAGCGAGGACTCAAGTGCAGATAGAGATGGGAGACAAAACACATCCTGGCAAAACAAAAATGTAACGAATAACAAGGCTGCACTCAGAACAACAGAACTAAGAAGGGGTTTCTCTGGCAGAATAATGCAAGACTCAAGAACCGGGAAACACTAACACAACAGGCGAAGTCAGGAATTTGACATGATAAGTTATTAAGTTATTGGCTGGAATTTCCAGACAGCGGTGGGAAGGGGTGAGAGAGAGCAGTCAGGATAGCATTGCAGCAGGTCCTACCTGCAAGATCAGCACCATGGAGAGCGCTACAGTGCACAGTCCTGACATAATGTCAATGTAAACCCACGAGGTTCACAAGCTACAATGTAAATAGAGACAATGGCATACTATGAATTACATTTAACAAACTTGAAAGGGAATTCTACAGTTTTGTATTTAAAATGAAGGTATCATTATAAACTAGTCACAAATGAAGTAATGTATTTTAAAAAAAAAAATATTTAGGTGACTCCCCTTTATCCAAGCATCATCTCCTGATTCATTGTGTAATATGGACAAAATGTTGGACTTACTTCAGTGAAGTCTTTGGTTCTGATGGCTAAAAATGAAGCACTTCATTCCAAAAAGGTTGCCTCTAAACATAATCCAGCCAGTCATTACATTTGCCATCACAGTGTAATAAAAAAAAAAAATACAAAAACAGCTCTTAAACATATGAAAGTAATACCCTGGAGATATGAATATATTTTTGACGCAATTGCAAAAGTGTATTTGAAGGTGTTTTTCGTTTTGAATCCATGAAAACAGAATACAGCAGAAAAGGATATTCCAATACTTCACTATTTGTCATGGTTCTTCTCTTCTCTGTTTCCCTTTATCTCCTGCTTTCTCCATGTGTGTCCATAATAAGACCCCAAAAAGTCACGCTGTGATTTCATCCCTCCTTCTACCATGTGGCCTCGCAAAAGACTACAATTACATGCAGTGACCATAAATTGCTATGTACTCTGGCTTCTGGCATGGCGCTCACCTCCAGTCTTAGAGCACTGAAGATGAAAATATGGTCGACTAAAATAGAGAACAGAAGAATTTGTTGAGCAAATTTCTAAAAAGTGTTCTGATATTTTGCTATATTATTACTCTTACGGCGTGAGGTGTATCAAGGATGGCAATTCACTAACGTCAACATAATGCTAAAATGTTTGGAGGGTGCACCCGATGAAAATGTAACCAGCCCTTAACTTACAAAACATATTAAACTTCTGTAACGTACATCACCTGACGTAACTAACATAAGTTAGATACGTTTGATTGACAGGCACCACAGGTGAAACAGACATGCCGACAAAAACATGCTTTCTTAGGTTTCTGTTGTCAGATGGAGAGCCAGAAAACTAAATAGAAGGAGTGACTTTAGCTGGCAAAACAAATCGAAAATTTGTATTGACTTAAAATTCCATGAGAATGGTTGCGTGGTCTGTGGAGCCGGAGGCTTTTTGGAGCCAATCTCGAGCAGCACTCGTGGTATTGCAACTTAAGGCATGTGTACCCCTATTGCTTATACTTGACATATATGTCATTGACACTGGCCTTGTGAGCCGACTAGGCGTTGAAGGAGGGTCCTACTAACCAAATCTATGGTCCAGATAACAACTGATAACAGACATTTAATGGGCTGAAAACATTTTAAGCAGGTGGTAATTTGCCCCATTGCATTCAGTTGCCTATTGCTCTGAATAATTTTTAAATAGAAGTATAATAACAGTAAAATTGGAAGGTATATCTTATAGTGTAACTTGCCTAGCAGTCCACTCATATTTCCCCTGCTTGGTGCACATCATTGTGCTGCACTCCATTCAAGCCCAACAGCAGCAGTCCCGGAGTTCTTTGATCCACCCTCGTATTCAACTCAGTCTGATGCACGGTATTCTGCACATTTACCTGATATTTTAAAGTATATGTCTCTTCCTTAAACCCTGACCAGACTATGAAAAATAACCTGGAGCATTACATATATAATGAAACAATAGAATGTATTCATCTCAAATGTATAATTGTTAATATCTCATTGCACAAAGCCGCATACCATAACAAGTTTCAGTCATATCAAACTATGACTACAATAATTAACTCTCTTAGATAAATGACACATTATTGTTAAAATGAGGAAGTCCTCATTTGGATTTGACATTAAGTCTTCTACCTTAATTAACAGGTGCTAATTTTGCTGGGTGAGGTGCACATTGCATGTGTAGTGAAATGCAAAAACAGGGAGACTGTGGTTTAAAATGATCTCAGACTGATTAAATGTTTACCTTGCTGAACTTCAGTCTAATGGTACCATCCAACCTTCACAGATACACAACCAAGCTAAATCGTGGACAAATCGTGTCATCAAATGGAATTAGACTCCCGTTATAGACAAAGAAACAAATATCCACATCATCATGAGTGACACAAATCAGAAAATCCCTACAAATCACAGGGGGAGAATACCATGGCATATGCACAGAAAGGCTGGTTATACGCATTGATGCCTTTGACGGTTTGAAGATGGATTTGTGACATTTATGAGCACAGCTTATTAGGAGTCTCTAAATGCCCTGGCAAATGGGTTGGTCTATTATATAAACATTGAGTACTGGCAGTTTCAAACAGGTAAAGAGGGAGAGGGATTTTAAAAAGGACACATTTGAAGATAATTGCCTGAACAGGCTGGAAGTGAATTCATAATTTACTTGACATTCAGAATTCTTTATTTTCTGGCTAATTAGCTCCAGTTTGAGAATTCTCTTAATCAGAGCACTCGATCTGCAAGGCATGATGGAAGTGTCAGAATATACAATTCAATTAATTTTCATGGATAGATAGATAGATAGATAGATAGATAGATAGATAGATAGATAGATAGATAGATAGATAGATAGATAGATAGATAGATAGATAGATAGATAGATAGATAGATAGATAGATAGATAGATAGATAGATAGATAGATAGATAGATAGATAGATAGATAGATAGATAGATAGATAGATAGATAGATAGATAGATAGATAGATAGATAGATAGATAGATAGATAGATAGATAGATAGATAGATATAGAATTATTTATGGCATTTAAGTAAATCTAAGATGTATATAGTATACTGTACATGTCAGATCCTGCAATGTAACAGAGGCTCATCTAAACTTACCACTAGATGGTGGTAATGTGTTTGCACCCCATTCCTCCCAGCTCAGTATGGATGCCATGTGCAACACGTGAGCTGTAAAGGTTAAACACATTACTTCAAAATTGTCATTTAAAATGTCTTAGATGAATGTCCTACTGTGTTGGAAAAAGAACAAACAGATATTTAGTTGAAGGTATGTATGAACTGTGTGCATCACAGAAGGAGGACAAAAAGGGAGTGTGTGGTTGCTATGGACAACCAGACATTAAAGTTAAAGTGCAAAGTTAATGCACCCCCCCCCCTCCAGTTGACAAGGGTTGTATGGATATAGAAAACACTGTGAATGGATAATGCAAACAGCACGAATTGAATACAACATATCACTGCAAATAAGCTGTTGCTACTCTGTCCATTCATCTTCTGGGAGTGCAAAGCAGCTTTGGTTTAGCAAATCACACTGTAAATAACTCGGATGCTTTTGGGAAATGCTCTGAATGTACGCACTGCAGCTTGGGCAATTTTGCATGTGACAGATGAGTAACACCTGTAGGCTCTTTAAAGAGTCAAAAGGTTGTCTCCTGCTGTCTTCTACATGTACTGATGAACACAGCTCATATGCATACTTGAAGGCCTTAAGAATCTACAGAGATTTGCAGCAGTTCTGAGGAAATCAGGTGTTGCACTTTCACTTCAGCATGATACACATCTAAGCGCAGGCACTGTACTGCTCTACGGGGATGGGTTGGAGTCTTTGTTTTGCTTTCGAGCCCTTTGATATCGCCTGGTGGGAAGGTAGGGGGGCAGGCGTTTGCAAGTAGGAGACGGAGAAAAAAAAAATACAGAAGTGAGAGAGCGAAAGAGAAAGCAAGGGAGACAAGGTGGGATAGGGTGGCATCATTTGTTTGTTGATGTGAAGCAAAACATTTACCTCCTGTTTATCCTCTGCTGTCCAGGATCATAGTGTGGAGTCACTATGGATTACTTGGTACATGTGTCAGCTGGCTGTTATTTATATACTGTGCTGTGAATAAGAAACAGTGAAGGGTGAGATCATGAATGAAAGAAGATGCAGTCTTGTTTCTCCCAATTACTGTAGATACAGAACATTTAACTCTGCCAGTGAAACCACATTATGAATCTTGAGACCTTGTAATAGCCTCTTGTGACATGTAATCCTGATCGCTGCAGTGCAGTAGTTTGTCCTGTGCCACGTTGTTTCTATTGTTTTTTTTTTTCCTATTTGCCTTTTGTTCAAAATAGTCACAATCAATTGGTTTTATATAAACGATGTTTCAAAAGGCTCTGGGTAATGTGAAAATAATCCCTTGTAGTGAAGCCCCCAAAAATGATCCCCCAGCATTTTAGTATGTTTCAACTCACTGTTTTACTTCCAGGCCCTCAGTTCATATGCAGCGAGCAGGTGGCGGTTTATAAGGAAACAGCTGTAATAAACTAACTATACACTAACGCCTCTCTCGCACCAAACGTCAGAGCTTGTCAATGTAAGGAAGCGTCTAGCAGCTAAGAGCCATTGCCTTCCCCAAGGAGTTGGTGGAGACCAAACAAGAACGAAAAACAGAGTGAATATTGGACTTGAATTCATCTCGTGGCCAGAAACACAACTCAAAATGACTATGATGTTGGTCTGGATTTGTGGGATGTCTCATTAATGAGATTGGCTAAATTTGAAAGTTTTATGGCACTTTTATGGAATTGAATTCTTTCGAATAATGTTTTTTCGCTTTAAGTCAGTGAGTTGACCGGAGGCTTCTCTGTACGTAGTCAGGTAGCTAGCATTTATTGATAGCACGTGAGGTATTTGGGAACATTGGCAAAGTATAGCTTCTCCCGATAGCTGGTATGCAGGGCATTTCGGCAACACCAGTTAATTATAGTGTTAAGTCATGAGATGTTTAAGATATTCATGTAAATAGTAGCTACAGAAAATATGAAAACAAAAAATTATTCCAGAAAGTATAATGTAATTTCTTTTTTTTTTTTAAATACATTTTATGGAATTAGGATCAAATAAGCATAGTTGAGGAGCCAGGATCGAAGTTAAGGTATCAGTTCTGGTATGAGTCGTACTTGCACACATTTGCGAAACAAGTTAGTTTGACTTTTGAATTTAATAATGGTTGACACATCAGTATTGTGTTTACAACAACCCAATTGGACAAAAAGTCTTACAATCGTGAAATTGCCCTACTGATTTGATAAGCAAATTCCTTCAGAATGTATTCCTTTAGCTGCTTTATATGTAATGAAATTCTTTCTGATTCCTCTTGAGTGCACAGCAGCTCGGTGTGATGGAGGAACCAAGCTGAGTCACTCTGCATTAATCTCCATACCAGTTCCCTGACAAAAAAAGATGTCTAGAAATGTTCCCAAGGTCTGGAAAGCTGGTCACTGATACCACACTGCAGTGTCACTCTCATCTCCTTAAAAGGGTGGGAGAAGGTTACTTTGTATGGGTGTTTGTCTGTCTGTGTGTCAACTTCCTGACACGCAAGCTGACCGAAGTGACTGTGGACCAGATGGACCCTGATGTGGATGGCTTGATCAAGTGGAGCGTTATCAGACCACCCACTCTGGCTGACATAAGCTGTGAGGGCTAAGCGTATTAGGAAGCAGGGGGTCCACGGGGACTATGGAGACACTTCAGAGTAATAAACTCATCAGGAGAGAGACAGATACACCTGTTCACTACAGGGTGACTGAGACAGAGGTCGCAGAGAGGGAAGGAGAAGGAGGAGTGGTTGGTAGACTGCACAGACAGAAAGAAGGAGATAGCAGTTGGGAATAGGGGACAGAGAGATAAAGAGGAAGAGACAGACACGCTTAGCTACAGAGGGTGAGACTGTGACCAGCCCTAGAGTCAAAATCGCCTTAGACAAGACAAATTGAGCTGGCCTAGTTGAGTCCAAGTCAAGACAAACATCAAAGAGGAAAACTGTTTTCAAATCTGCAATGTCTTGAAATCAAGATGACAATGCTGCTCCGAAGAGTTGTTGAATAAAATAGAAGAATTGAGATCTGTGGGGTAATCTTAATATTAGATTTGTTTTAATATATCAGGCCCGATTGAGAATTATTATACCCAAAACTCATCACCTTGAGCTATGACATCAAAATATGAGATGTAGCTTGTTTTCAAAATTAAAACTTACAGTGGATTTGTAGCAGTTCAGCTTTGACTGACACCAGCAGCTACACAGACTGGCAGCCGTGTACAGCGGGAGAGAGCTAAGATTATAAAGTCCTGATAAAGTGAGAAGAGATGTGAAGTACAGAGAGAGACAAATCCACTTCCTCCACATACAGTAAACCCAATGCTAGACAAATATAGACACTCCACTAGGTCACCTATATAAAAATTGGTTGGTAATTTTCAACAATCCTACAACACTTGTTCTTTCTGAATTTCCAGAAATAATGCAGTGACCCATATGATTCTTTCTCCTCTGTAGGAAATCACTTTGACCTATTTTGATGTAAAGTAGTCCATGTTCTTATTTCTGTCCTTTAGCATTAAAATGAATTAGATGAAAAAGAGGAACGTGTCTGGACATATGCTTGTACAGTGTGGACATTATTCACTGTCGTTCCAAAAAAAGATTGTGATACTTTCACTGTATGTAAGAGTCTACCAAAGTGACACTATTCAAAAAGAGGATTATTGTTGTTGTTATTGTAAGAATAATAATTATTTTAAGGTTAGATTTGGAGGTTATTTGTTGCTTTAAACATAAGATAACTTTGTGTTGCACCTTCAAATGTGAAATAACTGCTTCTTTCAATTGTATTGGGCCCAGTTCTTCAACATTGAAAATGTTATTAAAGTATTAAATCACACATTTCAGTTTGCTGTTTCAGTACAACTAATCTGTTATACAAATAACAGAGCACAAGCTTGTTTCAGCTGTGTTTGTGGTGGAGCAGATCATCTGTTAATTCAATGATACTGAAAACAGACGTGCATCGTCGTATCTTAATGAGGCATTCAAATGTTATTGAAGGACTAATGTGTTCTCCAAAAGTTTTATTCACGTAGCTAAATTTAAATGCCACCAATATGTATCTTAAGATCACCTTGAATAACTGTTAGTTTGATATTGAGTATTTTTGGAGTGCTTGCACTGCTTGAACTCATCCACATTGTGAACGGGGCAGATGGTAGAGTGAGATAATGTCTGTCTGTAGGGAGAGACATGGTCTGTGAGGACGTTCTCCCCCCAAGCAGCTGAATACGACCCATATTTTCAATTATTGTAACCTCTTTTGGCAGTGTTAGTTATGACGGGAGCAAAAGAGGAAGTGAAGGGATGTCGCATAAAGAGGAAAAGTCCATGTAGGTTGGAGGTCCGGGCTGGTTGGATGGATAAAACACAGGACTTTCACAGAGGAGACTTCTGTTTGTGTCCCATGTGGGAGCAAACATTAACGCTGGCTTAGATACGTACATAAGTTAAAATATGTACGTATGTTACCTTGCGTAACAGTTCTTTTTTAGGCGTGAGTATATATTGGCACTATAGAGGGCGCTGGAAATTGTCTTATATGTTGTTTTGGGCTTCATTGGAGACATTTTATGGTTTGGGTGTGAGGTTGGCACAAGGCTATGGATATCATTAGCAGATTTTACTTCAGCTTAAAGTTGTCTTTGTTAAATAAGTTTAAGGTTTTACCACCCTGTTGAGACCATTTTTATATATTGTTTGTCAGATTCTTTTATTTAGCGGGCCATTAGTTGGAAACATTCAAGTCATGCATGTTGTTATCACTATCTTCAGACATTGTGAGAAGCATGTCTGCAAAAAGAACGTGAAAAAAATTAACCTCCGAACAGTTTAATATTGTTAGCCTCAGAAAAAAAACCCACATAATATTCTGTTAATAAGCATTGATGAAAAGCCTTTGTCTGTGTATTGTTACTCAGGGGCCTCCTCTGTCACTTTGGTAATTCTTTTATGCTGTCTAATAAACACCTGTTTGTTGCTTTAATTAATCTCTGTAATATTAATAAGCAAAACAAAGCTTTCAAGGGGAAAGTGTACGCTGTTGTGTTAATACTAATCATGACCCAGTTTTATTTCTTCACCGAGGTGTTGTATTAAAAATGAAATATTTGCAACTTTCTGCATTATCTAATAAAACAAATAATAATGTTGGAAACTAAAGATGTAAAGATGCAGGACTCTTAAGATGCCTGATTGTTACTGGCAGAAGGACACCTGAAGATAAGACACAATTGATGGACAATTTTAATGCAGTCGATGGAGATTAAACACGGTGTTATGGATCTTGTATCATTTGATGTTAGGCTAACATTTAAAAGCGCGCCTGGGGCATGGTTGGCCTCATCTCGTTGTCTCAGCATGGTATCTGGCTCTGCAGGTGAGAGGAGAGATAATTATTTGCATCTCAGGGTGAATAAAAATCATTCTTAAGATGTTATCCAGTACCTACCGTTGGCATGTCTCTCATTACTGTACCAATATATTTCGTCCAGTCTCAGCTGGCCAAGAATGAATTGGCTCAATGAGCAATAGGTGATGCAAAGAAGAGATATGAGGTAAATGCAATTAATTTCTATCGCATTTTTGGGCCGATGGCAAGAACATTATTCTTTTAAGCTCATGCTAAGAGCATTAAAGTATGCATGCAAGTCAGCTACGTTATTTAAGACATGCAAAAGTTCAGGCTGCCCATAGTATTTACCTGTGAAAAATGACTTAACTAATTATTTTCAATGCTGTCTACTAGCAAATCAACTTATGAACGTCTTACAAAACAAATAAAAGCCTTTTAAAGTTATCTTGTCTTGCATTGTTTGAGTCTTGATGACACTGCAACAACAGGTCGAGAGCTGTTCTGTTGCAAATACTGCTAGAATAAACAAGCAGCTGCATAGTAAACATATATACCAGATGGATAGATTCCTACTGCTCAAACCGTGGGTTAAGCCTGCATCTGCGGTCTTTCTGAATGGATCAATACATTGACACCTGACTTGGCTTCAAACTCTCCTCCTGACCTGGTTGTTTAAATGAATGTTGGGAACTGCTCAGATTTTGTGCCTGAAATGAACTTTTTATTTACTGTGGTGTACAAACTGTTTGAAATCTGTGCACGGACATGAACATTTTGACATTCCTGATGTATTTTTCTTTGATAAGGACTTGTAACTCCTTTTTTCATTGTGGCCAACACTAGCCTTTACACTTACTCATTCATTTGAAGCATTCACCTTTACTTACGTCTTGACAGGTGTAAAAAGGAGGTTTCAAACAAGAGATGTCAAGAGAGGAGGCCCCGATAAGCAGCTAAAAGAGAGCAAAATAAACTTAAAGTTAACTTTATTTCGGTCTTGTTCTATGTAATGTATTTTTTTAATTTTTTTTTTATCTCAGATTTATTGTATGGGTTACCATTAAATTGCAGGAGCCTAAAGCCTCAGCAGTTCCTTTTGGACAATCAGGGATTCACCTGCAAAATATACAGCTCACAGGGTAAAATGCAGTTTGAACCAACTTTCAGTAAAGCGGATCATGAGCAGGTAACCTGTAGGAAAGAGATTAATATTAGTAGCATGCAGTTTGACTGCATTATACTGTTGTGAGTGCTGTAGCTATAATGTACAGTGCAGAGACAGCTTTGAAGAATGGGTCACGTTTCATTAAAAATATCATCCGTGCCAGGGTCTCAGTTTTCATACAATCACAAGCAAAGACAGAGTTACTCATACCAAAATTCAGCCATTTATAGTGGGCAGATAACATTAAAAGCAGGTGCTGCATTGGAAACAGGCTTTTCTCTACTGCTGAACCACAGCAAGGTGAAGTAAACAATAAGGTACTACACCCCGCTCCCTCTAACATCAGTTGAACAGTGTAAAGAAGAAGGCAGGAACAGATTCAGATGGCAATAAGGAAAAACTCGTGTAAGACAAACAAGCAAATAGTGGTGAAAGAGGAGATGGTTTGCTGCTGGAAAAAACTCTCCATGTATAATAGTCAGCCCTTATTTTGTATTTTTTTATGACATTAATATAGAGAATAGGGACACTGCAGGCTCCTCATGTTCCATTGTCATTCTTAAACTTCTTTGTGGTAGAAGAGTGTAAAACATTTTTGTTGCGGGGGGGGGGGGGGGGGGAGGACAAAAGAGAGAAATCAGTGCAAGAAAGGGAGGAAAAGAGAATTCAAAAATGGATTGAATAGTGGAGGCAGGAAGAGGCCTTCTCTCTCTTATTACCACCTGAAGAAAGGCCATTGCCATTAGATTGAAATTTAATTTACGAAATAGGGTTTTAATGTAGCTGTTCACCAGCAACCCATTCCAAATACGCTTTCTGTCAGTGCATTTCCTGAGGGCCATTTAATTGGGCTAATGAAGAAAGCTGCTAATGGCTGGGTTTATCTCTGGCAGCACTGGTGACATTTCATCAAGGCAGGTGATTTCCCCCACATTGTTTAAGCCCAGTTTGTAGCATTTCATAGTTGAAGAGGGGAAAAAAACAAAAAACATGTTATTTGGGAAAATTATAAAAAAGTGTTGGCAGGAACAATTTCTGGTCTTGAAGAAAATGACTAATTCTGCTTCATTCAAGAGTAGACTTAATTATTTTCATGTTTTTTTTCTCAGGTGTCCTACTTGGAAAACCACCTTTAAAAAAAAAAAAAAACATTTCACTTGGTCAGTTTGAGAACACCCTCATGACCAAGAGTTTGGAGGAAGGTACACTGACTGAACAATATCTGCATCTCATTTAAATTGACACACACACACACACACACACACACACACACACACACACACACACACACACACACACACACACACACACACACACACACACACACACACACACACACACACACACACACACACACACTCTGCACAGATAGAGACAGTGATGTGACATTTACCTTCATCAGTTATCAACATCTTGACATTAGTACATCAAACCTGCTGTTTAATAATGAGCTTTGGTCGCCATCTGACTGAACGAATCTGACACTCTTGTCATTCCCTCTTGTCAGAGAGAAAGGTCAGTGGGAAAGTCAAAGAGGTTGAGACCCATGTTTATACATGATTATACTGAACAAAGCTGACATCTAGAAATAGCAACA
This sequence comes from Brachyistius frenatus, assembly GCF_029030835.1. Classification (NCBI taxonomy): domain Eukaryota; kingdom Metazoa; phylum Chordata; class Actinopteri; family Embiotocidae; genus Brachyistius; species Brachyistius frenatus. The sequence continues at coordinate 3,356,606 of NW_027210623.1, forward strand.
CTAAATGAAAGGTTTTGTTAAACTGCAGTATAAACAAAACTGCAGCTCGATAACTTCAGGAACGTTTCGGGGCTTGTGATTGGGCATTTCTATGTGTAATCAGATTTTAAATACTAAATAATATACATATTTTCTATATTCTCTCATTGACAGTGATGCACTGGCAGTCTCTGCAGTCAGTTTTCCTATGGGCCCCCAATTAAAGAGTATTTCTATTATTAAATAATTCGAACATTGCCTCAGTTAACAAAGAAATGTCCATCACAACTTTTAAAGTTGAATTATTTTTTGTGTGAAACACATTTCAACATTCATATATTCAATTTAATATTACATAGGAAAAGTAAAGCCGAAAATACCAAGCCTGAGGCTATATTTTGAAAACCCTAAATTATCAAGACAGCTGCCAAATTGGTAGAAAGTTGTCAATTGACTGAACATTTCAGATGAAAAATAACTTTCTTTATGGTTTAGTTTATGCTCTTCTTAATGCAGACACCACAAATAGTGTCCAGTTAAAGTTTTAAAACTATAATTTTTTAGTGCTATGAAATCCATCCATTCCATATCTCTCATAATTATCCATCACACAATTTCCAAAGTATTTAGCACTTCTAATGACATAGAAAAGTGTTTTTAACACAATTAGATTAGATTACACTGCTTCTTAAACAAGCTGTTGGAGGATAGTTTCGAAGGTACTTTACCCAGGCAGTGGTAAATTGAATTTGATTTCAATTTTTTGCTGATAAATAAATACATTTTAACTGTAAACTTTTAGTTTGTATAGAAGTTTCTAAAGTACCTCGATTCTTGGCTGCTAAGTGCCAAAATCAAACACCACTAAATGAAACACTGAAAGAGAAAAACTCACGAAATTATGTTTGCTAAAAACATACTTTGTCCAATCAGTCATTATCTAACTCCAGTTATATACCTAGTTGTCCTCTTTTATCACTTTAGACTGTTTTTGTCTCTGCTCTGAACACATTTCAATGGCTTTCAAAATAAAAGGTGGAGATCCAAAAGTCAGTTGTTCGATCAATGAATGCATTTCCACTGAATTTAAATTTGTCATCTGTTTTCGTTGCTCTAACTGAAATTTCAAAACCACTTCGGCCTGGCCCCCCAACACATCTGTTGGCTTCATTGTAAACAACAATGAAGTGTGATGTTTGAAAAAAAACAGATCCGCCACCGGTGAACTACGAGCCACCAATCATTTGTAGTCTGCACCCAAAGCGGCTTTTGAATCCCTCCTTCTCTTCCCGCCTCTTCAAATTCATTGGCTGCCAGAGGAGTAGCGACAATGTTTAATGCACCATGCGGTGTCCGGAGTTCAGTCAGTGAGAGGAAGCGCTCTATGTGCTCGGGGCTGTGCTACGTGCACAAACTAGTAAATAACGACTGTTCGTGTGTATTAGAGAAAACCACCCATTTTCTGACAGTTTACGGAGAGACTTGTGGCAGAATGCGGCGATGTTGCTGACCACCTCCTCAGCATCTGTCTCTCGGTGTGGACTTTGACGGGGACGACGGACAAGGGCAAAATGCCACTACGGGAATCAGTAACTCCGCGCTGTCTCGGACGGGGGAGAAAAACACTGATAGCCTTTTAAATATCCACTTTGGATCTACCTTACTACACATCTGGATTTTTTTTTGTTTTGTTTGTTTTGTTTGTCTGCTCTCCATAGAGTATTTCTCTGAACAGTTTTCCTTCCTGAAGAACGGTGACTCACTGCAGGCAGAAGGCGAGCCGCTGCATCCTAATCAGACAGCGGAGAGGACTTCAGCTCATTGACATTACAGTCATACTTTTCTGGAGCACTTTTTTTTATTTTTTTTATTTCCACTGCGCTGCACTGTAGCCTGCGTGTGCATCAGAGGCTTGTGGCTTTTTCTCCTCCACAGAGAGGGGAAGGAGGATACGGGTGGAACCAGCTGAAGTGGTTAGGGGATAAAACTCTCTCTGAACCCTGCTGGAACTGACTGTTTTGATTTTTACACATATTTTTGGACCGTTTGAGCAGTTTCATTTGGTAAGTTTACATTTTATACTTTAAAAAAAAAAAAAAAAAAAAAAAAAGCTTTTCTGTTTGTGCAATGTCCCATCTGAAACCCTGGCTGTTGCTCATTTCCAAACGATTCTTATTTCACAACCATCCCTATGCATGCGGATGCAACAGCTTCTCCCAGGCACCGTTTGAATCTTACAGAGAGACAGAGAGCATCAGTGAGAGAATTACACGGCTGTGCTGAGATGTTGGCAGCTCATTTTTGAATTTTCATAAGGCTCATTTTAAATATCCGGATTATGCGGATTTGTTAATGCGTGTAAGAGGCTCATTTTATACACACTTATTCAAATAGCCGCCACAATAGGCCATCTTCGGTTGAACGCCCGCAGTGTTACCACGTTATTAAAGTTGCCCTATTACAGTTTCAGTCAGCATTCTCATAATGTGTGAATGGACCATTATCCCGTTAAGGTCAGGTAGGGCATTGCACATTGGATATAGATTAAAAAACTGCATTCAGAATCGTGTATTTATAATAATGCACGTAGTAAATAAGCAACAAGGGGAATCATTATTCGCCGGTGTATCTGGGCTGCGCCGAGTGTCTTCCCAAGGTTAACTAATTGACAAGCTTCCCCCATAATTGTGGAGATGAATTACACATGAGTCCTGTTTCATTTTTGGCTTGGCAGTGGATCTGATTTCTTACTGGCAGAATGGTTAGTGTAGCTCGATCTGCTTCTTATTTGAGTGATTAATAGTCACATATATTTATAACACATTTTTTTTTCTGTTTTTCTTCTTAGGTGTAATGAGTGAACACTTACAATGACAATTCTGTTTGGAGACTGGATCGCGATTATTGCTGAGATGAGTCTGGGTGCTCAGCTGAATATAAATTAGGTGTTCAGCACCACAGATTGCTCGCAGAGGAAGAGAGCGACAGAGCAAAGACAATCTACAAAAACAAATGTCAAGGATTCACATGATGAACAGAACTCTTTTTTTGATCTCGAATAATAGAAATACCAAATTTGAAGAAAATATCAACAGGTCAAAGGAAGCGTGAACACAACACAGATTATAGCAGCTTTTACTGAGTGGAGATGTATCTTTCTATTTTCTTTTTCCTCCTATTGTGGGCTCAAGCCCTGACATTGAAAAACTTGAATTACTCTGTCCCGGAGGAACAGGGTCCGGGGACGGTAATTGGGAACATTGCCAAAGATGCCAGACTTGGTCTCGAACAGATTGGGCCGGGAGGACAGGGTAAGAAAGCCAACTTCAGGGTGCTGGAGAACTCTGCCCCGCATCTTATTGACGTGGATCCCCAAAGCGGACTGCTGTACACAAAGCAGCGCATCGACAGGGAAACCTTGTGTAAGAGAAACCCCAAGTGCCAACTCTCCATGGAGGTGTTCGCCAATGACAAGGAGATTTGTATGATCAAAATAGATATTCAGGACATTAATGACAACTCGCCTATTTTTCCTTCAGATCAGATTGATATTGACATTTCTGAAAATGCAGTGCCAGGGACACGCTTTCCCCTGACCAGTGCGCATGACCCAGACGCAGGGGAAAACGGCCTGAAAACCTATCAAATAACACGCGATGATTACAATCTCTTTTCCTTGGAGGTAAAATCCCGTGGGGACGGGACTAAATTCCCAGAATTAGTTATTCAACGACCACTGGACCGAGAAGAACGAAGCCATCACACACTTATTTTGTCAGCGACTGATGGGGGAGAATATCCTAGGTCAGGTACCATGCAGATAAATGTCAAAGTCATCGATTCCAATGATAACAGCCCTGTGTTTGATCAGCCCTCGTATGTTGTGGAAATTCCTGAAAATTCACCCCCTGGTAAAGTCTTGATTGATTTAAACGCCACCGATCCTGATGAGGGCAACAATGGACAAGTAGTCTATTCTTTTAGTGGCTATGCCCCAGAGAGAATCCGGGAGCTCTTCTCCATAGACTCTAGAACAGGGGTCATAAAGATTCAGGGTGAAATTGACTACGAAGAGAGCCCAGTTATTGAGATTGACGTCCAGGCAAAAGATCTGGGTCCCAATCCAATCCCAGGCCATTGTAAAGTCACTGTTAAAGTACTTGACAGGAATGATAACTGGCCATCTATAGGCTTTGTGTCTGTGCGACAGGGAGCCATCAGTGAGGCAGCGCCTCCAGGCACTGTCATTGCTCTTGTCCGTGTCACAGACAAGGACTCAGGCAGGAACGGGCAGCTTCAGTGCAGAGTGCTGGGTAATGTCCCTTTTAAACTTGAGGAGAACTATGATAACTTCTACACAGTGGTGACAGACAGGCCCTTGGACAGGGAGATGCAGGATGAGTTCAATGTCACCATTGTGGCCAAAGATAATGGCATACCTCCTCTGAATTCTACAAAATCCTTCACTGTAAAGATTCTGGACGAGAATGACAATGTTCCTCGCTTTACAAAGTCAGTCTACCTTCTTCAGATCCCTGAGAACAACATCCCTGGAGAGTACCTGGGCTCAGTTCTGGCTCACGACCCAGACCTTGGCCAGAATGGCACAGTGTACTACAGCATAATCAACTCCAATGTGAGTGGGGGCGATGTCAACACCTACGTTAACGTGAATGCTGCTAATGGAGCCATCTATGCTGTGAGATCGTTTAACTATGAGCAAATAAAGTACTTTGACTTTAAGGTTCTTGCTAAAGATGCAGGATCTCCACACCTAGAGAGCAACGCTACGGTGCGGATCAGTGTTCTGGATGTCAACGACAACATCCCAGTCATAGTTTTGCCGCTTCTCCAAAATGACACGGCTGAAATCCATGTTCCACGTAATGTTGGTGTTGGCTACATTGTTACCACAGTGAGGGCGGTGGACAATGACTATGGTGAGAGTGGGAGGCTCACATATGAGATCTCTGATGGCAATGAGGAGCACCTCTTTGAGATCGATCCGGTGACTGGGGAGGTGCGAACAGCCCACCCATTCTGGGACGACGTGAGCCCCATTGTGGAGCTGATCATCCGAGTGTCGGACCACGGCAAGCCAACTCTAACTGCTGCCGCCAGACTCATCATCAAGGCCTCCAACGGACGTCCTCCTGATGGACTCCCGCACATGAAAGACAATCAGAACTGGGACATGTCTCTGCCTCTTATTGTGACTCTAAGCATCATATCTATCATGCTTCTGGCTGCCATGGTGACCATAGCTATCAAGTGCAAGCGGGAAAACAAGGAGATCCGAACTTATAATTGTCGCATTGCAGAGTACTCGCACCCTCAGCTGGGGAAAGGCAAGAAGAAGAAGATTAACAAGAACGACATCATGCTGGTGCAGAGCGAGGTGGAGGAGCGGGATGCCATGAATGTGATGAATGTGGTAAGCAGCCCTTCCTTGGCCACCTCTCCCATGTACTTTGACTACCAGACACGCCTGCCACTCAGCTCACCAAGGTCAGAGGTCATGTACCTCAAGCCCACTGCCAATAACCTCAGCGTGCCCCAAGGCCACGTGGGATGCCACACCAGCTTCACAGGCCCAGTCACCAGCACTACAGACACACCTACTAACCGCATGTCCATCATACAGGTAAGAGAAATTGCACTCTTCTCCCTCACTGTAGTGCCACCGTTTCCACGTCACAAAAAAGCTCCCATTTCCTATATCAGTATTTGCCCCTTGTTTTGTAAAATGAAAGACAAGGAAGACAAGGACAGGCAGAGGCAGAGAGGCCCAGGAGCACTGAGAGAAAGAGAAGAAAGGGAGGGCTGAGCATTAGAAGGATTAAACAGTCATTCTGGTGCTCTCTTAGAACAGAGCCAGCAACATCAACACAAATCAGTTGTGCTCGAAATCCGTCACGGCAGGCTTTTGAAATCCGTTTTTATGTAGAAATTTGTCATTAATCACTCAATCACTGTCATTTCATCCCTGTGGAATAAAGAGTTTAGCCTGTCGCAGAGTTACAACAAGTATATGTTCTTTTTAGGACCAATGCCAGTTTAAACGTCGCCATTATTGCATTAACGTCTTCTCGCATTAATCCAATAATTAGATTTAAATTGTTTCTTTTTTTAATTTACTTATCTGTATATTGTATTTATATACATCTACACTGTAATCGTAAAAGCTGGGAGGTCTTATTATGCGTGTAAAGTTACTGCAAGCAGTGACTGAGGTATGTTCGGTGCGTCATGAAATTCCATATCTCTCGTGGTTTATTCGAGTGATTTTAATTCCTAGAGATTACGAGATTGTACTTATTTTCACGGCTACTTTATACGTTTTTGTGTGGAGTACTTGGGTGCATAAGCCTCTAACGTGATAACTTCTCTGTGTCTTTAGCCATAAACCCATTAAAAGTCTGTCGTGTCAGACGAGGATTAAAGCCAGCTTAAGACAGTGGGATGTAACTCTGGGGATAATGGGCAGTCGTAACAAAGTTAACCATTGTTCCCGTGTTTACCTAATGTTTTGGTCGAGGCAGACGGCCGCCCACCGTGATTCTGGTTCTGTCCGATGTTTCTGCCTGTTAGTTTTTACTGCCGCAAAGTGCTTCTTAATCGGGCAATTGTTGGGTTTCTCTTGATAGTTCTGTAATGTTGTGACCTTGCTATGTGAAGTGCCTCATTTGGCAACATAGAAATAAAATTGAATTGAATTAACAGACAAAAAAAATTATGTTCGTATTATAATTTGATAGAAATGATGACTGCAGTGAGGTTTATTATTATTATTATTATTATTATTATTATTATTATTATTATTATTATTATTATGTTCTACCCATTCTGCAATATTATAGAGTGACAATATTCCCAAGTACCTTTTGACGAACTTTACCTATTAGTGTCTACATGAAGCTCTCTGCTGCCTTTTGTATTCCACTCTTTTCAGTGGATGTGGATGTGACGATGACTGTGATCAAATGTGACATGTTCCCACCAGGGAGGAAGGCCACTGTCTGTTGTTCTCACTCAGTCTCAGCCCAGCTTCTATTATGAACCAGCTGCATAGGGCAAGGGTCAGCACAAAGACCGTTAAGTCTTCCTAATCACAGCGACAGAATAATTGCTAGTCCATTCTGCAGTCTGTTTCTCTGCTAATGTAGTGATGATGAATTGGACTGCGTGAGGCTGTCGCACTCCCATTTTGTGAACTTCCTTTTCTCTCTCCCTTCAGACTGTCAAAGGGAAAACAAGCAGGAGCAGCAACAACACATTCCTTAGTGTCTTGTTTACAGAGGGTCCCCTCGATGCATCAGGCGTGCAGGGTGCTCTATTGTATTATTCAACAGAAACCTGTGTAGAGGGAGATGGCCTGAGGCATTAAGTTTCTTCAGAAGCTGTACAGGAGCGTATCACTTTCCTCCCTCCTCCCTACTACATCCTCCTCTCTGCTCTCGTGGACAGTAAGTAACCTGAGTCAGGAGAGTGGCTATGGGAAAAATGTCAGGAAACAAAGACAGAATTCCCCTTCCATCGATCCCAAGGCCTCTCAGCCCATCTGTCACTACAGTTGCCACGGACAAAAGGCTAAATAGGAAAAATAAATAAAGAGATGGACAAAGTGCGAGAGCATATTGTCTGCTCAGTCAGTTTTACAAGGGCACCTTAGTGCTGTTGTCTTCATCAGCACCTAGTAGAGCCACTGTACTGTAGCTGTCTGTAACCTCCAGGCTTTCCCCCGTACTGCTGCTGGCCTCTAATGATGTTTTATAGGGGTGCACAGGCAGACAGGCTGGGAGAGGGGAATAATATGAACACATCAGCTGAGCTCTGCTGGCCTTATCATTGTCACCACCGTGCCAGCACCCGGCCCAGTGGAGAGCTTCATTTCATTTGTGAAGAGAATTCCTGGGATAAGGAGATGGATGATACGTAATGATGCCTAATTCCGCTTAAGGCGTTGAAGGGAATTACTTAGTGTGGAATAAAGGTTAAAACCAATCGGCAGCAGAATTCCTCCGTGCTCAGGAGGAAGGGATTGCAGTAATTCGCTACACAGAGTTCGCCCGTGCCCACTCTGTCTTGAATATGTTTTAGGATTTTGTTGCACATTGCGGTTAGCTTCGGCAGCTGTGCCAAGTTGTGGCCCACTGACTGGTTCACAAGTCAGTCAGTCTGTTGTTTCTGTTACCTTTTTGAACCTCACTGCGGCCAAACATTCAATGTCTCCTATGTTATTACTTTTAAATGGCCCATAATTTATCATATTGACTTGTTTGGATAGGTTTTTGACAGTAATTGGATTCGCCATCAACCTATAATTAAAAAGAATCCTGTCTCAGTGGGAGACAATCTAAGTTAATAAAGCGCAAGTGGTACAAAAGCAAAGGGGGTGACAGAAAGGCTCTGCAAACTGCCTTTAGGTGGCGGCATTCTGCCTTGTGTGTGGCACGGAGATGAGGGTGGCAAGGACAAAAGGGGCTCCAGTCACTGCTGAGTTAACATTGTCACTTGGTAAGAAAGTCTCCTACTGCCCTAATCAAAAATGCCAGACATGCATATATAATATATATTGTACTATATTTTCTGGACTTGCCTGTTTCACAGTATTTTACTACAAATGTTTTGAATAACTGTCTCTGAATTTATACCCACAGTGGAACCATGATGTTTGAAATTTGCTTAATTTTACCACATATAAGTTCGGAAAATGAAATTAGAACAACTTATAGTAAACTAAATGGTTTTGTCAAAATGAGTCGAGACATAATGCTATTCAGTGAATTTAAAGATGGGTGAAAAAAGCTGTTAAGACATGTGACTGTGATCATTTAAGCAACGTGTCTACTATACAGGAGATACAATTTTCCCTCCTTTGATCTGTTTAGGTTGAGCATTTGCATGCCAACAATGTAGCTAGAGCAGATGTTGAAAATGGATGCTTCAAGGAATGGTCTTACTCTGCATAATTCAGGGAGATTGTGTATGCGTGTGTGTCTGTGTGTGCATGCGCGTGTGGGTGTAACGTCATTTTGTATTCCAGGCATGTGATTTAAGCCTTTAGCTGGCAGGCTCCGTGACAGAGCCCCTCTCTTTTATGAGCGCGACAATCTTGCATTTGTCCGAACCTTGAAACACCCTTCCTCCAAGAAACACACTCACTTGTGCACACAAACACACTGATGCACATGTAACCGGACTTGGGCTGTTTTTGAGGATTCCATCGAAAAGTCTTATCCAAGCCTCCACTGTATATTGTATTGAAATTGCTCCCACACTTCAGTGGCCACTGAGGCCGTGAATAGAAAAGCACTCTTTATTTCATTTCTCTGCCTTCATCTTTAGATAACTGCTTTCCTCTGGAGCTTTCTATGGAACAAGTTTGGTAAACCAGTACATATTGAGACCTGCATGCAGACAGGATAGAACAACTCACCAGCTAGATGCACAAATACGCATTTATAGGAATAAGCAACAGTTCAAGAAACCATTTGTAATTTGTGTACATTTGTCCCTGAGTTGAGCTTGTGAGTCACTAGGCCAGATTTTGTTTTATTTGAGGTTACCAGAACATAAAATAATATCAGCTTGCCTCAGGGTATATCTTCACATTTCCTCAAATAAACCTGCTGCTACTGTACATAACACTACATGCTGAAATTCTGAATTATTAATAGGCAGTTTTATTTTTCTTCCTCTCCCCCAAAGCTCATGATAGATACAATTGAGAGGAAGTGCAGTCAGACCACAGAGTTTTGCTCGAGGGAACAAGATAAAATTATGTTATTTCTATTTAACCCAAATATAGAAATTTTGTCACTGAATGTTTAGCAGCCATGACTGCTATTTCATCTATTTCATTTGCAGAGTTGCTTCTTCAAAACACATGCATCACAATGTCTTGAAGCTGTAGCAGCTCTCTAAAGCGCAGCACAAAACAGCAGCTATATTTGCATCTTCTTTCATTAATAAATCATTATGTTTAACAAATCAAAGGGAAGCGGAAGATGTCACGATAAACATCGGAGGTCTCTGGCTACAAATTTGTGAACATGGTGGAAGAGGAGGGCAGAACACAAGGTAATTGGGAAACAGGCGTTAGTTACTTTCTGATATGAGCAGAATTTTAACATTCATTAACTTTTCTTGGGTCTTTTCCTTTCCTGAAAGAAAGTAGAGATGACGGTAGTGACCTCATATATGTTGTTGTTTTTCACTCTCCTGTGTGGCAATGACATTTTCACGTTTTTTAAAAGATAAAAACTGAGAACATGTCATCTGGTAGTAATGTCTTAATCTTCCCACTCACTTTGAATGTTTTCTTTGACTAATATTTCCAATAGACTGAGGCTAAAAACTGTACTTTGCAATTGTTACGCAATAACGTGTTCATTACATATATAGATATTATGAGTACCCAGGAAATGTGCTTGAGGTTTAAGGCAGCTATGGAAGTGAATGTTTTATTTATTGCAAGTTTTCAAAAATCCACGTAACCCTGCTTAATAATTGAAATATAGGCCCCTGACTACGCTCACCACTACCCACAATTTCCCCTTGTAACTTAAGACAAACTCCAGTGGAATCAAACTGCAGACAGAAATAAATATTTAGAAGACAATGATATGCGTAAACAGTACATTGGTCTTATTGGTCAGCCACTAAATAGGCTGTCAGCCAGCTGTTGAGCATTCAGATGGACACGGCATTAATCTGTGCTGCATAACTTCATTATCTGAACAGACCTCCCCAGCTGTTAATGCAGGGCAACAAAGGAATTTTAGTTTTTGAAAGTGTAGAAAAACGAGGCAGGATATGAGAACACAAGTTAACCTCTATGATGGCCAGATTGGCCGGACATATTAAACCAATTTGCTTGGTTCAGTAGGAAGCAGCCTATTTGAGATGACATAGGCATGATAATAAGACTGTGGCTTGTCAGTAGACATTCGCTCTCAAGTTATTGTGTGTTTGCGTATGCCTGAGTCTGTGTGAGATAAAGGGGACGTTGGATGATCAGGACTCTTTTACCTAAGTCACTGACACCGGAGATTCTGACTATTGGGTCATTCTGTTGAGCAGTAAGTGCTGTTGATTTACTTGCTTCACTTTTCATAGGCAGTCTACCAATTCCTATGCAACTTTGAGGCTGTTTTCTTGTATGACGGTGTGTTTTGTTTACCTGACCCCTCTCCGATGGCCTATTTCTATTGCACTGCAGGTGCATGCCTACTCCGGATGGATTTTTGTGTTTGTTTTAGGACAGTCCTTCAACTGTTATGTAGATGTATCCTGTTTTAAATATCAAGCTCTTCAATTCATGATATTTCATATAGTAAAAAGAAGAACATGACAAAAACAAAAACAAATAATATCTGGACATCCCCCAGTTACATTGATGCTGCTGGCATTGTGCTAAAACAAGTCAGGCACAAGGAGCAAACATAGCATCAACAGAAGTCACAAAAACACGAGAACAAAACGTAACCTTCACAGTGGAGGAATCCAAGATTCTGCTGCCGTGTGTGTGTGCACGCGCGTGTACGTATGTGCACGAGCACATGCACGTGAGCTACCACCAACTGCACTCTGAAGCACCCGTCTTGCTGGTTCCCTCAGATTGAAATGGGCCTCCCCGTAGGGGCCGCCTGCCCCCTGAAGGCTCTTAGATCTCTCCTGGGCTCTGTGGACTTAACGTTTTATGCAGCAGGGTGCCTCAGCATCAACAGATAGGTATAGATAGGAGTGACCACACAGTAACGTGCAGCAAAATGCACAGCAGACAGAAGCCGGCAAATGTATACATGGCATGGCAATGTATTCTTTGAACTGCCAGCAGCTGGGTCTCCTTGCTGTAAATCAAACACTTTCAAAGTCAAACAAAGTAGAACCGGCTCTGCTGTGTCTTGGCTACGGTCCAACCTTAGAGAGCTTTTATTTCTGCCACATCTTCCTTCACTGTGCCCCCTAGGCATGTGCTGTAGAAACAACACGCAGCTCAAAGAATGAGTTATGTGAATCTGTTCTCACCTTCTATCTCATTAGTATAAGAGAAATGATTTATCCCTCTCTGCCTGAATCTCTCTCTCCTTGTCCTTGCCTTTTACAGTTCAGCACTTCCTCAGCTACATCAGTAATGTGATTAATTGATTGGAGGATATACGATGAATACCATCTCATTTGCTTTAATTTCACCTAACTACATGTCAAAACAAGCTGTTATAAAACAACTTCTTCTCCCTCGTACAATCACCAGAGTGCATTACATTCGCCCATTCAAGAAATTACAATTGCCCTGCAATTTGAGTAGTATTTTTCTAAACAGTGTAACCCTGCCTGTGTATGTTTGTGTGCACATGGTACGAGAAACTCTGACACTCTAATGGGTGAGATCCCACTGTCCCCGCTGGTGTTGGAAGCACAGTTTGAAATCGGACTCCCATGTCCAAAAGCCCTGTGTGTGTCTGAAGAGAATTGACAGCCACTGTGTTTTGCTGTGGCTCTCGTGTGTTTGTGGCAACATGAGTGAATGAGTCGGCACTCTCACATGCTATTGCCTAAACAAAAGGCCCACTAAGTGGTGGGCACACAAGATTTGTCGTCAAATGTCGACTGTGTCGGCTCTTTGGGGTAGCACTGGCGACACAGAGTGCTAATGGTGTATCGAAAATGCTATATCTGACTGGTCTCATCTTTTTCTATTATACCACACCGATGTACTCAATTGGCCCCTCACCGGGTTTATGCCTTAGCAAGAAATCTTTTTGGGGCCTTTAGCATTCAGATCAATTGCTGGTTTGCTCCGTTTCGTATTGATTTTTGCTCTGTTTGGTCCTGAAATACTGTTTTTCATTATCTAGTGCTCTGAGCATTGTTTAGTTAAAAAAAAAAGAACTAGTGCTTGCTCCCTCTTCCCGACTTTCCCCGGCTCTTGCTCTGACTCTCCGTTTTGGATTCCCCCGTCTTTCTCTCTGCTCTTGTCATCTCAGATAAGTGTTGCAATTGCTCATGCTACTGACGACCCAAGCCAAATTCATAATGATGAGATTATCTTGTCAACAGTACAGGGTGTATATGTCTCCTGTATTGATCTGCGCACAGGCCTAATAAATGAAGTACCACGATGGAAGCGTTGGTTCAATGATAACTCTGAACAGATCTTGCTATTTATACACTCTCAACACCACTGAGATGATGAATGGAACTTTTTCCTTTTCTGCTGCCCCTCTCTCCTCTCCTCTCCTCTCCTCTCCTCTCCTCTCCTCTCCTCTCCTCTCCTCTCCTCTCCTCTCCTCTCCTCTCCTCTCCTCTCCTCTCCTCTCCTCTCCTCTCCTCTCCTCTCCTCTCCTCTTCTCTCCTGCACGTTGTCTGAAATGTGTCCTCTTTGAGGTCACGTTGACATGCTGAGTCGATGTACTCCCAGGTGGAGAGACATGGGTGCTGCTGTGGGAGGAACCAATCAGATAGACTGCCAGGGAGAGAGAGTGCGGAGGAAACAAATTACCAGCGCCGGAGCCAGGGCCTGTGTGTGTGTCTTTAAATGACTGAGGTTTGAAGGGGAGTTTATGTATGCATTTGAAGAGAAGGTCAGCAGGGTTTAGAGCCTGAGATTATGTGTGATTGTTTCTTCTGTGGGCTAGCTGATTAATGCTAAAGCTGGTCTGACAGATTCCTAATGCACCATAGACACACTTAAAAGAGACAGAGAGGAACTGGCGTCCAACACTTCTAACAACAAAGCATTATCCTAAAGCCTTTTCTGTCAGCTTTTACCCAGGTGTATGGACAGTATTCGCCCAGTCTTCAATTCCCTCTTTGTCTGGCTCATGCTTTGCAAAGATACCTCCCTGACCTGATACATATACAGTAGATAGGTCACCTTGAAGTGAAACACAGTCCATCTGCTGTGTGTGTGTGTGTGTGTGTGTGTGTGTGTGTGTGTGTGTGTGTGTGTGTGTGTGTGTGTGTGTGTGTGTGTGTGTGTGTGTGTGTGTGTGTGTGTGTGTGTGTGTGTGTGTGTGTGTGTGTGTGTGTGTGTGTGTGTGTGTGTGTGTGTGTGTGTGTGTGTGTGTGTGTGCGTGCGCGCGTTTGTGCAGAGAGGGAGAACCCAGGTGTGTGTGTGTGTGTGTGTGTGTGTGCGTGTGCGCACTCGTGCATGTATTAATGTTAGACATATGCGTGCATCCTCTTCTGTATTTGTGTGTTTATATATCTGGTCTCTGCTCTGGGCTTTGGGGAAATATCAAATCCCTTTCATCCACTGAATGGCTCTTCCAACATCAATTCAAACGGAATAATTTTGTTCTTTAATGTCTTTGTTCACAAGCTCTCAGCTTCTGTCTTGTTAACCCACAACCTAGACCACAATTTGTGTATGGTTTGTTTCAATGCTAAATTTGAAAAAAACTTGTTTTATTTATTCGTTATTTGATACAAGTACAAGATAAGAGGCCTTATCAATAGTTGTTTGAAAATGCTATGGTGAAGGTAAAGTCAAAGACTGGCTTACTATAAATCACAAGCATGATGATTTAGTTATTCCTCCAAACACTGGTGGATACAGACTTTTGGGTGATGGATTTTTGTATTTTAGTTTATTTAATCATTATTTTCCGATCTCTGATTATTTCTAATGTATGAATCCCCATCATCTGAAGATGGAAAACATTAAAGATATAACAAAAGCATTGGATTTTTTTTTTCCTTTAAAGTAAATTTTGCATAACTGCTGCAATAACTGAAACCAAATTACTAAAGCATTAAGTCATGTCTTCTTTTGATTTTGTGCAAAGTAAAACATACTTGAACAAAAAAAAATAAGAAGCCTCTTGTTAACCATAAAGTTGCCTTTAGTACGACAAACTAACAATCCATCTTTTTATAATATATCATAATAGGCGATTATAGTTTTGTTAACATTTAGGAAAAGATGCTTATTTGTTTTCTTGCCATGAGTTTGAAGAGAAGATTGATACCACTCTCATGTCTGGATGGTAAATATGAAGCTACAGCCAGCAATCTGTTAGATTAGCTTACAATAAAGACTGAAACAGGTGGAAGTAACTGGCCTGGCTCGGTCCAAATATAACAAAATCCATGTATTGTCATGTTTTAAGCAGAATCAGTAAATTGTCATATCCCAAAAAACAAACTAAATTGTAAAACGAGTTTTACTAGGGTTCATGTGCTGAACTATTTCATGACTGAAATAGTGACTGTTATGTGGATTGGCACTGGAATATTGTTGTCAGCACAAGGTCCATATTTAGTGTACAGATGTTAAAGTGGAACCAATCTTCTGACCTAACTCGGAAAGAAATCGAACAATTTACCAAACTGTCAAAATCATTGCTTCAAAGTGAATTATTCTAAACTGTTGTTCAACTGCTATACTACATTCGTGTTTTTTCTTATTCAGAGTTACATGCGCGATCTCACCTGTGTAACAGCTTTGGATTTTTGGGCTGAGTTGGCTTTGGATTAATGAGGGTGACGGAAGGTCAGTGCTGACTCAAGACTTCAGTTAACCGCAACGCCATTGTACCTATTGATGAGCCAGTACTGAATGATTTGTAGCTTACACACCAAGATCACATACTGCACCCTTTCTTTTCTTTTTTTATGCTTTTCCTCACAGTTTCAAAGGTGTGTACAAAATTTAACATCAAGTGAAGTCCTCTATCTCCCATTGCTCATTAATGTTTTCCCCCAAAGTTTTCATATTTTCCTTTATCAATAATCATAAGACTGGTCCCAGCTGTAAGCTGCCCAGACCAGCTACTTCGATGTGTCGACACAAAATGTCTCAAGTAGTGAGGGACAACAACACTGCTATTTTAGAGAGCTGGCAAACTGCTGCATTAGGGATTTTTGTATGTTGGAAAAAATATCTATGCCAAAAGCTACATTTATCATTTACTCCTGGGGCTAAACTGCCACAGATGTGGATTGTATTGATAGGAGTACAAACAGTATCGCCCCTCCTTTCCTGAGCAGCAAAGTTTCCTCTGAGCTTCAGGGATGGCAGCTGAGACCGAATTGGCTGCTCAACTGTTGTCACTGTTGTTATATTTATAAAAGATAATGCTGGTAGGAATCGCAGGCATACAGTAATGATATGGCAGAAAATAATTGCAAATTTAAAAAGCTCTGTAATTCTTAAGCAATATTAGAATGAGGAATGCTTCTTGCTCTTTTAACATTTGTCCAAAAAACTGTTTTTTGGTTTGTTTGAAAATAGAAATAGGGTCACAACCTCTTCCAGTCAGACTCTTTTTTTCTAGAGGCTATGTGATTTAGAGCAATTTTGTTTCATGTCTGGGTCCCATTTAATTATTTTTTGGTTTGGTGCCATGTTGACTGCCAACGCCAGAACAGACTGCCTCATTATATTGCTCTGCACACAGGTATGACTGCACTTCATTATACTTGCTCGAGAATAACACACACACACACACACACACACACACACACACACACACACACACACACACACACACACACACACACACACACACACACACACACACACACACACACACACACACACACACACACACACACACACACACACACACACACACACATTCTCAGCCTACCAGTTCATTAATGTACTCTATGTTTATGTAATTAAATATACATGCTATATTCCACTCTGCTCTCCCCGTGAAAATATATGGGGTGCTGGTATAGTAATTTGGCTTTTTTGGAATGCCATTACAAAAGACAATAACATCCTTTCAGTTGATTCAAGTGACTCACTTGCTAGTTAATAAGTGCATCTCTTCACTGGGACCACACACACACACACACACACACACACACACACACACACACACACACACACACACACACACACATTCATCACTTCAGGGGGCATTACACTGACTTACATTTATATGTATTATGTATATGTATTACATTTATAAACTTACCTTAGCCTTTAACAAAGTCTTTACCCTAAAATTTTATGATTTATATGATGTTATTTAAACTTGCTTTTGGGCCCATAAGAGAGGTGGGTCCACTCACTGTGACTGTAAACAGATTTTTGTCCCCACAACATGAATAATACAAGTATACACACACATGCACGCACACACACACACACACATACTTACACATAACCTCACACATGTAGACACCAATTCCCTGGGGTGGTAGAAGAGGATTATGGCTGACTTCTCACTCAGTTCCAAAACCCCAGGGTCAGTCCTATGAACTGACTCAATTTGAATTTAGTTTGCAGCCTGTTACGATATGAATTGTGCCAATGCCACCCTTATGAAACTAGAATTTATTTTGCTTTTTGAATATCCCACTCCCATAGCATTTTAGGGGGTCTCACATCCAGCTTGCCTAAAGACAAATGTACAGCAGCTGGTAAGAGCAGGCACTGTACATTTACACCATTGTATTCCTAGAGCTTATAATTTGTGTTTTATGGGAAGAATCAGAGGATTAAATGTTATGTTTATTTTTTAAAAAGACACGTGAATAGATGACTAAAAACAATACTACACACATTTAATGAAAAACTAATTATTTAGATATAATTTGCATCAAAAGAAAGTCATTTGCATGGTTGAAAGAAATATCAAAACTGTCCTGTCACCCCTCAATAAACACTATATTCTGTACGGGTGGAGAGAAAGTGGCAATGTCACAAACACCACAACTCTACTCCCTCCTGCAAATACAAAACTGTTACAGTACACATGTTTAAACAGGGAAGTAAAAGAGCCTTGAAGTATATATCAGCTTCGGAGTGTCTCAAACATATTGAAACACAATTTTTTTTTATTATACAATCAATATTCATGAATACTTATTTGCATTTCCCTCGATCTGGATGACTGTGTATAATCAGTCTGCTTGTCTACAAAATATGGTCATTTTATTCTGTTACAGAGGTATTGGTTTTTCGACTGAAACACTCATCTTGAATTCCATTTATTTGATTTCATACGACAGGTGGGTTGTAAAATGGGTCACAATCAAATTGTTTTTTATTTACTTCCATGTAGCAACAAAAGATGTTGACAGTTTGCCATAGTGTAGAGCCTCAGTTATGTGTTTCCAATGTGGCAGCTTATTGTAATCTTCACCTGGGGGGATGTTGGTCAACACTATAATAGTTTATGGGTAATGTTCTTTTCAGTTAGATTAGGATGATTCATTCAATAACAGATTAATCAGCCTATTAATAAATCAATTACATGCAAAGGAGTTAAAAACAGATCATTATATTTCTTTTTTGTGGTAAACAGATTATTCTGTATTACTACATGCTTATTAAGGCAAGCTTTCTGAGACATTTTGTTTATGCAGGATTTAGCTTGCCCCATCATTTTTTTTTTTTCATGCACTATACGCTAGTGCGTTTTGATTTCCAGCACCTGTAATAGTATGTGTGTGGAATGTGTGCGTAAGTGAGAGAGAGAGACAAACAAGTTCAAGGATATGCACTCACTGCCTAGGTTTGCATTTTATTATAATTATTATTATAATTATATAAGTTGATTCGCAAGATGATAATGACAGGCTGCAGAGTAAGTTTAACAATGCTTTGTTGACCATCTCTCAGACTCAGGCTCTATTTATCCCTCGGAGTGTTCTTTTCATGCTCTTTAAAGGTAATTTCGTCTCCAAAATGAAATGACAAACATTACTATAAATGGACGAATGTGTTTCAAAAAAGCAGCTCTTACAAATGATGGACTCTTTCGTAGCTGTAGCTCTTTAAGGCAAATGCAGCAAACCCAGTTGTGCATAAGGCAACTCAGAAATGTGACCGAAGTGCTCATTTGTAGACAGAAGGGAAAATTATATGTATGCTAGCTCAGGCTCGTCTTCAAAAGGAATAATGAATGAACAGTATCAGGCTATTTTTCCTTTTCCCTTTTCACCTGCCGTTGACTTTAGTTGTCTGCTCAGTATGAAGTTTGAATAAGAAGTTAACTCTTTCCATTGCTTTCTGTTCTCTTTTCTTTATATTTAATGTGTTTCTTTTTTGAAACTGATGATGAAATATGTTGTGCCACTAAAGCAACCTGATACTTTCCACTGGGCTCCTATAGGTATCTCTAATGACACTCTATGGTCAACCAAAATAATAGACAATCAATGAGAGTGGTTGCATATTAATTATGAATATTGTATGTTTGCTTGTTAGCCATGAATATGCAAGGAAGAGATCATGCTGTTTATGCAACTGCCTCCAAAGTGCTACTTAGCCCTATTTAATGAAGGAATAAGCCTCATTCCCTCCAAATGAATGTGAACACACACTGACACAAAGACTAAAAAGAAATGCAGTTCTGTTATGAATTATGAATTACGGGCAAACTATGATTAACACGATGAGACTATTGAGTTTGATTAGAGGTGTTAGACTGAATCTCCAGCTTCATAATAAACCATCAGTTTTACAAAAAGCCCTATAGTAGTTCTATTAAAAAAAACAAAGTCAAAATTTGTCAATGTTGCTTCAACTAACACATGCATGTGGGTGACTTTATGCACCTTGAGTTGTGTCAGATTTGTTGGACTGAAGTTGAGATCATTACAATTAGAGATGGGGAGGGGAGGATAAACTGTCAGTAAGAGAGATACTTTAAATGACTAATCGCTATAGGGATGGGACAAATAATCAATATATTCTGATAGAGTCTCTGGTGATATGCTATCTTTACCCTGGCACTGATTTCATAGCATTTTCTCTTGTTAGTGAGACAGCTCCTTCCTCTCCTGCAGACATTTCTGAAATAATCCTTGCTGCATAATGATCAGTGTCAGCTGTCCATAAAAAACTGAAACCTGTTCAGGATACATGCATAAAAAGGACACATTATTGTACATGCATCAAGTTTGTTTAAACCCAGGTTACATGGAGCTTATATAATCTCAAATGTTCACATGACAGTGACAAACATTGTGGTTTAGAAGAAAATCAACTGACTTTATGCAGGTGACTCACTGTCGGTAATCATTCTGCACAAAACCCTGCTGAAAGGGCTTGCTTATCTCGTACTGTGGCCTGACCGGCAAAAAGCATATGAAGTCAGTCAAGACTGCCACTGAACGTTACTTCACAGATACCAAGCAGCGGGAGTTGAGGCATTCTGCATCTCAACATACTCAAATAATAAGGACTGTAACTCAACACAAAATTTACATTTGAAGAAGAAAAATGCAGAATTTGTATAAATTTATCTTAAAAAAACACTCAACCTAACTCATGGGCTGTAAAACCCACTTTAAAACTGTAAAATAAAAAGGATAGACTATATTTTTTCCAGCTAAAACTAGCAGATCTAAAGGATCACAGTACAAGTGGTGTTGTTCAGATGAATAACCCAGCAGACTGGGTGTGAATGCCCCCTCACTGGTGACTGGCTGCCCTGCAAAAAGAAATTTAATTTAGTCTTAAATTCATCCGGAGGTGTGCTCAGCATGCATGCTTGATTTTTAGCTGTGCCTCATGCCATTTATACAGTCGCATACAGTTTACACTTAGGAGATACCAGTTTAACTACTATTTTGAACCTCTGTCAACAACAACAGCTCACCTGGGAACCTTGGAATTATGCTGAAGCTTTTGTTTGAGTGTTTCTGACATGTAGTGGAGTTGCAACTAGCAGACAATATAGCAGCTCATTTTTCTTTTTTGCTTGTTATTCTTTGGAAGACATGCTTCAAAATAATTTGTTGTAAGAATTATTGCACAAGATGCGCTTTTTTTTGGTACCTGTTTTACCAAGGCTTTCTTTGTGGGATAGTTCGTGGTGCGTGAATGATCAAAATTTAGCCAAATAATTTACCCTCCAAGTGAGTCGCAGCCTAATTACTGGCATTTTTAAAGTAATTTAGGGTTGAAGACAAGAATCATATAAGTCCATGTGCAGTACACTATCAAAATGTCAAAAAGAAACCACTGCTGCCTGATGGTGGAATATAGGAAAGGCTGTGGCTGCATATTATCGGGCTGCATAACTTGCCTTCCAGATATACAGTGAACCCTCGTTTTTCGCGGGGGTTACGTTCCAAATAGAAACCGTGATAGGCGAAATCCGTGAAGTAGTAACCTTTATTTTACAATTGAAATAGATAGAACTGGACATTAAATATATCTACGTTACATATAGTCGTAATGTGATTTCAATGCACGATGCAAATCCGTGAAGCAGCGAGACCGTGAAAGGTGAACCGCGTTATAGCGAGGGTTCACTGTAAACTATGTCCAAACAATACAGAACTTGAAATCCAAAATTGTCCTTGAATGTGAAACATATTTTTTCAAAGACTATTTCATCATTAAGTACTGTCCAGAATCATTCGTTTAGGTGTCCATCTGGACCTGTAACACCACAGTATGGTTGAAATCAGTTCCATGTCCGTTTGCTGGCATCAGCAGCACTGCCTTACTTGTCTGGAAGTCATTTGGACCAGACCTCCTCTAAGTTATTTGGAAGATAGTGGAGGATACTTAGCAGGCAGTAGACTGTGATGGCTTTAAGTTCACTTAAGCCCATTCATTGATTAGTCTGTTATCTCCAGGAAGATGTTTCGATGCTAATTAGATCTGATCACTTACAATTGCTCCTCAGCCACTAGATAATCAATGCAGTCTAATTATTGTCTTGTTTCTCCGCCCCTTTTTCCTTACTTCCTTTATCATCCTCTTACTTTGCTGTTTTGCTTTCTTGTTTCTGTTCTTTTTTTGCAAACCACTTTTCTCCGCCAACTTATTTTCTGTCCTCTAAAGTCAGTTCTCTCTGTTTTATTCTTTGTTCCTTTTTGGCTGTTGCTGAACTACTTTAAGAGTTTTCCAAAAGGAATAAACTAGATCTCCCTTGGTGCTAATGTCACTCACATACAAACACAAGAGAGATACAAAGTTGATCAAATGCAAAACTGCAGTCTAGATCTTTTCGGCTTACTGACAAGGGTAGATTAGGAAGTGCACACACCGTCTGACCTAAAGAAATGCATGAACTCACACGCATACACTCAGATTGAGAGTTATATGTGTTTTGTAGAAGACAGTAAAGGACAAATGCATGTATCATACCTAGCAGGGTAGGTAGAGGGAGGGGGTGTACTCTTGTTCCTGTGAATAAAAGAGAGCTGTCCAATGATCTGTGAAAGAGAAGCTGCAATTTGTCCTCGTTCACCAACCCTACGTAAGATATCAAATACACACACAAACACGCACACACACACACACACACACACAAAGACAGATATACACAAACATAGTCCCATAGAGAAGAACAGTGCCCCAAAATGCACCAACATGCCCTGAGAGTAGAATAGCACTCCAATATGCTCGTCCCATTTGTCTCAATCGGCCTGCTGTCTGAGCGGTCAGTCTTAGGGCCTCAATGGGAATACAGAATAGAGTGCAGCTTTTTACACTTACTCAGCCTCACTGTACTCAGTATCTCTGACCTTTGTGGCCTTGCTCCATGGGCTAGATACATCGCATTCACCACAATTTAAGAACATGCTTTTGCAATTGTAAGCCACGCTAACCAACAACCTAACCTCTGCTGATTTTTACACGAAGTAGATTGACCCATAACTGCTGGATTAATCTTGTACTGAATAGGTTCACTGCTTCTCTGAACCTTTGAGGTCAAAGGCTCATGCTTAAGGTCAATAAGTGGGACTGCATTTTTAAGTGCCATATGAAGAAAACATGGAATTCTGGATGACACTTGGAATGCTAAGTGCATTTATATACTGTAAGACCGTCTCTAATAAAAAATAATATAAACACCAGACATCTATCTACTATTTATCACGCCCGCTCAAATTATGCTATATTCATCGTGGGCTCTGACTGGCTCGGTACAAAGCAGCCCATACTGGCCGTTATCGACCCATTAATTGGAAAGTGGCCCATTGTAGTGAAAGGGCTGGGCATTATAGACAGACAGGAAGAGATGGAGGCTTAAGATCAGCCTGGACTCTAATTGGCAGGAAAGAGGTTTCTATGAAGTGGCATAATGTGCTTTTTATTGGCTTGTTGTGGGTGGAGCGTATGCTACTTTAAATGCTACATGCATTTTTGTCTTTGTGATAAGAAAAAAAACTAGAATCCTGAATGAAATGCTCAGGGATTGTATATTTCCTTTTAATGCTATGTACACCATATGTACAGTACACCATTGCCATTTTATAGTTATTCCATAAATGACAAACAATTGCATTTTTTAAGTATTGTAATAAAGAAAAACAAATTCTGTACAGATGGATATCATTTGATCTTTGTGCATAGGTGCGGGAAGTAAATTAAACCATATAACAATCACGAAAACCATTTTCCCTTAATGCTCTTTCCTCCTGATTCGATTCAGTGCTAACAGGGCCAAGCTGATTGAAAAGTATCTCCAAGGTTGATTCCCTGGTCATAAAAGTACAGAAGGTCCACATCAATATAAAGACCTCCATCTACCCTTTTTGAAAAATGCTGGCTGTTATCATTTCAATGCCAAACGATTTCAAACATTCATTCTTTTCTCACTTTGTGGTCAGATTCCAGCCTTTTATATATTCTGTGGGTGTTTTTCTTTTAATATTGGTGAAGGCTGAGGTGGAATAAAGTGTTTAGGTAGAGATAAAGGTGTTGGCAAAAGCATGGAAGGTCAGAGTACTGAGGTGGCCTGTCTGACCTTCACACACCCTTTTTCATACCGAGCCACCGCAGAGCCCGGATGACATTGAAATACTCTATCGACTGTGAGTCAAGCTGTGCATGTGAAAAACCCTGGCACATGGAGACATTACTCACTAAACATGACATTTTGCCGCTATGAACTCAAGACAAAGAGTTGTGCACAACATAGGGTGATTATTTGTGTTACTGTAACACTGCTATAACAGTATGGAAGCTATTTCGCTTGTAGACATTTGCTTTCCATCATTCCTCCCTCTGCCGAACAGAGACTTTGGACTGTGATATTATTCCTGTAATAATTTTAACTAAATATAAACACTGTTTTCTCTCGAGTCTACAAATTTGAAGTTATTTTCATTATCAGTAAAGTTGTTATTTTCCCTACATGCCAGAAAGCACATGATGATCTTTGTGACCTTTTATCTCCTTTGACATGATTAAAAAACTTAATATACTTGTATGTTGATTTAATTTCCATTAGAGTGAGATCAAATGGGGGAAGAGACCGAATGCTTTCCAGTGCCAATGTGATTGATCCGGTTTGTAAGGCAGGGCTGCATACAGCTCTGAGGACTGACTGTTTGTGTCGCTTATGCTGTCGGGTTTGTGTCAGTATTCCATTATACTTGTATAGTTTGTCATGAATGTCATACTGTTTTTTTGTGTGACTGTATATATAAGCCTAAGTTAAGCCATAAGTTAGTGCATCTTTGTGCATGTGTACAAGCACGTGTGGGGTGGGTCCCCCCCCCCCTGCCCCGCACCCACTCATCGATCCACATAGCTTGAAGCCCCCTGTGTATGATTAGGTATCCCATATCAAATAAACACCACATAGTTTTCAACACATACAAGCTCCGGTTCCTGAAAAACAATTTCTCTCTGTGTAAAAATGGGAAAAATAAAAGTGTAAAGTCACAACGAGTCAACAGTTTCTAACAGAAATGTTGTTTAAAAAAAAAAAAAAAGGAGCGAATTGCATTTTAATTTCTGCATACATTGTGCTGTAATTTGGTTATTAGATGTCAGGCCAACACTTCAACACAGAAACTAAAGTTTTTCATTTTCATCAAGTCTGTAGTCCCGAGCAGTTATTGATTTTATCATGTCCGCTAGATTTGATGTTCAGCTCCATGCTTTACTCTCCATTGGCTAATTGGCCTGTTTCTTGTGATTAATCAAATGCTCAGACTTGGGTGGTATAGAGCTTACATTTCCAGTACTTTCTTTTGCCCCTACTCTGTCTTCTGCCTAATTTTTTCTGCATAATTAATCATATGTCACTCGGAAATCTTGTTTCACAGCAGGACTCATTGCTGTAGAGCTTACTACATACTTTCTTCTCCCTCTCTTCTCCACAGACGGACAATTTCCCCACTGAGCCTAATTATATGGGTAGCAGACAACAGTTTGTTCAAAGGTAAGAGTTGGGATCTATAACCATCACTACATCTCAGCCCTTTGTTTTCTACTCACCAATAGTCCCTGCACAGTACTATAACAACAGTAACTGTGCTGATAATTAATTGTACTGAGTAATAGCAGAGGGGAAGA
The DNA here is from genome assembly GCF_029030835.1 of Brachyistius frenatus. Lineage (NCBI taxonomy): Eukaryota > Metazoa > Chordata > Actinopteri > Embiotocidae > Brachyistius > Brachyistius frenatus. The sequence continues at coordinate 3,381,825 of NW_027210623.1, forward strand.
GCATTTATATTAAATTAGGTTAAAAAGTGGTCTCTAACAGTTTTCTTTATAATACAAACAATATAATCACACACACAATCCTTTCTTTTTCCGTCTTTAGCAGACACTGAGGCCAGCACAGTATTTTTAGAAGCATTTTATTAAATCTTAAATGCTGTTATTATAATTTTTCTTGTTTAGTATTCAAGGAAGCACACCAATATTTAATTCTGTCTCTAAACATCTACTGATTGTAAAACATTTTTTTTTTTTTTTTTTTTAAATCCAGGACAAATTCTCAGCCATACACTGTTTATTCATTCTCTGACTCTTGTCTTTATTGTTTTTTCATTTATGTAGTAGTTCAACGTTCAAAGACCCAGAGCGAGCCAGCCTCAGAGACAGTGGTCATGGCGACAGCGACCAGGCTGACAGTGATCAGGACACCAACAAAGGCTCCTGCTGTGATATGTCAGCAAAAGAGGCCCTTAAGTTGAAGGCTGCTGGCGTCAAACCACCACCTTTGGAACAAGGTAATCCCCTCATTGGCAAATGTGACTGCATGAGAAGTGAAAGACGCCACGGAAGCAAACACACTCGAACCAAGAGCCTGTCAGTCTGTTTTTCTGTGCTGCAGTTATTTGTACTAATGATTGAGCTTTGGACTTGCCTCAACGCTCACAATCTGAACTTCTACTTGGCTACTTTATTCTTCTCTACTTTGTTCTCTGCACTTTTCTCATTTGAAGTCCATGTGGTTTGTGTATGTCTGTGTATTGGAGGGGTGTGAGCAAGTGTGCATTCTGTACACGTCCTCAGTTTATCAAAGCAGACAAGCCCATTATGTTTTTATAAGCCCAACTACTTCAGCCTCTCCATTTAGTCCCTCATCCCTGAGCACCCGTCTCTGAAACTTTGATAATGGAACATGGAAAATGACTTACTGAGCGGCAGCGATGTAGCTTCGTAGTGTGGTGATTAAATATGAATAATTATTCTAAGCGCTGTGGGTCGGGCAGATTACACATGACATGTGTAGAACAATAACTCCCCAGATATGAGTTGTTGCAGTCCCCTCACCCGAGCCACCTCGCATGATTAGTGCCGGATCAGAGGAAGCAAGAAAGTCAAGATTATACATAGGTTCAGAGAAAAGAAAGGGGATAGGAGATATGCTATATTTCTCACTGCAGCTTCACACTGTCATGTACATCAGTGTGCGCCATTACCTGCTTGGCAAAACATATATTACCACAGAAATACGAATTTACTAAAGTCTGTACAGCGAGAAGTATGTATTGCACTGACTGGATCCGGAAGTACAGTCCTGTATACCGAACATGGATTCTCTGTAATGGAGCCATTAATCCAGGGAACAGAAGGGCTGTTTTACTCCTTGCGGAAGGACAATGACAATTTGTGCAACACTCTGTGCTGCAATATGCATGTCTGAGTAGATAGCTTTTTTTTTTTTTTTTTTCCTTTTCATTGGTTTTCACAATGAAAAAAGCCACACACGTTGGCAAGAGAAATTGGCCAATTAAAGTGCCCCATATGTTTCTCATTTTGAAAATGTTCTCATTTAATTGTCCATGAGGGACCGGGAAGATCACATTTATACGCATAAGACTCATGGCAAACGGAGTTAAGAGTGTGTTGGGTAGCAGTCAGTCAGAAAAACCTGTTCCAATACGACATTGTCGGGGGATGTGTGAACGGCAGTCTGTCCATCCACCTTTCTGTGTGTCGTCTTCGATCAGTATTGGTCTTCAGTGAGATTCTCACACCGTAGCTACACACACACACACCCACACACACACGAATCCAGAGTTGCTGCAAACTCGTTGAAAAGCTGTAACCTGCCTACCTGTTTCTCGTTCATAGCTGCCCTCCCATTTTATTCTCACCCTCTGCTGTGTTTTCCCTCCCGCTCCATGACTTTCGTTCCACTTCTCTACCTCTCCTTGTTTGGGGAAATCGATTGATGTGAGATTAGACAGTTAACTGGCTGCAGCTGGCTGTGTTTAGCCAATAACATGTGGGTTTAGCTAAGCTGTGAGGGAGGGCAAGGGCAGGAGGCCAAGGCCCGGTGCAAGAGCAGTGATGAAGAGTGAGGGGTGGTGAACATCACTCTGGCACCGTTCCAATGCATCTTTATTAACTTGCAAAAATACCAGTTGAATTCTTAATAGCCTCAAACTGAGTTAGATTTAGACTGAAAATACAATACTATAATGTGATCTTCCTTTGCTCAAATGTTGGAACGCTCTACTTTTATGTTTTATGTACTCCTGCTGTTTAAGATGGGCTTTAAGATAGACCCACCTGCTACTTTTGAAGCTGACCCACTCATGTTCAGGTCATTTAGTAATTTTATAGCTAATTATTTACTTAAAATAATAAAGCAAATAGAGGAAGCTGAAACATGACCTATAAAAATAATATGTCGTAATGGGCTGCTCGACATTCAGGTATCACTATCTCCGCTTTAAACAAAGCAGCATGTGATGCATTCATGATTGCGCTCAGGTATGTCTATCTAATAAAAGAAAAAGAAAAGAAGAGCTTGTCATTGGTCACTGTCCCCGGGGTCATTTTCCTGCAGGCTTATTTTCTTCACATCTCAGCACTTAAGAGTCTACTTCATAGGTCTCTCTGTCCCCCCTCTTTCCCTCTTTCATCCCATCTTAAGTCCTCTGGTTCCCTCTAAGCATAGTCCTCCCAATTACTCTCTGTAGCGCTCTCTGCTTTCCTGCCAGAACACTCCGGCCTCATTCACTGGCTCAGTATAAACAGAACTACAAGCATGTAGTTCAAGTCACAATCAATCCCCAACCCTGTTTGAGTTCTTAGCCTTTATGGTCACTAGGTTGTAGCCTACAGTGTATACACAACTGTGTTTCTCTTTTTTGTTGCTAATTTTGCCATCCTGTTTTTTTTCTATCTTAATATACTGTACTTCTTCTTCCCTCACTTTCTCTGTTTGTGCTCTCCTCTGGTTAAAGGCATTAGTAGAACAGACATACAACTCCCTTATACGATGCTTGTAATTTCTCTTCTCTGATTTCAGTACAGTTTCCTTCTGGACAACATAATCAGGACATCTTCGCACCACAGATCAGTCTCAAATTGATTAATTAGCCCTGCAAAATTGGTAGCAATGTATTAATTAAGCTTAAGTATATCAAATGCATTTTTTGCCAGTTTTAAACAGCGATTAATTGATGCTCCAATGCGCCTGCAGCAGACACTAATACGGGCTTGTCTGGCTCTGGCGGAGTGGCTGGCAGCACATCGCTCGCCTCTGTGGAGATGACTGCCATAGTCGCTATCACGAACAGACAGGCGGCAGTGGTGTAGGGAGATGTTGCCCACTGATAGGGCTGTCCGAGCAAATGGAGAGAGGGAGCTGATGGGGGGAGAGGAGGAAGAGCACGGAGAGGGACGGATACAGTTAGACTGTACCAGCTGACCTATCCTAATTAGCTGCGACTGGATTATGATAATCAAACCGCCTCCCTTGTTTTAAAAAGGGGAGGCAGGAGTGGGACAGAAGAGGGGGGAACGGGGGTGCGAGGAGGATGTGATACTACAAGGACAGTGTAGATACAGTGCGCAGAGACAGCATGAGATGTGTTCCAATGGCAGCACGGTAGAAGGCGATGAAATTGACTTTTCTCTCTTATTTGTGGCAGCGTGATAGAAATCCCCACCCCCACATCGTCCCTCAGCTTGTGAATAGTTTAAATAAGGGAAATATCCTATTTCTTTAGTTGTTCTCACACAAACTATTGGTGCAACCACACTGAAATAATGACCTAAATGCACACACAGATATGTTTACAGTAAATCTGTATGTCTACGTACAGTATGGTAATATCACTACACGAGTGAATCCCAAAAAACAAATGAACACATATCTAAGTTCAAGGCATCTAAATATGCCATTTATATCCCATTTATACCTTTAGATACCACTGGATTTTCATCATAAGCATTTTCCACTGAATACAACAAGCTTAAACAACAACCACAATAGGATACATATTTTAAAAATGGATTTCATGCAGTGAGTTTTTAAGCCCTCATTATGGCATATTGACACTTTGAAGCTAAAAGTGGGCAGGACTTTACATTTTATCATGTGTAAAATCACGAGAAAATAGGTCTTTATAAGTTATTTTGTTGAATAATAGTTTTTCTTTTCCACTCCACACTGAGACCAAACAAACTAAATATTCAGACTTTAATCCATCTTAAATATTCATCCATCTTCCCTTGTGGCAGTCTTAATCTTAAGACTCTGGCATTACTATTCTTTCCCAAAGCATTTTGATTTCCCACAATCTCAGTCTTTCCTTTTTTTTTCTTTTTATTCAGAGCAATTAATTTTGAAACACGACAGAAACTTTGATAAAAAAAATAAAAAAAAAATGCAATTCCAAGCTTAATTGACTGGTCAGAAGTCAGATCAGATGCCCTTTTCACACTTGTAGCCATGGCAACCTCTATCCTGCTCACTCTGGTCTTCAATAAACCTTTATCTGACTCTTGGAAAAGGGCATTCCATTCAAATCATTCACATTTCATGGACAGATAAATGCAGACGTGTTTTTCATTGGGTGGGTAGATGCATGTTATATCTGTAATTTGAATGCTTCTGTATTTGCATTTAAAATGCAGCACAATCAACATGTTCAGAGTTTATCATTGACATGTTCATTTTTGATACAAACAGAGCACTCAGTCCATTATGTATCACAATATCGGTTGCAATTAAAAATGTATGTATACTTTATGTAATTGGGAGATATTTACATCTAGAATTCCACTTCAAGGGAAAACGTGCTGTTATTGTGGGTCAACACATATTACTGAGACCCTTTTATTCTTAGTCTTTGTAGTTAGCATTTTATATAGAGCATGAGTTTTTATATATTTGGATACAATTATTTTTCATAGTCTGATAGATCTTTCTTTGTTTTAGTATAATTAGTCATTTTACTGTGGGTTCCCTTCCAGAGTCAAATTATTGTTCATAAAAAAAGAAAGTTTTAAGTTGAAGCTAGAGAAAGACAGACAGTCTGAGAGAGAAAGAGAAAAAAAAAAAAACAGTTCAGACACTATGCAAGTGAATCTCAAAAAACAAATGAACAAAGAAACACAAAATCTGTCTGCTGAAAGACAGGCTGCTTCAACACGCACTTCTTCTGAAACATTTCCAATGGGTATTGAATCCAAAGTGGAGTTGTGATGGAACCACGTAACAGCCAGAACTTGATTCAGTCGTATCATGTGGAAGGGAAGATGACTTTTAGACATTTATTCATCAGATGAAAATGAAAAGAAAACTTATGTTGTTGCTGCTGTTATGGCAAAAAGACAGTTCCTACTAATACCTATACTATTACCATTAATATAGCCTTTACATTTTGATATTTGTGTGCAGTTTGTATGATATCATATGGCTGTAAATAATAATTCATCATTATCGTTAATCTATTGAGCATTTTTTTTTGATTAATCGATTCACTGTTTGGTCTTTTACGCAAAACGATCGTTTATCAAAACAACCGAAAATGTATTTTCTGTCAATCAGCTAATCGATTGATCAACTAAATGTTGCAGCTCTACGATATTATGATGCTCATATTTTTCATAACATTTTGGTCATGTGATCAAGCCATTTTACATAGATGACCTCCACTCTGTAGTAAATGCATACATACAAGTGACTGACAAACAAAGCTTTATTCTTGAATAGACAGCAAGTTTTTCAAAGCTAAAAGCAAATCATTTGTTGTTTTCCTGTTAGCAAGTCAGCCCACCAAAGCTGTTTGAAGCCTGTGTCGGGGTGGCCTCTCCACTGTAGAGAGGGCATTGCTAATGTGAGATTTTCCACATGATGGTAAAATAATTGTTCTGCAGGTTAATGGCCAAACATCTGCCGAGTGGGAAGTTTCATCTGAGAGCATCGTAATTAGCCAGTTTGCAAACATTATTCTAAACAGGTAGCATATGGAAGAGTCATGCTTTCATGTGATGCTATCACATCTGTCTGTTTAAACATGATTAATTGAGGCCATCAGGCTGTGTTTACAACCATTGTTCTGATGGAGACCGGCATGTATGTGCTTCATTCCAGTGAACCCTCATAGCAGCACGAGCGGGACTTCATGTGCTACAGCTCTTCTTTGCCTGTTAGCTCTTTTCATCAGTAATCATTAATTTCACAATCAAGATCAGCTTTAGCTTCTCCGTGCGAAGTATCTGTCATGTTTTAATATCAAACCACTAAAGAATCTATCTGAAAGTCTGTAGTATGGCCTTGGGGAGTAGTTTAGACAAACACGCAGCCAGATGCTCCTGTTTCTTCCTACTGCATGTGCGAGCCGCTGGGCAGAGCGGATTTGTCTCTGAGACTTTCATCTTCCCCGGCTCCTCATCTCCTCAGCCTTCCTTGGCCTGTCCCTGGCTGGGCTGATAGCCTGATTCGTGGCAACATCGCCAGCTACTTTCCTGGTGGCGAAAATAAGGACCATCGGCAATCTGGACTTCTCCAGGATGCATAGCTCAAAGTCAAATAAGATTTGTGAGTGTTTGTGTGCCCATACACATGTGCCAGATCATGTGCTCACCCCATTCTTAGAGGATGTGGCGGCATTGCACAGCAGTGAGGCGATTTGCAGCTAAGCTAGTAGAATCCTGCGGAAAGCCTAAAATCTTGTGGGGTGAAGGGAGGGGAAATATCACAGTCTTAGGATTTCTTCTCTCTCATTATGGACGATTTAAAGGGATTAGTCTATTTTCTTTAATACACAAAGTTTTATTAAATTCCATTCTTATGATTGTGGTTCATGAAGGTTAATGTCCATTCTTATGTCCTTCCTCTCGTCCTGAGTGTGTGTGGTTTGGGGCTGGGCCGGCTGTGGGGTGTGATTTCCACCTCTAAACCTCAGCCCGCCTGCATGGCGGATCACCCCCTGATCCTCATTCAGCTATTGAAGCCTATCTCAAGCACTGTGGCACCACAGTGTTGGAGAGGATTGATGAATATCTCCGACTCTTACCACTTGGGCTGTAAATCTCTGACATTATCCCTTCACCCTGGTAGCCGCAATGAATAATTATGGCATGTTTATGGAAGCAGTGAGTAAAGAACATGTCTTATTTCATTCTAAGCACCATTATAGCCTCTCAACGTAGCATGATTAGACTTCTCATATTTAAAAAGTCTGCGTAAGATCCCATTGAGAATGCTCTCTCTTGCACCTGCAGTAAGGGCTGCTGACCCTAAATGCTTACAGATGCCCAACCCCTCTCCTCACACCCCTCTGTAATGAGTTCATGACTGGGTATTAATCTAAGTGTGTGCTCACTCATAGTAGATCAAAAACACACACACACACACACACACACACAAAGCCATTAAATGTTATTCAAAGCGCATTAAAAAATGTAGGTGCACTGACTATAAGGATTAGTCCAGAGTCATGGAGATTTAAAGGTAATCACTCTTTAACCATATTGTTAAAGCTTCATCCACTGTCAGGTCAAGTTAAACCTCAGTGATATTAATGTTATAGTTTTTTTTTTTTTCATCAGTCATACTCAGCTTTTCAGTAAATATATTTTACATTCACAGTATTAAACCCCCAATATTTATGCTGAACTGTTTCGCCAGAGTAGCTTTTTGTCATTGTTCTTGTCAGAGTCTTCACCTGCTGGATGATTTTGAATGTGTTTGTTTTAATGCCTCATTTGTGTGTAATAGAACTTAGATAGTGAGTCAAGGTGGTTTGATTAGTTTGCATATTTCATGTTTACAGTTTATACATGCACACAGACTTGCTTGCAGTAAACACACCGGTAACCTATTATCCTACAGAGTGTATGCTTTCACAGTACTGTGAGTTAACTGAAAAAAAAAAATGCCTCTGCCAAACTTGTTTTTACCACACACACTTAAACAGCAGCAGCAAGAGAGACAATCCAGTGTATTTATCAGCTCCATCATCTAGACAGACATGTTTCTGCTCCCAGTTGTTCTCTTTGTAATCACATGAACAACAACCTTGTAGATGTGGTGTCTGTGCTATAAATGAAATTAATTAACTTGTGTGCCTCAGCCCCATGGCAGTGCAGCCTACATTTTTTTTTTTTTTTTTTTTAAAGGCATTAACCTCTTACTGCAAAGCTTAGTCAAATTTGTGATTACAGCACAAACAATTAGGATGTTATCACAACTTTTGATGCGAAGATATTTGAACAGGCTGTGGTGCTGAATTCAGTGGGAAGATATTGCTGCAGTTTTTTCAGCTTGTGGGTGGTACCAAGTGAGCCTTTACTGGAAACCATAAACAAACTGAATGGTCAGTCGGAAACAGTGGCCTGCAGCCTTGTGCTCGTATATGTGTCTGTTAGATACACACACTGAATGCCAGCAATAACTCTTAGAAATGCTGATTTGTAAAAGGCTGAGCAGATGGGCTTCAAAACATGTGTAACATATGGACAATCCTAATGTCTTTCTTTGAATTATAAAAGTAATTGATTATTTTATGGGCCTCAACTTTCTAAGTGTTAAACAAAGGAGCTGTCACAATACATGTTGGTTTGTTGTCACAGCACCTCTCTAGGAGTATGTGTTGCAGAGCAGCAGCAGAATTGTTCCAGTATCTGCTCTCAGTGGGTGAAACATGTTGTCCAGCACAGCGGTAGGGAGGATACTACGGAGCAGATTATAATGATACAGAACATCGTCACTCCCTGGACCAGAGCCACTCCGCCGCCATCTGTCCTCTGTCCATGGGCAGCTGGGCATTTGTGCATTTGTATATTTGTGTACGTATCAGTGTGTGCGAGTGTCAGATGTAATTCTAGACATTAACCACACTCTTTTACATATGCTTTGATAGCCTCTTTTACTTCCTCCCTATCATTTTTCAGTCATATACGTCATCATTCTCCTCTTTCAGCACTTACTCATGTGTCTTGGTCTCAGATTTGATGTATGAGAGCAATTTATTAAGAAAAAGTACGAGTAACAGCAACAATACAAGTTCCTGCTTATAAACAAAGACCTGCTTGCATTGCTCCTCTTCTATCTTTAGACAATGATACAAATGAGAAAGGTTAATTGGCATATGTCATCATTTGCAATGTTTTATAGATGGAAGATTAACAAAATATTGATAAACAGTCGTTGCAGCTTCACCGTCTTCTAGATTTCCCTCTGTAGCACACAGCAGTACTGCCATCGGTCATGTTTTTTTCTTTTCAGTTTAGGGAGAGGGTTTTGATAGCTAGTGCCATTTTATTTGCCGTTTAATCTTGGTAAAATATCCAGATTTGTTAAACACTGTGGCCATAAAATCCCTCATCAAATCATTCATTCATTATGACTGCTTCTTCTGCCTCTTTCTGAGGCGACAGGCATCTGCAAGTAAGAAAAAAAGAAATGGTTATGTACATGCAACTTCACATAAACTTATGCTACAAGACATCTGAAGAGCGAAATAAGCAGTCAATGTCCACTTTGGACCTGCAGTGACAGTCGGACAATCTCAAAAAGACAGATTCAGACAGTCAAGGTTTCAAACCTCACATATGGAAGCAACCAATCCCGGCATCCTGGTGAGGAAGGCTTTCCATATCATAGAGCTGCCAGCTCAAACTGCCGACGAGCAACGGAGTGGTGGATGAGAGTGGCGCGTGTGGATGCATTTGAACTAAATGAAATATTTGCAACAATAACAATACAAATTCTTTCGATAACTTAACTAGGACGAGTGCACCAGCTCAACTTATTCCCGGCGTCACACCACACTCTGTGACTCATCAGACTCTGTGACCCGCAGCAGTACCTTCAGGTAATGTTAAGTGCATTGTACATGCACTGAATGATAAATTAGAATTAATGAATTCATCATTTTTGTTTTTACATGTTCTTGTCTGTCAGGAAATACTGAAAAAAGGAACTTTCTAACTCTCCAGATTTGGGTATATTCTGTATTTGTAATGGGCAGAGGGTTATTTTATGCTTTACTCCTAATCTAACTTTATACCTAAAAACATCAAATGAATCACCCACAAAATGTTACTTTATTATATAAAAGCAATATAATGGCTATAAAAAGCAAGGCTTTTATTTTCCAGCAGTGATGAATTACGTATGAAAAATTCAAACCTGTTGCCAGTTCACACCAGTAGAGAAGTTCATTGTTTTGCCAGCTGGTAACGATATTGTGGGTGGTGATGTCATGGGTTGCAGAGATCTTTTTTTTTTTCACATGGCTTTGTTTTTGAACTCACTATATGCATTTCACTTTCAAATCCACTGCTTGTTAATGCATTATTCTGTCATTTAAGGTACTGTATTCACAGAGAGCAGATAGTGCTGCAGTTTTTCAGCTTATGTGGGATACCAAAAAAGATTTTGATGAAAACGAACAGCTGAAGAGTGAATTACACAATTCCAATACCTGTATTGCTCATTTGAATTAGCAAACTGGTTGGCACACTTTTCATTTGTTGTGTAACGCACAGCTGTGAAGCATTTTCAATGCACAAACATTAGAAGTGGCATAGACCCAGCTCAGAGGTGGCATGCTGTTATATTAATATTGTTTTGTATGGATTTGATGGGACAGCTACAGCCAGCTGAGTAGTTAATATATTATTTTCTGATATATGGATCAAACAGCACAGTTTGACTTATGTTGTTCTCAGTTATACTACATCGAATGGAGTAACATTGTTAATTACAAAAACACCAACTGACAGATTGTTTGATCAATTCTGTGCAGTCATTTTCAAACAGGGGATATTATTCAGCTTCGATTATGTGAAAATGAAATGCTGGCTGAAATTTTCCTCCAGACAAGGAATTCAGCATAACTTGCTCCGAATCTCTAAGATTCCAGCGAAGGGCCCCTCCGTCGAGGCTGTTTTCTTGGCTGATGTGAATGAATATTTGTGGTGCCCTGGGGCATTGTTTCCCCATGTTACACTGCATCAGGAACCAGAGAGATAAATAGGTCCATCCTGTCCAAGGCATCAGGACTTCTTCTCTGTTCAACCATAACTAGTAATGTCCTTTCATCCATTGCCTGCAGTGCTATAGGTAATGGAGTATTTGAAGAAGAGGAACATTAAAACAAAAAGAGATGTGGTTTACAGGATGACAGTGTATGGGATGATCAGAAATGTGAGAGGAGGGAAAAAAGGGATATTTGAAAGAGTATGTAGAGCAACAACTGTGAGTTTTAAATGTAGGGAATATATGCAAACATATAAATATCCAAGAAACAGCAATAAAGGAAGGACAACATGGCAACCAGTTGGTAAGTGATTAGATGATGAAAAAAAAGAGCTCACGGGGGGATGGCTGGACGGATGGATGGATGGATGGATGGATAGACGGATAGATGAAGAGGGGCGGGACAGCAGGCAGGCTTTGTGGGAGATTGGCTTAAGTAGCATGGTGCCTGGCTCCCTGCAGTCACTGAGCCATCAGTTCAAATTCAAAGAAAAACCTGTCAAAGTAAACACATACCCTGCGAAGACACACCTGAACCCTGTCACATGTACATACACTCAACGGCATACTGGCATGCACCATGGTGCAATAAAAAGACTGTCATCAGGCCAACCCCTGCAGATGTAATAAATATGTGTTAAAGCATTGGAACCATAAATAGTGCTTTGTGGTATCTATGTGGATAGCAATACAAAGTAGCTGTATGAATTTCATCAAATAACTCTTGCATGTGTGACACTGTACTATAGCTTTCCCACACAGACAGAGATTTAGAGCATGCGTATGTGTGCCTTCGTGAATGTGCGAGAATGCCGACTGGGAGTGTTTTTCTCTGATAACCTCAGTTTGTTACTTTTTGATTCTGCTAAATTAAGATAAGGGGCTTGGTTAATTAAACTGTCACATGGCAATACCTTGAGGAATTGTGAGGCCAACACAGCTTTAATTGGGTGGCTGCTATTGTCCCTACGTTGCCTCCGTTCTTCGGGAAGCAGCCCCAGTAGCCATGAGGGGGAAAAACACCCCCATGGCTACTGGCAAGGGATGAAGAAGAGCTGAAGAATGACATGCATAGAGATTTAAATGAAGAAGGTTGGGGCAAATATGGATTGACCTGATGTTATATGTGTAAGAAACTGTACCCTTCTCAACCTAAACATAATTCAAGTCACTAAATACATTATATAAATAATATCTAAAACCGAGTTACTCCGTGACAGGGTAAACATCAAATTAGACTTAACATGTGGAATTTTAATTGCTGCCTTAGTATGCATGAATGAGAGTTGTGTAATTTTCTGCATATTGCGGTTGTCTCTGCGGTGCATTAGTTACAAGGGTCTCCAAAGCCCCATGGACAATGTCAGCAAGCTTAAGATGCATCTGTAATTACCAGCAGCCAATTAACAGCTGACCTCACCAGCCCACCTCAAACCACAACAAAGATCTCTTATGGAGATTTAGAAAGCTTGCAGTGTAAACAACTAAGTGGGATGGATCTTCCTACGGTGTTTATGGGGGTTTGCACCTCCTCTTTTGGTTTACGCACATCATGGTTTACACACACTTCATTGAAATTCATACCATGATAAGGTAGACGGATGTGTGGGTTTTTCTGTAAAGGGTTTCACAAAGAACTCTACTTGTCTCATCAACCTATACATGTTACTCCCACCGGTTTGCACCAGATTTGCTGATGTATACAGTTTCCATAATTGGAATAAAGTATGGCAAGTTAAAATACTAAAGTATGGAGTGCACCAAGACACTATGTATTCTAACCGAATGCTATTACATTTTAAGTAGAAAGGAATACTTTTTTCAAAGTCGCCACACAGTGTATCATAAATTATATAATGTCTAATACTGTAACTAATGTAGTTTTACAAAAAAAGCTCTTTTCAGAAGTCTAATGGGATCTTAGATGCCTCGTGGAGTTGCTGGAGGATGTTTCCTTGATAGCGTAGTGTCCATTCTGTAATGGTGTTTTGAAAATACTTGTCCATCTGTCCCTGAAGGTGATCAAAATCTGCCTTGATTAACAAGTGGCAAATCTGGGTAATGGTCCCCTGTGCTTCCTCTCATCCCCTCCCAAGTGAGGATCAAAGAGGATGAAGTTTAGAGCCTGGGGATAATCTAGTTCCCTAGATTGTGATAATGCTGCTCAGGATGATCATGTGGATGAGAGCGGGTTTGGGCGTGCTCATGGCTGTGGGTTTGTGCTTGCATGAACTGGTGTTCCTGTGTGTCAGTGCTCAAAAGAGAATAGGCACACAATAGCAGAGTGAGCCTGTGAATTAGTACTCATAGGCTGATGGAAGATACACACTCTTGCTGTATCCAGGCAACCACATCAGAATTCCAGACATTGAATGACAGGTGATTGCCACCATCTTCCTTTTTCAGCTTTTAGTTGATAAATTGTGAGTACTTCTAATGCAAATATTGATTGATGTAAAAGAACAAATCCTACTATAAAAATAAGCAATTCCCATGGAAATGTTTGACTTTCTTGACATATTTGGACAAACAAACATCTGATTGTCACTAATACAGTGCCCACAAACAAAGGTAGTTGACATAAAAAAAAAAAAAAAAAACCTGCAAAGATTTGCCTTTTCAGTCATTGTTTGAGCAAAAATACTCCCAATTGTATCATTATCCTGATGGAACCATCAGACAGATGGCCTCAGATCCTCTTCAAGCACTCTTTGACATGATGCAGAATTCACAGTTGAATCAAGCCACCACAATTCTCCACTGTTGGTTTGAGGTCCTTCTCTTAAAAGCTGCCTTTGGTCTGCGCCAAACATTTCTACTGATACTGTGGCCAAACAACTGTATCTTTGATTAGTCTGTCCAGAGCACATTATTCCAAAAGGCCTTTTGCTCTAATGTTCTTTTTGGACAGCAAAGGCTTTTTCCTGGCAGACCGTGCAGGTCGAAATTTGTTCAGTCTCTTTTTGATTGAAGACACATGCACTTTGACAGTAACAGCTGCAAGAGTTACTTGCACATCTTGTGTTGAAATGTTGGGGTGCCTGGAGACTTTTATTTTACGTCAAATGGTCCGCTCTTATTGTACTGAATTCACCAGAGCTGCCAGTCCTGGACAAACTGGCTGCAGCTGAAATCTTCACCACTTGAAGATGAATCATTATGATTCCACTATAATTCCATAGTGGAATTATAGTGGAATGATTTATTTTTCATGGTTTAGAAATATGTATTTTTAAATCCCTTGCCAGACTTATAAGCATCCTCAACTGTTTCTCTCAAGGCCTCAGAGAGCTCTTCAGATCTTGGCATGAAGATAAAATACCAGAGCACAGATGTCAGAATCGTTTAACTAAGACAGGTTCCCTTAGGGGCCTCTAATCATTGGCACCTAACCCCTGATTCTAATTTTATGGATCTGAAGATGTAATTAAATGTTGGGCTGTATTTATGTTTACCATGTAACCTATCCATTCATTTATTTTACTTTTTAGATTATGAAAATAACCAACACATTTTAATATTCTCTGCCATTTCTTTGTGTATAAAGTTTCAGCTTTATCAATAATCACTGTTTTAAAGCGGCCGAAGTGTTTACTTTTAAAAATAAGTTAAAAAAAAGTCAACAATTTCCATGAGATGTACTGTACTTCATTTAGTACACCTTGTTTACCAGAAAAGTTATCAGCCTCAAACGTGATCAAAACACAACATTTCTGGTAAATAACTGACATAGATTTGTTTGTCCTCTGTGTATTTTTCCATTCGTTGCAACTCACAAACAGTTGAAATGACAGTGAGCTTAAGCTTTACTGAATCTCATTTTAGTCTTAAATTCCCTGTTGTTCCGCATGGTCTCTTCCCACCCTGATCCGTGTCTGGTGTTGGTGTCCAGCTGTTCCATCAGCACGACAAGTGGTTCAGGAAACTCCCTCATTGTTCACTGACCAATCACAAGCACACCAGAATGCTGTCAACGAGCATTTTCCACCCAGTGGTTTGCATTTGCCTGCACCTGTGGTTTTAGCCCAGAGGGCACGGGGTGCAGGAGGGGGGGTGGCAGAGTGGGGAAAGGCTGGGCACTGGGGTGGAAAGGCAGTCAGAGTTGGGATTAGGCTGTCATTCCGTCTGTCGAGATTAAAAGAAATAGTTTCATTGAGAGTTTTTTCCATTTTGTTGTGTTTTCCTCAAAATGCATCAGAGGACAGCTGAGCCTTCCCACCCGTATTTGCATTTTGTAATTTGCATGAAGTCATTGGAGCTCGGAGGCACACTTACGGTTGTGTGCAGGCATGCGTCTGTGCCTGGGCATGTGCTTTGTAATTTGACAAGCAAAATAAAGAAGGAGTCCAAACAATCTAACAAACATGGCTGGAAGAACCTACACGGCATTCATGGAAATCGTGACACAAGAAATGTGTGTAAGAAATGACACATCCTGCCTTCACTGACTTATAACATGTTGTAACCTTGTATTGTACTGCAGTAGAGAGCCTACTGTGGAGAGTTACTAGGATAGATACTCACTGCACTGCAGTGCTTTGCTAGCTTGGGCTGTGAATCTTATCAGGCAGAGTTGTGGTAGTGGATTGTGTGTGTGTGTGTGTGTGTGTGTGTGTGTGTGTGTGTGTGTGTGTGTGTGTGTGTGTGTGTGTGTGTGTGTGTGTGTGTGTGTGTGTGTGTGTGTGTGTGTGTGTGTGTGTGTGTGTTTGTGAGTACGTGCGCCTGCGTGTGTGTCCAGGCCCCTCTGGAGTCCATTAATCCCAAATCTAACAGACTTACTGCAGAGGCAGCCTTTGATGTGTGCTGAATCCCTCTCTGGAATATTGGATGCTACTTCCATAATATTCACTTCCCTTTCTCTCATCAGGAATACATTGTTTTGCCCCCCCCCATGATGCCGGTTTTGTCCGGCAGGACAGGTGGCTGCCGTGTTATGATTTTGTTTACAATTCAGGTGTGTTTTCGCCAGTTCTCTGATATGTAATTTTACATCTCTGAGCTCTTTTAATCCCATTCTTATCTCGTGTAAGCCTTCTAATCTTTGACCCTAATCTTAAACCACCACATAGAATCGGGCCGTGTGGATTGAGGAGAGTTGTTTTTCTCACCTTCAAATTCAATGCATACATTTCTCAGAGAGAGCTGGGGTCCTCAAGCCTTTGGGTTTTCTTTCTTGCGAGTTGAGTCTGAAAGGTATTTATTGCTATATATTTATATTTATTTCTGTTTTATTGCAATGGCCTGGGCTTGAACCCAACCTATTTTAAAGCCTGCCGCTCATAACCCAGCAGTCTCAGGAGTGAAACAGATGGAGAGGCAAAGAAAGTATGTATTAGATAGTGGCATGGAAAACACATTTCTATTTGAAATGATTATCCCCCCTGACGGGTATACTAATAGACTGTTATTGCATTTCCGTCAGTTTCTTTTAATCTAATCACACTTATAAACAGATGAGTGAGAGCTTTAGTGTGTGCTTATATTTACCCATACAGAGACATAAGCAACCAGTGTCTAGACGGCAAACACCAATTTGGCTGGGGCACAGAGGAACATCAATGCTAAAGCGATGTTGCTGAAACACTAGGCATGATCCTCGGCTTTGCACAGAGAGGAGATTGTAATGACAGACTGACGGCGATAGGAGGAGGAGGAGGTGGTGCAGCAGAAATAGAGGAGAGGTTGGCAGAGCTCACTGTGGCTAATACATCCAAAGTGTGTCAGTTAGCTCTCTAAATGTGTTAGGCCCCGGGGCTGAGAAAGCCAACACCATCGACTCAACCTACCTCTCTCCACCTTTCCACTTAGCCTCTGTTCAACACCTGCCAATATCCTTTGGGGAGTTACACTGCTGTTCATTGGCACAATTGATCAAATGCCTACATGCTACAGTGTACAGTTTTCTTATTGCACATATTAGTCTCATGAGTACATGAGCTGGGGGACAAATTTGGAGTAGTGTGGTGGTATGCGGCATAGCAGGCAGCTTTACAGGTGGTGTGCCATCGCAGGTCTCTCCTGTGGCAGCTGCATCACACTTTATCAGGCAGTCAAGCTGAGAGTGATCCTATTTGTTTTAATTTGATTTGATAGTCTGATACATGGCAGTCATCTGAACTTTACTGTATATTATATATTGGTGATGGTGTCTTCATTGATTTAGCCAGAAACTTGTTCAAGCGTTGACATGGCAAAATTACATGTAAATAGTACACAATTCTGAATGAATTTAGACAAACTGTAATAACACACAAATAATATATGCAGAGAAAACGCCTGACTTTATGTGCTCTAGTGAGTCAAAGTGGAAGGAAAATGAAAATATGATGCACACATTAGTAAGCAGGCCTGGTCTGTCAGATTAGGCTGTTTGAAAACATTTAACTGGTGTCATATTAGGTACGTGCCTAAATTCACAATATTTGTACACAGCTGTAGATTTCTGCAAGTTTAGCTGAATTAATGTACGATAAGTACACAGCAGATCCTTACAAGAGTCGTCGATAAATTAATCTGAATAAAAATAAAAGACAAAACAAATCACTCAGCTGGGAAATTTTCAAAGTGTGTTTTAGCGTGAACTGGGATTATGAATTTGACATTTATATGCTTTTGTTTTTCTCCATTATGCATTAATTTCCAGATCATACCAGGTGTTCAGTTATATGAAAACATGCATTTCTGATGGGTTTTTTGTCACGTGTTTGACATCTGAAACAGTTTCTCACAACCCCAAGTCAGCACCAGCCATGACCAATTCATTCATCTCGTTTTTTTCCGCTCCTTGGATTGCATTATGCTCGGTTGTCAAGCTTCTCCTCATGTATCACCTACCTGCCTTGTTTTCATTGAGTTTGACCCGTTTTAGCCACCGAGGCGAAGGTATTATGTTTGGCAGCATGAACAGGGCATCACAAATATGGATAGGGTGAAAAGAACTTTGGTTTTTCCCTTTTGTACAACTTTGATGAATTTTGCCATTGCAATTTAGCTTGGTTTCATACAGCATACAAAACCTCAATGCTAAAAATGATCAAGGTCATTTGATACAGCACAACCTTTTTGCAATTGTAAAGACAATGTTATTCTACAGTATGTTGCATGTGTTGTTGTATTACAGTGATAGTTCTGTTGAGACGGAGAATCAGAGGCACTTTTCCTAATCCTGCTAAAGCAGTACACATGGGAACGATTACTTGCACAAAGCCATGACACCCTGAGTTGTTCAAACCCTTTTGTTCAAAAAAAGAGTGACAAACAGAGAGAGGCAGACAGAGAGACGGGTACAATAAAAGAAAGTGATTTAATTCTGCAAATGTGAAAGTATTGTATGTCTGGTGGATATTTTTATTGTATAGATTGTCTGAATAGAGCCGCCACAGTTGTCATCGTTCTCCACCATCCTTGCTGTTTTAGGCCAGTTATCAGGACAGGGCCACAGCATCTTATTTCTATGCACTAAATTCAGTCAGTTTAAGAAAATATTCCTCAATTCTAGAGCATTGGAAACAGCATCATTAAAGTAGCATGGTTAAAATGTAAGAATATGGTGGAGTGAAGCACTTCAAAAGACGACCCTCTGTGAATTAGCAACAAAAGGGTTCCCTTCATTCTTTCTTTAATAGGGTGTTTTAAACCTGTTTTCTCCTTGGATAGAAACAGGATTTCTGTAATGAGCTGGTGAGTCATAGATTCTCTCGGCTTAATTTTTTTTAATTCCCTGCCCCCTCCTTTTCTTTCTTCCCCTTATTTCTCTCTCTCTCTCTCTCTCTCTCTCTGTCTTGCTCACTTTCTTTCTTGTGCTGTCTCTCTAAATGGGCCAAGGCAACTTTCTTTGCCATCTACTGGGAGAAAGAACTAGATTAAGGGTATTAACAGGAAGAAGGATGCTGTTTAACCTTTCTGGTTTATGGTCCATACTGTACTCGCTTTCTCCTCAAGCTCTTCTGCTATAGACACCCTTCACACAGGTGTTGTGTGTCATGGAAAAAGTGCTGCTCGACTGAAACAGACCATGTGATTCCCACAAATATGCCCAAAATACAATGCAAGAGTGTCAAGCAGCGACCCAAGCGTTAAAAAAAGGAGTGCACTCTCTTCACATCTGCAAACATGAAGTAGTAGTGAGTGGAAACAAAAACAAAATAGCACAGACGTGCTGTTTCTATTTGTGTTACTTATGAGTGAACATGCTGTGATGCACACACAATAAAGGCAAGGCGCACACAAGCTCGCTATATTTAGATGACAAACTGCCATAAACCCAGGCTAAAGGGGGAAGAAATAAACAAAAGAGAGGGGGGAAAAAAGCAAGGCGGTCCAGAAGCATCCCCTGTCACGGTGCAATCCCCCATGTCCTAATTACACCGGCTTAGAGGAAACGGAGGATTAGCCACTGATTCACTACGCTTCTCGCCTCATCTTCTAATAAGTCCCCTTCTTGTCTCCTTGCCACCCTTTGTGCCACCCTCCATGTCTCTCTCCAGGTAAAGGTAGCAAGATACTATTGACCTGTGACTTTCTGTCTGTCTTTGTTCCTTCTTGCTGACATGCCTGCCTCAGTAAACACCTAATCCCATTTTAAAACTAGGCTGTGCAGCAGTCTTGTTTTGTTAGCTTTTCTAATCATTTTCCATTCAGTATGTGGATGGTGTACATCAGTAACACATAAGATCATATTCTTATGTGTACATTCTTTGTTTTGTGTATTACTGTGTACAATTTTTATCATATAGGGTAAACATATGATTTTTTTTATTTGTTGCCTGTTGTTGAACAGCTTTTGATAAATGTACCTCCTGAAGTCCATCTATTCATCAGTGAATACACAACATACACAATACTGCATATTTGATTTATAGCAAAACAGCTTTATTTACAGTGCTGGGCAGACGTTTTAGCCACATTTTTGTTTCCATTCTTATCCATTGTGCAATACCACCAGAGAGGCAACATGTTAATTACCCCAAAGATAAAGCCAGAGTCACAACAAACTATCTTCAGCAACTAGAAGAACAAGAAGTCCTGAAACATGTACCCTCATGGTTGAAATGCACTTATTGTGAGTCGCTTTGGATAAAAGTGTCAGCTAAATGAAATGTAATGTAATGAAACAGATGGTATGACTCCCCTGATTATGATGTAAGTCTCAGTTACTTCTGTGTCTTTAATCCCAGACTAAAACTAAATGAACAGAACTGTGGCAAGTTCTCCAAGATGGTGGACATAAATTAAAATGTATATAGACCTTCCATGCTTTCAGTATAACACACGTAAAAACAGATTTTGGATAAAAGGAGGGACTTTACATGTAAGTAGATTGTGCTGTGTTTGAATTTTTTAGTTTTTAAAATATGTATATGAATAGTAAACAATATCTGTTTTGTAAAATTAGTTTTAGGCATCATATGTAAATGAGTTGTTGTTTTGTTACAGGTGCCAGAATAATTTGTCTTATATTTTGGCCTTTGTTAAATTGACAAACAGTTATTTAAATTAAACTGGGTTTAATGTGCATGTTAAATTTAGCTTTGCAGCAAAATGTAGCGTATGATATATATTACACAACATCAATCGTAGCTGGTAAGTGCACAGTTGTCATAATGCTGCATTACCATATATATTGCTAAACTATGGATACCTATTTCGCTTCAATGTTATAGCTTTTTCCTGTTAATTGTTAGCTCAGTATAAATAGCTTGATGACAGCAGGAATAATGTAAGGGTTGTTCTTCTTAGACATCTATATCTAATAGCTTGCCTGTGGCTGCTCTCCTGTGATTGCTCCACCATTAAAACACTTAAAGGTTGAAAGAAAGAGGAGCGATCTATAGCCAGAGGAAATGTGAATTATACAAGGTCTTAAGTCACAGGTTGGAAAAGAGGCTCAGGCTTTTGATTGGCTAAAGCAAGGATCTTCCTTGACTGACCTTGCAATATTCATTGAGTGCCGCTGACGGCTGGAAACAGCGAAGGCTCAGAGCTGCTATGTGCACAATAAGAAAGAGAGGATGTTTTTCTTTGTTTATTCTGCAGTTGCTTTTCTTTTTCCTCTTTTATTATGTCACCAGAAATGACAAAACCTCAATGAAAACCACTTCAAACTTGTCTGAAAACGCAGCTCAAAACAGCAGTGGGAACTTTCTGACGAACGCTGTCACACGTCACAGATGTGGTTACAGATTAACACCAGTTTGCCTGTTCTCAGCACTTTTTGGCCTTGGAAAGGTTCCCATGGCCGTTCATTACTGTTCAACCTGTTTGTTGAGATTGGTGTTATTTTTTCTCGTCTGAAATCTGATTATCAACGGATCTTTCGCCCAAACCCCTTTTTTTTCACACAGTCGTCTCAAGGCCAACCTTTACTAACACTCAAAGCTGGTAGAAATCTGTGATGATTAAGATTGTAGCGGCAAGCTATGGGCTTAGCTGTGAATGATAAGTATAAAGCATGTAGCGAAACCCACTGAAGCTGTATTTGAATAGAGTATGTTTAAAATAGGTTCATTAAAAAATAATCAATATGCCCTGAAGTTTCAAACACACTGACACAGGAAAAGTCTAAGTGCGCATTACACTCAGACACTCAAACCCATCACACACACACACACACACACACACACACACACACACACACACACACACACACACACACACACACACACATGCACTCACATGCACTCACATGCGGCAGCCTTTCTATAACCAGGTAGGTCATTTGCGAACAAATTTGTATCTATAAGGATCACATCCTACGTTTTAGAGCCTTCTTTGCTTCTGTGTGTGAACGGGAAAGTGCTGTTCGAGAACATTAACCTGGCTGCACAGATGCTCCTCATCTCTACAGCCCACAGACCCTCCTTGCCTCCCACAGCACACAGCTCTGCTTGCTCATCATTGATTAGGCTTCGTGTGTTTGTTTTTGTTTGAATATGTGCTTATGCTCCTCTTCCTCCGCCTCTTGGGTTTTTATCCCTCTCTCTCCTATGCATAAATACTCTCTCCTCGGGGTGTTCTTTGAACAACTTAGCCAGGCATTAGCTGACAGAGACGGCCTGCAGTTTGTGAGGAAACGCCTGAAGAGAGGACGTGTTTGATCCTAAGATATGCGTCCTTGATTCCGTCTCTGCTTTGCCAGCCACCGATGCTCCCCACTGCTGCTGCCGTGCATTTCCATCTATGCATCGGTATTCTCTTGCCTCCCACTGAGATAAAATCTATTACACAGGAGAGAAGTATCCCTCTTATTGTGCTTAGCCACCCACTGCACAAAGCAACCGAGACTACTCCCTCAACACACAACCACACTCACAGCAGAACTTTGAATGAATGTATAGATATGTTTTATATAATATAGATTGTTGATTTTTATGGAACAGTAATACAAATAATGGGAGCTTTACCAAAAAAAGGAAAAATGTGTATTTTAAACCACTATATACTTCAAATTCCCATTTCAAATCACATCACAGGCACAATTAACCATAGTTTATAGGTTTCAAGCTGAGCAGCAGACCAGCATAAAATGCAGGTCCCACAGCAAACTGTGATGAATACACTAAAACAGCAGTTTCATGGAAATACTATTGTATTCCAACCTCTCGAAATAATGTTGGCAAAACAGACAGGCCAACTGTAGAAAACAACCGCCTTTTCCTGCCGCAGCTCTGTTTTAGAATAATAACAATATCAGATGCAGTTTGTTCTCAGTTTCACCACAACAATGCTGCATAAAGAGAAAGAAATATATACTAACTTTTTTATCTAAAGTAATGTGAAATGTAATAGTCTGGCTTCTTTGGATCTGTGTAAAGGTAAAAGCAAATTCATAGCAGATTAAATAACAGGGAGGGAGTTTCATAATAAAAACCTTTTTTATGTATTTAGATTTAGATTTTCACATATTCGAAAAGTGTCAGCAGTAACCTTAACAATGGATATTATTTCAATTTTTTTTCTTATGTAACCTAAGCAAAAATCAGCCATCCAGCCTTACCTTTTCTAATAAAACTAAATTTAAAACTTCTGGTTCACAGTCTGCCCACTGAGACCCGAAGTTTGAAATCCTCTCTTGAACTTCTGTTGTTTGGTAGACTGGCGACCGAAGAAGTCATAAGATATTTACTAAACATTAGGCACAGTCAATGTGGAGACTCTCTCATCTGTGCAGTTCAAATATTTAGTCACCCTGATTGGCTGCGAACAGCGGGGAGGGAGGCTGCATGGATCAGCTGGGCGAGATAGCAGTCAGCGAGGAGATTAAAAACAAAATAACACGCACACACATGCACGCACAAACGCACACTGTGAGCTCCCTCAGGTGAACAGGTGCAGTCATGCTCTGTCACAGATGCTCTGCGCGATTCGTCAGCTGCCATTCCTCCTGTCCACCTCAGGTGGGTTGGGGTATATTCACCAGAACACAACCTCAACACACACACACACACACACACACACACACACACACACACACACACACACACACACACACACACACACACACACACACACACACACACACACACACACACACATTATCACAGACAATTCTTCAGTCTCATAGGCCACTCATGGAGCTCATGACTACCCAGGTATGAATGATGGTAAAATGATTCACCATCACACCTTTGTGTTGGGATATTTTTTTAAACCTTGTTTTTGAACTTGTTGAACACTTTCCGATGGATTTGACCAATGTTCAACTTGCTGCTGCTTTGCTCGCAGTAGCCTGTGAATACAGCTCTCTCTCTCGGTTCCTCCCTCCCTCCCTGGGAACCACAGCCTGTGACAGAGGGACATTAATCACAGGGCTGGGTAATAAAGCGAGGAGGGATGGGCATGTTGGGCCAGGGGGGCAGGCGTCTGGAGGGAGAAAAGGCTGTTTAGGGAAATCACACCATGCTTTATGACACACACAGATACACAAGCACATTTTTCCACTCACAGGTTCAGGTGCACACCATTCACACACTGTACTGAAGGTTTCTGCCCTGAAAGCTTGAAAAATTAAATCAATGCGAGGAGAACGACTCCGAAATCCAAGAAATGTCACCAGTTGCTTTCTGTTAGTCAGCACTGTGCCTCCTTAGCTACTTATGTGTGATGTCATGTGGACTGGCCCTTGTTAATGAAGTGTTAATTTAGTAAAATCATTTTTTAGAAAGGAAAAAAAGTGGCTTTTCTTATTACTATAATTTTGAAAGAAATGAAAGGCATTTTACAGCTCCATAGAAGAAACAACTTCATTGTTGCCGTGATGCTGAGATGGCTGCTGGAGGTTTTTGTGCTGATAACTCAATATGTGAGAGGGTGATACAGTAAGACGTGGCTGGTTGTAGATGATTACTTGCTAAACGACAGCTTGACACACAATTTTACTTTTAACTTTTCATCCTTTTTTTATTCCGTCTTGACATTTTACACTGGACACTTGGTTGTGAATCATATCAAGTGGAGTTGTGATAATAGATATTGTGATTATGTGTGAGTGTGTATATGCACCTCTACCCTCAGTTTTTTGTTGTGTCATTTCCATCACATCTGCTCCTGCATGGTGCTCGTCAAGGTGTATTATAAAATGAGATAGCGAAAATAGTTTCCCGTTTTTGTGAATCCACCGTAACTACACGACAAAGGCTCGGTGCTCTTGGTCCTTGAGACATGGTCATTGAGCTAACTGAGAGCGGAAAGAACAACATTTTAACTCAAACGTATAAAAATACTGAGTGGTCACAGATGAATTGTGAATCATGCTGTTAGAGTTGTTTCTTTGGTTTGATTTATAGGTGAGAAGCATTAACTGATACATGAATGTTCATTATCATGCATCCAGACATGCATGTAACATGCAATTTTAATACACGATAGATGTTTGTTCCTCTCCGTCTTCTATTGTTGATGCATCGGGCAGTCACCATGTTTTAAATGCTCTACTCCACTACTTTGGTCAAATCCATAGTTTAAATAATTTACTCAGATTATTCAGAATTTATTCTGTAAGATCTGTCTGCCACTAAAAAGTCAGTTTAAAGGGATACATGTAGGGACCCATATTTGCATTTTTGTATTTGCACTTCATTGGTTCAGAAAGTAATTAACCTTCATTCATCTATCTTTTCACTTTCACTGGCCTCTGTCACCCTGAGTGTTGTTACAAGGCACAGCAATGTCTGATGTCAAAAAATTACACCGCGAACCAGGATCATTTACTTATTTTCCGTCTTGCTTCGTCGTGTTGTAGAATTAAGGGTTTTAGAGGTTTCTTTGACACGGTGTCCTTTTGCTGTTGCTCAAAGATTTCTTGGCGCAGCTCTGCCTACTTTTATATCTGTTTCATGTGCTTTTAGCATTAAAGATAACTAGCAGCCACAGAGCTGTCCTATCTAAGTCATTGTTACCCCATCAAGAAATTCTGCCCTAAAGCAAGGCAATTAACCCTGCCACTGGTAGTAAGATAGCTCTTCTGCTTCCTGTTAATAAAGCATCCACAAGTACAAAAGAGTATGTGGAGTTAATTAAAGCTTTTTGCTGGCAATAGAGGTGTAATAAATATCAGATTTCAATCAGGAATTCAGGTCAAGTGTCTACAATAGGGCTGCAAAGATACAAAACAACTGTGCCTCACTCTTTCCTTCAGAGTTTCAGTGGCACGATTTCCTTGAAGCTGAAGTTGACTCTTGCGTCTTCTCTTCTTTCTGATGTCTAAAATGTTTTGGTCTTGCCATAATCTGAGCAATCTAACATTTTTGCTGCATTTCGTTGCATCTATACTTTACAATTGACAAATGAATGAACGCCGAAAGATAAAGAAGCGTGTAAGCATAGATTGATAACTTCAGTTTCAAGCCATCTTCAGGGTTTATATTACAACAAATACTTCAAACTTCAGTTGAAAAAAATAAAAGCACAAATTAGTTTATAAAATGTCTACAAACTAAAAAAGGCATAAGCATGTGTAAGTGGTGTAAAACTAATGAAGCTAAAATATGATTCTCTAAATTAATTGCTATACAGTGAACCCTCGTTTATCGCGGGGGTTACGTTCCAAATAGAGACCGCGATAGGTGAAATCCGTGAAGTAGTAACCTTTATTTTTTTTACAATTATTATACAATGAAATACTCCATAATACATTGAAACCAAAGAACAAAACCTTTTTACAAGCCCAAGCATTTGTTTAACAAATAAAAGTACTGTATAAATGTGTTTTTTTTAACAAATAACTACTGTACTGTAAAATAATAATTTTAATCATCAATACGAACTGAAGGCTTCAAATTGCTGAGATCGGCACCACCCCACTGCGACCCGAGTCATTGGATTAGAACGGGAGGAAATGAAAAATGATTATGAAAACAAATACAAAGTACAAAGTACAGTCGGACAAATAGTGACTCACGTGTATTTCACGGCTCTTCTGACTGAGCCGCTGCATCCTGACTCCGCTCTGCAGCGGTTCTTTCTTCTAAAGCCGGCGGTGCAGGTGTGGTTTTCGAGAGAAGAACATAGTTATCGGTAGTTGTTGTCGCTCTTTTTTCTTCTGGGCAAAAAGATTCTTATAAACCGACATGCCACCATCGATTATTTTTAATTTGGCAAGCTGTTTTACGTACGTGTACATATTAAACCGCAACGTTATTGACAAACAGGTAGAGAAGAAGCGGAGAGACTGTTTAGCCAATCAGAATGCAGAACACAATGCACGATGCAAATCCGTGAAGCAGCGAGACCGCGAAAAGTGAACCGCGTTATAGCGAGGGTTCACTGTATATTGAAAAATCTTAAATTCTGCTGATTACTATTCTGTTTCTTCATTGAACTATTTCAGATTTTTGGCTCGCAGGTGAATCAAATTGTGAAAAATGATTGCATGTTTCAGTGCATCTATCAGAGTAATTTATCTTGGACCATGCACAGTGCTGAGAGACCAATTGGAGAGGGAGAGGCTGAGCATGCCCTGGTAGCCAAATCATCACAGGCAAAATGTGTCCTCGGTGGAAGCATATCTTACCCATCCCAGAGAGCTGGTGTAGCCATGTTGAAGACACACAGAGGGAGGGAGAGAAAGAGAGAGATGAATGTCACCCCTGCTCTCGTATGTCATATCGTTAGCCATAGATATGCGGAGAATGCCTCAAGGTTGAACGTGCAGCTGAGACATGAATACTCTATCTGAGGCTTTCTACAACTAAATAGAGGGACATGGATTATTTAGGCTTTAATGTGCACATGGTGAATGGACAGTCACCTCTGAGAGCATGAAGACATCGTCGGAGCCAAGTTAATTGTTTGTGTCTGGAATTCAGGCAAGCTGTGAAAGGCAGTGGTTGTCAACCGGTAAGCGTGGTTACATGTATTTTTTTTGGGCCTGGTGATGGATTACAGTAATGTGCAAGCTTTCAACCAAATCATCCATCTTTGCGCTTTGACATGCTGTTCATATTTTCTTTCTCAAATCTCAAATCACGTTTGCAGAGACACAGGCGCTCACACGCATACTGTATATTTCTGAGTGTGGGCAGATGCGTTCCCTCAGCCCCACAGCATTTAAATGTAGTCCATCTCATACTGGTCTGCTTTCCAGCTCACCTTCTTCAGATGACTGCCTCGACATGGGAAATGTCAGGCTCTCCAGGCCCGGGCTGTTTGGCTTCTTCAAACATTTGTGAAGTGTTAAGCTCATCTCTACAGCTTAGGAGGGCAGTCTCTCAGCAATCTAGGCTGCTGACCCGCATCACAGCAAAGACAGCCTAGCCAAGTGCACTCAAGCACATCCACTCTGCCCGCTCATTCGCATCAACGAAAGATTGTATTAGTCCCAAGTTTGTGGTCTTCAAAGCAGCACTTTAACCAACGTGTAGAAGTTCATGCATTGCATAATGGAACGGATAGGGTAACTTTACAACTCCTAACAGTGATGGTCTTCTCACATTTAGTTGAGAATAATCGTGGAAATGCTGCTCTGAGTAGCCTCATTCTAACTCCATTAAATGTTGCCTTTAAAACAAAGCCTCTGAAAACAGTTGCAAAAGTTCAAACCACAACAGGCTTGTTACAGGAAGATAAATTACTCTGATTCAAAATGTGATTTGGCCGTACATTCAGTTTACAAACATGTAGCTTTCTAATGCAGAATCAGGGTGTAAACCACCAACATTCAGCAGGAGAGGTGAAAGCGGTGCTAACAAGCCATAATGAACAGGATAGGATAGGATATGATATATGATATATGGATATGACCAGGTTTTGGTTCAAATATTGCTGTCTGATTTCTGTTTGTATAGCCCAGTAAAAGAGTCAGCAGTGTTTCATTTCCATAAGAAATTCAAAGAATGCTGTCTGTAGCATTTGGTTCCACAAACAAAGACAGAAATGCATCACTTATCTCAAAAACAATATGCAAATTAGCCTGAGCTACAGAAGCCTGTTCAAACATTCTTTAGATTTTAGTGGAGAGCTCTTATACGTGTGCCTAACATGTACGATGTAAAGTTCAAATAATGGAATGATGAACTATAGCAGCGAAAGATATGATAAACAAGGAACGAAAGTCATAATAATTTCATTTGTATTATGTCAACTGGTAAAATCCTGTTTGTATGTTTTCTCTTGATTTAATCCCACCCAGCCAATGGAAAAATTCAATTTGTGGAACAGATGCTCAGTTGTTGTTTTTTTCTCCACTATTTTTCACCTCACACCCAAGAGGAGAAAAAAAAAAGTGCTTCTCTCTCTTATTTTTGTATTATTATTATTATTATTATTATTATTTAGTATTTTTTTTAAGCAAGTTCTAGATCCGTTTAACACAGGCATGAACACTCCCATAATCGGCCAGAGTGTGCATCCTTCTGAATAGAGATGAAAGACGGGAACACACATTCACACTTATACACACATGCGTACACACACGGCAACAACAAGGAGCATACAAATAAACAGGCACAAACACACAGGGAAGAAGCACAAGCCATTTGGCACAGTC
The DNA here is from genome assembly GCF_029030835.1 of Brachyistius frenatus. NCBI lineage: Eukaryota > Metazoa > Chordata > Actinopteri > Embiotocidae > Brachyistius > Brachyistius frenatus. Next base: position 3,410,828 of record NW_027210623.1, read on the forward strand.
TCTCTGTCTAGGGAGGGCTTCAAAGCCCACTGACATGAATTTATGATAACGGCACTATGCCTTTGCCAAACCTCAACTGTTGTTGTTTTTCTCTCGCTCCCTCTCCATCCTTTCTGTGTGCTCTGCCATCCCCTTGATCAGAGCTTTGGAAAATGTGAGCAGGTGTCCCCTTGGAAAGCCGGGTGCATGAACGTGTGCGTGTGGCAACATGTGCATGTATTTATGTGTGTGTTTGGGATGGGACATCCTTCGCAGGGCACTTCCTCTTTTTACGTCATTTCATTATGTTGGGCTCTACTTCCCTAAGTTATGGCTCCAACTCATTGTACAGTTCCATTCAGTTGCATAATGGCACTGTGATTTTATTATCATCCCACTGTGTGGTTTTACTCTGTTCTATGCACACTACTGATGTGAATATCACTTTCTTCTCCATCCAAACCCCCCCCCCCCTTTTTTTTTTTTTTTTTTTTTGTCTGCAGATGAGGATTGTGTGAATTGTACAGAGGAGTGCCGAGTACTGGGTCACTCTGACCGCTGCTGGATGCCCCAGTTCCCTGCTGGAGGAAACCAGGCTGAGGGCGTTGACTACCGCAACAATATGTTTGTGCCAGCCGGCATGGAGACTGTGCCTGAGACAGAATCCTACGAGACTGTCAACCCCAATGGCAAGAAAACGTTCTGTACTTTTGGCAAAGAGAGGCGTGACCACACCATCTTGGTTGCCAACGTCAAGCCCTACTTAAAGGCGAAACGTGCTCTCAGCCCACTTCTCCAAGAGGTACCCTCGGCTTCTAGCAGTCCCACTAAGGGCTGCTCCACCATGTCTCCCTGCTCCTCAGTCAAAAGCCCAGCTGACGGGGCTGAAGGTAAACCTCCTCCTGCCACCTGCTCTGGCCACTACGGGCCTCCTGATGGTCAGTACCTGTCACCAACCAAACAAACCAGAGAACAGGGGGTCTACCCATCCTTGCCTCCCTCAGACCCGGTGGCCAAGGTGCTCGCAGAGGCCCGCTCCAGGATCAGCCAAGAGGCAGCAGGTGAAATGGAGTGTGTCCTGGAGCAGGTGGAGCCAGACGGGAACCGTGACGGAATGGATGCTGACCAGGTGGTCAGAGACATCGACAAACTATTGCAGGACTGCAGAGGAAGTGAGGCCACTGGCACACTCAGGAAGTGACACAAAGGACTGCAGCAAAAACAAGTCGGAAGGCAGAGAGAGGAGTAGGATGCTATTCCAAAAACTCTCGAGCCAAAACTGTCACCAAAACAAATTGAAAAGGTTAAATGGCTCTTATGATAGGAGCTCTTTTCACTGTATTTGTTGTAGAAAAATACCAACACTGGACAGACAAACATTTCAGTCACTTAGCACCTGTTCTGGTGTTAAGATCCCGACCGATAAAAAAGGAACTGGGTAACAAACGTCTGAATTCTGCTGAATTTATAAACTCTTTGTTTTGGATTCTTAAGCAAATTGCAGAAGTTTATGCCTCTGACACCTCGCAAGCTATTATCTAAGTGCCCACCAGCTCATAAGTGTGTTGTTCATGGTCTCTCGTGAAATCCTACATATCTAAGTGTGTGTAGGTGGATTTCTGTTACGTGTGATGGACATAAAAACTGAATGAAAAAGGACTATTTATGGTCAGACATGACAATCGATGCAGAAACAGAGAAACAATTTCTGATCTACTCGGGACAGTGTAAGACCGCAAATACACAAAACAACCTTATCTTGGATGGATCGTCTATCTGAACGTGAAGAGATTTGTTAATCAGGGGTGTGTTCCCAGGGGTTTGTGATGGACTTGGGGTTAGAGCGGCTTAAATGCTCCACCGAAGGAGAATTATTAACAGTGTAACCATGTTTCACCTGTCATTTGTAGCTACATGTGTAAGCTGTGTCTGTCTCACACCTCTATTTAAATGTTCATGTTGCTGACCGGTGAAGCTGCACGCACCAATTTTACACATGTGCACTACACTTTGCGCATACATACGCTGACACACTGACACGCACTGATGGCCCACAACACGCACACAAACACACAATAATGCTTAAACACAACTGTCCATCTGTGGAATTGTCTTATACATGTACATCATCAGCTTTCAGTCCCTTGTGTACAGTGAATTATCATGTGTGTGACTCTGCCTTAAGGCAATCACAAGTTGTATAAAAAGGGACATTTTTCCTCAACTGTGAAAAGATGATATCTATATGAATATATAGATGACTGTATGTATGAATCCATGTATAGTGTCCAAATATTAACAAAATATTTATACATTTTATAAGAAAAAAAAGAAATGAGGAATCTCAACAAAGAGTGTCCTGGAGTTGAGGTCAAGAGTGGAGTAATAACTCAAAGAACTGCGAAGGACACTGCCATTGTTTCGAAGACGAATATCCAAAAATATGAATAAACAAGAAAATGTCCCTTCACATTATCACTATACATAATATCATTATATGTGTAAATGTATCCAATTTAGATGTGTTTACATCAAAAAATTGACATATTTTTTATTGATTTTACTGCAATTTCTGTGCATTTGAGCCAAATTGTTATGTGTACAAAAGCTATATTGTGTATTTTATTAAATTAATATATAGTTGTGTTGCAATATACATGGGCTTATATTGTATTTGGCAAAAGTTGCCTTAGTAGCTGTCGAACTCTGTGAGTTTGCTTTAGTTTGGGTTTTGGTTGGTGTTTTGTTTTCATCTCTATTCTGCATCTTTGCAGGCTGGCTTCAGTGCTTTTGAGATGTCGCCTCTTTTTACCCTGAGATCCAGCTGGATCAAATACAATAACTGTTGAAAGCTTCATGAGCCAGCTGATCTAGAATACAATTCAAACCAACAACAAAAAGCAACAACCACAAGATAACAGTTTGAATATTTTTACTGACCAGATTTTTACAGGGCAGCTATTTTCTTTAACAATAACTAGTATGCGTACTTTATGTTCATTATGTTTTTACTTTCTTTCCAAAAAAGAAACCTGCCATATGGAAAGTGGAGTGGTTTCCTTGGTGATCATAAAACTGCCTTACTGTCTCTGCAGAGAGCTTGTTGTATCTGTGGAGCTTGTGACTGCTTATAAAGCCCTGGTCCACCAGAATGTGCATTTTCTATAAAGGACCAAAAAAGGTTCTTTTTCAGCAGTCTGTGTTGTTTATGTATGTACTCCTTCTCAATACATGTTAGAATTCTCATACTTTGCAGAGAAACTTGACATCTGAAATTCTATCTGAAGTTACTTTGGATTTGATGTCTTAGCTGTTTAGGTACATGGTTTATATAACCAGGTGTCTTCACATTCAGGCTTTCTTAAAAAAAATAATGATACAGACATTTATTTTTGAAAATTTTGGCACATTTCGGCCACTCTCTGAAATAATAGTAGGAGGTGCTTTTTCTAATATTGTCTGAGAGTAAAATACGCAGAACAGTAGGCTACTAGACTATATGTGTTTTGGAAAATGTGACCACAATCACCAAATGTTTGTAAGATGCAGCCATAAGAGGGAACAGTGACTTACATCCAAATGGCTCCGGGTGTGTTTACTGTAGAAAGTGTATCTGAGCTGAATTGGAATCTAAACAGCAGATATAACACATTCTGTCCTGTAGACATATCACATCTGAGTGTTTTGGTATTTCTGTTCTCGCTTCTTTTCTGAATTGTGGTGCATGTTTGGACATCCTCCTGTCAATCTGCCATTTTGCCTGCTTGCCATCTTTTCTTGTATTTTACTATTTCATTTACTTCCACCTCTTCAGCCATTTGCTTCCTCGCCTCTGAGGAGCAGAGTACCTGTTGCCTTTTCTCCTCTCTTTCGTCTGTAAAGTGTTTGGTTTCGGCTTACCCTTGCGCTTTTCCTGGGAGATGGCAGAGGCTGTTTTTAGAGATGGCTTGGAGGTTTTGACGGAGGAGGAAAATATGTATGGCTCTTTTGAACAAATATTTTCTTTTGTTATCTCTCTCAAATATCTGGATAAATAAAGGAAGTCTGACATTCACATCATACAAACAGTTAAAGTGTGCTGTTCGAAGTGCATACTACTACTATGATCCTAACAAAAATGCTGTTACACACATAAACACCAAGGCACTTCAGCAAAGCACTGCCTTTCATTTACATGCTTAGCCCCTTAAATGTAAAGTAAAGGCTGAAAAAGGGGGCAAATACTACCCAGACAAATGTTACACTTCCACACTTGTCTTCACGATTTATGTTCTTTTCATCTCATTGTGCTCAGTCTTCATGCTAGAACTAGCATTCTCTACACCATGTGTGTGTGTGTGTGTGCGCGCATTTGCCTGATTCGCTTTCATGCCCTCATTGTTTGGCAAAACAATTCCTTTCATTTCTATTACCTCTGTTCAATAGATTTAATTCCAACTCACATTAAACCTCCATTGCTGTGGTCTTTCTTTTATTTAGACATTAATTAAAACAAAGTGCAGAGGTCATCCCAAGATTCCGTTTTGTTTTGTTTTTTTCCCCCACTCAGAGCCTGGCTGCCGAGAACAGTCACTGTTACAATTGAGGCACGTTTAAAGTGCTGTCCCCTCTAATGGTGTTTGCCGGGCTCGGCCGGTGCCTGCACACTCCCAAGCTGAGGGTGAGGAAATCTGCTGGGTCCAGTGCACAGAAGGTATTCTTTAAAGCCATGGCCCCTCTCTCAGGCTATTTGCTGTTGCTGTTGAGGTCAACACATAGTTGGAGCTTGAGCATAATGTAAGACCTCTCATTATTGTCTAATTACACACTGTTGGCATCACACACTGTTGGCAGTGTATTACCCAAATCTAGAGTGGGTTATTTTTGCCCACTTAAGACTGTTGGTTTTACCGCGCGATTAGGACGGGGCCTTTGTGGATGTGGCTAACCGCCTCTGGTCTCTGACTCACAGGTGCACACGGAGCCACTGCTTCACACACGCATAAGAGACAACACGTCTTTTTCGTTAGTTAAAACAGGCACCCAATGTTTGTCAGTTTTGTTCCCTCACCCCCAGGCCCACACTGATAGCATAGGGCTCCATGCTACAATGGGCAGCTGGTGAAAAGGCCAGAGACATTCATTTGTATGGATTATTTCAACTGCTATTGTCTAAAGGCTGTGTTCATTGTGATCTATCTGAAAAAAAAAAGAAAAGATGAAAAGATCAAATAAAAAAAGCAATTACTAATAATATTTGCTCCTGTCCTTGTGTGAGTTGGTTGGGGAATGGTTAGTCATGGCTTTGATTTAATTTCTCTTCTCCCAAGAGATAACCTCGCACACCCCGTATTTTTGTTCTCTCGAGCATCTACACGGCCAATTTTTTCTTGTCAAATGGGATTGCATTGTTTACTTTTCGAGTACCAGCCTACTTTGGAAAAGATAAAAATAAGTTCTGAATATTTTCAATTCTTTGGTAGTAAATACACATATGCAAGTACCTCCTATCAAAGCATACATAAACACACACACACACACACACGCATATGCTTCGGGCAAACGATTCTCCATTCATCACATTAGTTCACATTTTCGCCGCACAAAAGATTACTGCTCATTTTGCTAATTGCTCAGAGGCAAATAAATTGGTGCTTGAAATTATGTGTACTAATGCTTTCAGATAAGATTTTGCATTCCACCCTTGAGCTAGATTTTCTTTCAGAGGCCAATTTGAAGTGTCTTCAACACTGGCCTGTGGTAATAGAGATATACTGTACGCTTCCTATTCGCTCAAATCTGAAGAACCCCCAATGAAAATCAAATTTTATCCTTGTTAGCAGACATATCATGAGCAAAATAAGCAGTAAACACCGTGGCTGAGTATTTCCACTTTGGAACTGCAGTGAGTGTGACCGTCCAGCCTGGTATCATGCCAAAGCATGTGAGGGCTGGAACCGGCTGTATTGCCTTCCGTCTGCCACCGGAGATGATCTCCGCTGTTGAAGACAATGCGTATGATTCCACCAGACGTGGCGCAAGGCAAGTGTGCAGCATCCTAGAAGCAGCTCGTCCCTCCGCTTTGCTAGAAATACGTGCTTAGTCAGAAACCAGAATCAAATTGCACAGAGCATTTCAGCCGCACAGGAAGTCCGACACAGGGACGGCATAGAGAATGCAGTCAATTTTCAGAATTTAAAACCCTGTTCAGCGTCTTGATCATATTTAAAAATCACTGCATCAGCATGTACCCCACAAAACAAAACAAAAAAAAAGAAACCATTTAATAAGACAGCTACTTTTCCACATTGGAAGCACAAAAAACAAGAAAAATTTACCAAATCAACAAATCGCTTTGCTTCTGAAATCCTTCCGATGGGGAATAAAGGACGAAACAGGACGGAACAAAACAGCATCACGCATGTGATGTGACACCCATGACCGCTAAAATCTCTGGGTAATACGTCAATCTGTCCACGAGGGGAAACCCCGTCGGTGTCATGTTTTGCCTTTTCTAGCCATAAAAGGTACCTTACCTTACCTTAGGTTTAGGCAGAATTTGGTTAGGTACCAGGGCCGACAGTCTCCAAACCACAAATTCATACAGCCAGGATTTCATACGTCACACACCTAAAAAACCCAACCCCCTTAAATAGTGGGGTGATGCTTTCCATTTCAACTTGCTGCCAGCTAAAGCTTCAAGCAAGTGGCGAAGGGGTGGGCTGAGATAGAAGTGGGCATTATTTGCATAATCATAGATCAGCATGCACTGGATGGGTCTAAGCTACTTTATGACATTATGGGATTTTTTTTTCTTTGACCAAACTTCTGAATATGTTAATTTGATGATTAGAGACGAGTTTTTAGGGGTTTAATCAAAGCCAAAAGATGTACTTTAATTTCTGGCTATTAGGTAGTAGATGCTCAGCATGGAACATACTGGCAGGTGTGTCCTTCCTCAGAGTGTTTAGTTTCCAAAGAAGAAGAGCAGACAAACTTTTAACGTTGACTTGTGCTTAAAATATTAGTGCTTTGAAATGGGTTTTTAATGTATTTTTCAATGTTTCCTAATACAACATGACAGACCATCTAAGCTACCGTTATATTTATGTAAGGAAACTATTCCATCATCACTGTTTAATTGCAGAATAGGCTACATGTGGTTGTTTCATTTTGTGACTCCATGCATCAATCAGCATACTGCTGCCTAAGGATTGAAATTAGTAATTTCCCAGAATGCAGTCCCTTTAAAAACACAGGAATATCAAATATTGACGCAAAGACCTCCCACAACCTGCAAAAGGATATTTTCTTGGTGCTGAAGAGAATAAATATGAATAAACTGTTGTTGATATTCATTTTTGTTGATAGATGTTTGTGCTAGATGAATGGATAAATAATGTTTGTAGTTGTCTCAAGAACCATCATTAAAAGGAACTACAACAGTAATGTTAATGCTTTATGTGTTCTAAAACGCAGTGCCCAAAGAACTCATTCAAATACATCAAGATAAATTATTTATATAATTATTCATTATTTCAAGAGGACTCGATCAAATTCATTTTCATTTTGACCACAGAGAGAATGTTTTCCCCCATACTGGATTTACAGACCATTGGTATGCATCAAGACTTTTTCTGTTTGTATCTAACTAGTCGCCTCCGGGCAGATATTAATTAAAAAGATAGACGAGGCACTCTAACTTAAAAACATCATTTCTACGACTGCAGTGGCTACATGCAGGGCCGTCTTGATTGGCCCAGTAGCAAGAATTTTATTCAAGCAAATGCCATGTTGACTTCTTATACCTGCCAGTGACCTTCAATCATAATTTTTCAAAACTTTACAGATCACATAACTCGTTATTGAAACTGAACAACAAAGTGTGAAGTAATAATGATAAGGTGAAGTGTGTGCGGGGGGTTGAAAACAAGTGTATACTGTGACAATGCCTGAGCAAAAAGTTGATTTTAATGTCTGACATATATTTCATAGCATGCATCAGTTAAAAATAATTGCATGCAACCGAAAATATGTAATAATTATGATAATGACAACATTCATTTAAATTTGTTAAATTCATAAAGCAAGGAAATCTACATAATTTTTGGTGGATAAACAACTAAATAAGTCTACTACTCATCTAGTTGTTTAGTCTCAGGCAAATTTAGTTAGAGGTTGAAGCCAAACACTAGAAAGGAACCTCATATTTCTGCATTTTAATCAAAGTCCTCGATCCAAATAGTAGTGCTGATGGGATTTAATCAAGTACTGTTCTGCATTGAGCTGGCTAAAAGGGCAAATGGAGAGAAGATATTTTCAACATGAAGAAGAGAAGGTATTCATCATATTCTATTGTTAAAGGACAAGGGTGCTCCTTTCATTTGTGGTAGTGTTCAGGAAATACTGCAAATTGAAGTACGTGCATGTGCGTGTGACAGGGAGAGTGAATGTGGATGAGTTAGGTAAAAGAGATGTGAGGAACATCGGGGATATGAATGTACGTCTCATATCACAACCCTGTCTCCTGGACATTATGTCCCTGCATAACTTAACAGTTTTCCCAATTTAAAACTTTGAATTACATTAGGATCAGTCAGAGGAGGTCTGGGTGGATGATGGGTGTGCAGAGCAGTAACTGGGGTTCACATCCATGCACAGGATCAAATGTGACTTCAGAACAAACATGGAGGGGGATTGTCAGAGAAGGGTCTATTTGCAGTCTTAGAGACTACACGGCACACCCACTCGATTTAATAACACACCCACTTACCTATACAATCACCCTCTAACAGCCTCAGACCACTAGTGGGTGTGTCATGTAGGAGGCGTGTCGTGTTGTTCTTTGGGTCCACGGATCCACCTACTTGGACTGTCCTCATTAGCTGTTTGCACTTGAATGTGTTGTGTTTTGAACCAGGAAACAAAATAGGAGAATAAAGTGAAGTCATGACAGAAAAGATTAATTCAGCCTGGCTTATAGATTTTACTGCATGAGCTCGAGGTGAGTAGAAATTTAGTATTATTATTTCCTATTTGGCTAGCTACTACTACAAATTAATGTTGAATACAATACAAATTTTCTTATTTGTACACAGAAAGGGGGGAGTGTGAAACCTGTCATCATTAGAATATATATAAATCATATGACCCTCCCGTGACATTGAGATGCCGTCCATTTCAATGTTACTGTCTTCTAGTTGTTTGCGGTTGGTGACGCTTCCTGGTCAGTGCGCTTTCATTGGCTATAGCGGGTTTCGGCTTAATATGCCTTTGCTTTTGCTTTCACAGATTTCAAAGTTCAAAATCATGGAGTGCCATATTCAGTCTGAAAAATCTACCATGCAATTTTTAAAACAGGTAAATTAGGCCGAAAAATTGCCCAAATATCCTGTAGCCACCTTAAATGTGCATGCGGACGCTATTGAAATTCGTCCTTTATGAAAGAGAACCTCCCTTTATCCTGAGTCAAATAGAAACTCCAATATTTGCATATATCATGCGTTCATGGACAAATGTTACTCAACACCAGATATTGACACTAAATAGTGATGTATGTGTGTATGTGTGTGTGATATAAACGTCATTTTGTGATGTTTATATGCTATGTGACAACTGTAATGCTGAGAATGTCACCCATGCCAGGCATATCCTCCCATCATCTGGGATGCTGCTAAATACAAACTCTATAAATACTTTCACGGCTCAGGATCGACAGAGAAACCTATAGAAAATGACAACTTGTTTCCTTAATTTTTTTTTTGCTCTCGAATGGATTCAGAGCTAAAACACAGAAACAGCAATTAACACGTGTTTACCACTTCCAGACATTCAAGAAACTTGGGACTGCAGCACCTCGGACTGCTGGTTCTCTTTCACATTCAAGCCCTCCTCCTCAGTGCGGTAAGTGTTCAAGTATTTCTCACCCGAAGCAAAATTGAAAGCAGCAAAATAATGGCTCTAGACAGCTTCTGTGAAGGGGCCAGCTCACATCAGTGAAGGAAAATGCTAGATGAAAAGGTCAATAAGCAACACGGGAAACTTAATATGAAGTAGACATATGAATTCCATCACATGGATTAGCGCCCCTGGCAAAGTGCAGGACTGACTGACACTGCTGAATCAATTCATAAATATCCAATGTCTTGTGTGTAAGACACTCGAGTGCTAAGAGGACCTTTCACTAAATGCCACCTAGACTTTTAAAGCAATTCCATTCACCTGTTTTGTTTCCTGTCATTGGTCATTTTTTTTTTCACATTTCGTGCGTCTAGTGAAGTTGAAGACTCAGGTCTTTGAGTTTCTTACCATTGTAGTGCTTCATCAAGGTTATTTCCCTATTATTCACATCTTTTCATACATTTCCACAGGCGTTAGCAGGTTCATTACCAAATTCAATGGTTTCGTAATACAAATGTTTAAACATGTAATTTTTTTAATGTTTGTACAAATAAAAAGCAACAAATCCTGCTGAAACACAATGGTATTACTCATTATTTGTAAATCTGGGAGCAAAATGCAAATGTTTTGTTTTTTGTTCTTAAGTGCAATATGCCTGAATCAGTTATTTTAACAGTTAATACTTACATAAGTTTGTTGCTAGACCTTGTAGATAGCTTGTCACAGAAGTCATCACAGAAAGGATGTATTGGATGAAAGAGAAGACAGATACCTAAATGGCTGGACGATAACAACAGGATGTGATTTGGACAGAATGTCAGGAGGGAACAGGAAGGTCAATATTACAGTAATAGAATATGACCTTGGGGACAAACTTCTTACTACTGATGCTGTTCTCCTTTGGCAGCACTGCACCATTGATCCTTTGCTCCAATATCAATTAGCTATGGCATCATTAACTGAACTTTACCACAATGTCATTTTGACATTGTTCTTCTTGGATATATCCTGAACTACCCACTTTGTCTATACTTAAATGCTCTTTGAAAAGAGAAGTGTGTGAAAGTGTGATCTTTGCTTTTGAATGAGATTTTCCAGTTAGAACACTTTAAAGAGATGAGTCACTATCCAATCTGAGGTCAATACAACCCAATAAACAGAATATGTACAACCTGAGATATCACTCAAATAAGTATGCATGCAGACATGCATACAGAGACACAGACATACAGAAACATACCCTCACACTCACCAATTTATTTTGCTGCATGATGAATTTCATGATAGGAAAAATAAATTAGTGGCGCAGATAATTAAATTTACCTTAATAGCTTGCGCTCTTTATCTGCCATATTGACTCTCTTTGTTAAAATAAGAACATAAGTGATATTTCCAAGCAATTATGCGATTCTATGCCAAGAGTTCTGTCTGTTCTGTATTTCTCATCAGTAGTTCTGCTGTCCTCAAACAGCTTATGTCCACTGTGGTAGAGAAAGACATCTCAACATTAAAGAGATCCAGAGATTCTCTCGTGGTCGTAAATTTCAGAATTGTATTTCCTTTACGACACAAATATATTTACAGAAAACAGTTGCTACTCTGACAAAAACAGATAGATTATGCTAGCCTGGTGTTACCAGAGCAAAATTCACTGTGTGAATATGTGTGACTGGTTACGCTCAGCAGGGAATCGTTTGCAGTTGTTGCATCCTAATGGACGTAGACCTTGGGTGAAATGACACTGGTCGCTTCAGAGTGGCTGAGCGAACGTTAATCCGAGCTGCGTTTCCAGACTATAATCACAGTGAAGAAAACTAAAGCTGTGAGTAATATTCTGCCAGAGCCAGGCTAGAATAATGGTGTATAATCTCAAAAAAGTGTAATATTATTGTGTAAGACATTTTTTGTTGACAACAGTAGTGACGTTGGGAGGCAGAGACTCTACTTGCATGGAAATAGTTCTCTTTGATTGCTGAAGACTTTGGCGTTGAGACTCGGTTGACGAGTGAAAATCTGTGAGACATTTGTCTGCTGGCACCTTCTCAAACGCTCCGTTTTAGTCAAACTACTGGCTTTAGTTTGGTATAGTATGTAAAACAATGGCAACTGGAAAGTGTTTGTCGGATCAAAGCCCTGAGCCTCTGCCTTCCTCCCTTTGTTTTCAAAGTTTATGAATCTCCAGTACGAACACAGCAGTGGGTATCATGCAGGGACGTCGGCCCCCTGTCTGAACTCAGAGACACGGCTGACAAAGGCGATTAAAGTCTCTGACAGTGTGCCTGCATATGATTAGACCGTCCTTTGGAGCTTTGAACCCCCACCCCCAAATATTCCCCAAACGTATATACTGAAACACAATGAATACGCAGTCCGCATCAATGAGGAGTGAGGAATGGAATGATCAAATACTAATAAGCAAGGGAAAAACAAACAAAGAGTTGCTAAATAAGCGGGGCGACAGACAGAGGCCTTTTCCTCGGCTAATGGCTAGTGCAAATAGAATGGGCCTTGAGGGATTTAAAGGGCTGCGGCTGACAGTTAAAGCAGTCTAAAGCTGATCTACAACAAAGTGAGAATGTGATGCATCCACACAGCGCCGACCTAGACAGGATGAGAGGGTGTAAATAACAGGCAGTCCCTAGAGATGTGTGCCACATAACACAAAGACTCCCTGGTTTTTGGTGTTTGATTTGTTTGAATGCTATCTGACATTTACTTAGCCAACTGCAGGGAAATTATCTTTAAGGATTGTCATTTGGGCTCAACAATGGTTGCAGCTTCCAACTGCCCGTCTCTATTTGAGGTGCCAATGCACAGATCTGTGCTGCATATATTCAGTTAGAATACACTGCACATTATGCACATTTGCATAGTTTACCTGTATCGGAGGCAGTAATATAACTTTATGTTGAAAGAGAACTGACGCGCTGCTACAGGATAAGCATTTGGAGTCACAGTTAAATCATGCTAGCCTTAAATTATCCAGGAAACAACAGCGGTCCATTTCCATTTATGTCTCTTTCTGTTCTTATCTGGTCAAACATCCCTGGCATCACATCTCCGTTACCTTAATGGAAAACATTAGAGATGCCCTTCTAATGTTTCACCGTTCAGATATAGTGCTCTTTTTCTCTTTTGTCTGTCTCTTCCTCCGGACCACCCAGGCTATCACAGCGAGTGACGTGGGTGTGTAACTGCATGTGTCGTGCAGCTGGGCTAGTATTACAGCTCAGATCACAGCCCAGTGCACATCTGAACACCCTGTTTCCAAGTGGCAGTTGAGTGGCAGAAGGACAGTGACAGTGCTGTCTCAAATCCACAGTGTAATACAATGTACCTGACACTAGTTTGTAATAAGGTTTCACATTGCACATCAAAGGATGTGAACTTTGGCAAATTAATCTGATCAAATGATTGAATTCATTTCTGGAATACATGTGTAGATCTCAATTGATTGATGTATTGGATGGAATACACATTACACATTTGAGAGAAAGTGGATAGTGTATGTGTCAGAAAACAAAAGTCAACACGTGTTTTTTTTTTTTAAGTAGTGTAACTAGGGTTCTTACGTAACTTTATGTATTTAACGTAATGTGATTAATGCGACTAAAGCGATGTATATAACATTTCTTATGTACAATAACTGCTTATTTCAACCCAAACATGATGATTTTTGTGGTTTTGGTAAATAACCCGAAGGCATTTTGTGCCAATGAGCTGTGACAAAACGGTAATATTTGAGACACTGTAATGAGAACGAGTTGTAAATGGTCTTGAAGTGTATGACTAAACAAACCTAACCATCTGGTTACATAGCATAAAATATAAGTGAAAAAAATTACATATTTTGCACATATCAGGTTGTCCATTCATCCCCTCCAAAGTCATTTTGACATGCAAAACCGCTTTGGAGGGCCAGATGGTTCAGCCCGACGTATATGAACCGTTAAATTTCAAAAGGTTGAGATGGTGCCACGGGTGGCCAAGCTGCATCTGGCATGGTACTGAGAAGCCTGTGTGGTATCCAGACCACATCCATTCCTGATGGCATCTTCCAGGACCACAGGGGCACAGATTGATGCCCAATGACGACTGACAGAGTAAACAGAAGAACCGTCCTATACCCACAAAATGTCTAACAGAAAGGAAAGTAATTTAATTTGTATTATTATTATTATTTTGTAAATCCAAGAATATTGCAAGACATGCAGTAAACCTAATTTGGCTCAATGTTATGTTAGAAGTCGGATATTCTACTGTTTATATATGCATCTGTACGTTCAGTAGAGTGTATAAACATCCTACTGTGGTACTTAAGAACAGCATAAACACATCAGTCAGACATACATCGCTACTTAGAAAAATCTTCGCTGTCTGGAAAGCCATGTGCTTGTTTATTTTTTGAAATGTTAACTCCCAGTGTTTTGAGCTAAAACAAAATCCCACTGACCTCAATTGTTTTGGGTTGACAGCATAATTCGACCTGGCAGAGATCACAAAGACTTGGCAAACACAGCCACAACTATCTGCATGGCTAGATAGCATTTGGAAAAGGTGGAGAAATATGTTTATTTGTGATGCAGGTGAGCTGACATTAGTCGCCGCTTGCACCTGTATTCCAAAGAATTGGTTGTTTGGCACGTTAAACAGGGTACAAGTGTGTGAGGAACACAAGGCTTTCCCTTGGAGAGCAGACAGCACTTAACAGACGACTGCTTGTTGTCACACATAGGCTATGCGGGCCAGGATATGTAGACTGGCGAGTACAAAGGAGAGCACTCAGCACCTCCCCCTAAAAACTGTTCATAAATACTGCAGGGTGACACTTTGTCTTTCTGCTGCACTGAACCTACCCTTACTTACAAGGCAGCTGTGCTTTGGCAATGCGCTTCCCAGCCATACACGGCATACAGCCTGACAGCTCCCATATATTTCTGATGTATTGTTGTTAATGTTTAAATGCTTTTACTGCCGTGGCAAGAAAAAAAAAAGAAAAACACAGTAATGTACTTCCCTACAAGCATGAGATGTAGAAATGAAAAAGAAATTGGGTGGATGAAGCTTTTGGAGATACAAGTTGGAATGTGACTGATCAGACTGCACAGACCTACAAATCTGACGTCTTTACTTGGGGAATTGCAGCATTTACCGACATTATTTATCTAGTTTGCACAGCTGACAGTGTAAAGCTTTGCATATACAGTGCGGCTCTGTGGTGGACGTGGTGATGTTGTGCTAAGCTCTTTAAGGTCACAGCAGTTTCAAATTGCAGAGAAGGTGAATCACACACCAGACACACCTGATTAAAAACTTAAACCTCTCTGCAGGAGATGTTTCTTCGTTAGAAAAGGTGTAATTTAGGGGGGAAAAAAACTCTGCTTTTGACAGGTGAATGTTGGGGAGGTTTGCATTTCAGCACGAAGCCTGACACTTGTTTACAGAGTAAATTCAAACCTGTCCAGCTTACAACCTGATATAGCTGCTTATGTGGAAGAAAAGTTCCCCATAAAAACCTTTATTTGCATAAAACCTTTGATTTAACACAGATGAATGCACAGGAGAACGCAACAGCCGCTTTGTTAAGATTAGAAGAGTTTATTTGTCACATTAGTCAGAATTACCTGTGTTGGTGTCAGTAGTGAGGAATAGGAACAGCACAGGAGCCTGGGGAGAGGAAAGGTGAAAGAGCAGCACAGCAAGGAAGAAGCAGCGCTGAGTAGATACAAAGGAAAAAAGAAGAAAGAGATCCATCCATTCAGCACCTCATTGCCTCATAAGGTGCTCCCTCGCCTCCTCCTACTGATAATAACTATCTTAGCACACTGTGAGCCACAGGACAGAGAAAAAGCTCCCTTTGCTCCTGGTTCCTACTTCCTAGAAGGGCTTGATATGTTGGAGAGGAACCTGCGCAGCGCTGTTGGACTCCAGCTCTTCTCCCCTCAGTGTGCTGGCTGGATGGATGCTACTGTGACAGCTGGAAGTCTGTTGTGAAGAAGTAGTTAGATAAACTACCCACTGACGTCTGCTTTAGATGGCACTGGGATCTGTGATACACGCACTCATGCAAAAGAGACTGAACTCGAATGAGAGATGGGCAAAGGGATTAAAGGGGGGAGATGTATGGCAGGATCATGTTGACCATATGTCCTCTCGCCTTTTGTTGTAACCTCTGCCTCTAGCCAGGAGCTTATCACTCTACCAAAATCCTAGAGGTCAGCATGAACCCACCATGTAAACCAAGCGGCGGGGGAAGGAGAGAGATGGCAGATAATCAACCAGTCATCCTCGCAAGTCCTAATTCTTGTTCCTCTATTTGTTGTTTTGCTCATGAACAGATGCTAGAGCAGATGAACAACATGACATTCAATAGGTCAATTTATGTTGGCCCCTTTTTGGCAATAACTTTTGACCAGCAAGGCTAACTGCCAATGTAGTGATTTACATTGTAATTTGTCATTATTGTTTTTATTTGTAGATTGAATGTTTTCTTTTTTGTCTGTAGGAGAAAGGAAAAACAGGAAAAACAACCTCTGGTTCTGTACTTGGACCAAATTAAGCTCCCCTTTGTGCAGCTAAAGTCCAATTTCCCCTACCTGGTGCCAACTGCTGTGCCAGTCGTCACTTCTCAGTTCTTACAGACAAAACCTTTTCCTGCACCTGGTTTTGTTCACCTCTTCTATTGTTTAGGGTCAATCCTACGAGTTTTATGAGCGTTTTTCCGTGCCTGCTTTTGCCGAACAGGTTTTTGTTTGTCTCTGTCTAGACCTCTGGCTGCTGTTGTATGAAATGAGGCAGGCCATACACCAGTAAGCTAATAAAGTTATGCGCCATACTGCTGATGCTACAAGCAGATCCCAGTTTCCTTCCTTCCTATTTTTGCTCCCCTTTTCATTATCTTTTCCTCTACCCCTCTTGATTTGAAACTCCTGTGAACTTTTCACTCCTCTCTTATTTCTCTCACCTCCCTCTTCCTTCATATTTCTCTTCTTCATACAACTCCATAGCCACATCTTGCTGTGCTCCACGTATTGCAGTGTTTTGCTGAAATTACAGTCACATGCTGCCTCTTATCCAAATATAAGTATGTAGCAGGCCTCCGTATTTAGTTGTCAGTCAAAACTACAAGCCTCCACTCATCACAGTGTCATAGGTGTTGATGAGAAAAAGACTGTAACCTCTATTCTCGTATGAGCATTCGGCAACAGCTCAGCGGTCCCATCAATCCCGCCTCCATCAGCCTGACAGAGTCAGTAATAACACAAATCGCTGTGACTTTCAAATGCAAAATGAAGGCAAATCAGTAGTCTGCTCACATCTTCTGCCATTCTCACAATGATGCAAAAAAAATAAATCAGGAGAGGTGATGCTATGAATAATAAAATGTACTTTCATACAGTGTATTACCTAAGGAGAGCATAGTGTTGTTGTTTTGTTTAACTGATTTGAAGTTGATGTAACTGCTACAGCAGGCAGCTAAAAGATGGAGAGCCTGACACCCACTCAGGGTTTTACTCTCACACTTGCCCAGGATCATCATGGTTTTTTTTTTTCTCGTTTGGCAACTGTGCAGCATCCCTGGAACAACTGATGATTCAGTGCCTTGCTCAACTGCACTTTGATGGTAGCTGTTGAGTGTAAGAGTGGTATTCACTCAGTTATTTGTAGTCGGTCCAGATCTGGCAAATTTTCTGTCAGAATGCTGCTTCTCTAACCTCTAGACTACGACAGGAGTCAAGTGTGCACAATCCTAGAAAACCATCAAAGCCTGTTTTGAAAATGTTTCCCTTTGTTTGGAGGCAGGATGCAGAGTAATGCCAGATTAGTTCACCCACTGCTGGTGTAGAGAAACCCTGCCCAACAGATCTGTTCGCTGGCACCGTATTGTTATTGCATTTGATATAATTAGATTTTTTTTCCTCTTGTGCTTCTATTCTTGTCACATGTTTCCCCTGCAACATCCTCCCAGACTGACTTGTCTGTCAAGCAGGGCTGTGAAAAATCACTGAAACAAAAGGCCCATTTTAGTCTCTAATGTTTCAGCAGCACTGGCGTCTGCAAACATTTGCAACCTTCCTAATATTAACAATTTATAATGACATATAAATTATTAAATTCTTTAAAGAATATCAATCATCAAACAGAGAAAATTCCTCTGGGAATCAAACAGAGTCCTACTTTTACAATTTCAATTTTTTTTCCAATTAGCTGTTAAAAATAAACGTAAATAAAAATAAATTTTTTAGTTGTTTAACGCCAAAATTTCATGTGCCCACTCAAAACGCTTCCTGCTGCAGAATACAACAACCACAGCCATTTGCAGGAAATGGGGTCTTTGTGAAACAAGGACAGCTTACAATATACTGCCTGTAACTGACAGTGAAATGATAACTAAGGAAGAATCTGAAAGAACAACTGATTGTACTTCAAGCCATGTCATTTTAAGATTGAAAGGCAATATTATTGTATTTATTTCATTTAAATCCATATAAATAATCATTTTATAAAACAATTTGCGGCTGATTTGTTTTAGAGGAGAAAAGGATGGAGATCCTAAAATAGTTCCATTGAGTCCAGGCTAAGGTCTCTATGGTGACTGTGGTAAGCAGGGATTGCAATCACTGCCATGCTGGTGCATTCCTTAACTGCAGTAATGAATCCATCTCTCATTTTTATAGCATGATAATGTCACATACCACAAGGCTACGTCTGGTCAGGAATGGGCCCCAAAACATGACAAACACAGCACACTGCTGCCTTCCCTGTCAGTAGATCCCATTAAATAAGCAGCAGGCTGGGGTAAGCGGGGACACCATCCTTCAACTGCAGGGCCTAGTTTCAGGACCCTGTGACTGGAAGCCACTCAAATCCAACTTGTTTAAACGTCTTTGAGGTACTATGGTGTCATGCTCAAAGACCATACCGGCTCCTCTGACACGCCTAAAGCAGAAAAACAGGGAAAAAAAGATTTTCTCTTCTCTCTGACATTCGTAAAATATGACAAAAATGACAAAAAATAAGATCGTATTGGATGGAGATTGAATAAATATTCCACTTTTGAGATTGTATACAGTCAGTCTAAGTATACGAATAGGAGTCACCATAAACCTGCATGTTTGCCATAAACCTGCATGTTTGCCATTATAATCACCTTCTACCATCTGCACTGCAGTTAACTAAGCCTGATGGGAGGGCAAAACAAGGTACAAGTCAATGTTAAAAGATTACCCTCTATTTTCGTATCTTTTGAATATATTACACATGTTGCATCATAAAGCATCTGCCGGTAATACTAAGATAATCACTGATGCTAAATATAGATAGATTTGTGCTGTTTCTACCAGCAGAGAGCTATCAGGGGAAAGAGGTGTTTAAGGGAAGCTTGCCAAATGCGATTTCAGACGGAAATACACTAGGCCAACTGTTTGGATTTAAAGTGCACAAAAGGCTGCAGCAGATGAATCAAGTTGCAATGGCTTAATGGAAACGCTGAACTGCCCTCCACTTTGCAATATTTCCCTTCATTTGACATCTTGTGTTTTTAAATCTATTATTAATGTACTGTACCTCCTGTGTGCCACGTTGCCTCTGTTTGGATGGGAAGTAACAGAATAACTAGCCTGTCTCTTTGTGTCCATGTATGATTTTTTTTTTTTTTTTTTTTTTTTTTACTATTTTAACACTATAAACAACCAACATTCCTTGTATAACTGTATTTTTACCTTTGTTGTTGAGGCTTATTCCCAGCGTTCCCATGTTCTACTTTAAGTCTGAATCTACAAAGTCATTACACAATACTGAACTAACTGTGTTTTTAACTAGCATGAGGACAATGTTGCCGGTCTCTGTGGGAAAGCACAGCAAGTGACATAGTTATGTTAAGTAAAACCAAGCTGTGCTGAAACATAAGACAACCTTGTAATGCTGACAGACAACAAGCTGTTCTTTCTTTCAATCTGGATAATGGTATGATGGTACACATTACATAGTTTGAATTATCAGCATCACAAGAGATTAGTATTGGAGCAGACTTATATTGTTTAGGATTATATTATTCATCAAGCCTATTAATGGAGGTTGCGCTGAATATATTTGTTGTCTGTATTCAACTTCTAGATCTGCAATTAATATTTCCAGATTGACAAACTGTGTCGCCCAGTTTACGTCACAGCAGTGACTTTGGTTTGTTTATTTGGCTGAACAGCGATAGTCTATCACTTTGTGAAAGTTGGAGTTCTCTCAGATAAAGAAATCTTCCTTTACTGTGTTGGCCAAGCAGATAAGGAGCTGATAGAAAGACTGCCCAAATTTTGGAAGTGATTATTTGGCTTCACTATTACCCCTCTGGGTTTAGATGGTGTGTTGGTGTTGACAGGGTGCATTTGCCAAACTCCTGAGAAAGAACAGCTGTAAGACGTTTCAAAGTAATAGGTTTTTGGCTACAGATGTGTAAAGGGGCATATGGTGCAGGTACATTTTCAGATGGATTTCTCTCATATTTATGGGCACATGCCACAGCAAGACAATGACAAATTATGTCAAAATCCTAAATAACATTTATGTTGCAATTTATGAGGAGCATATAGCACAACAGCACTGTATAATAAACACAAACTGTTAAAATGTATATTCTGTAAAATAATACTTCACACATGCTTTGGATATTGTAATATCATATTTTAAAACTATAGCAAGAAAAACAATATTGTGTTTCGTTTCCCAGTTTTATCCATCTGAAAATCCATCCATCAATAGATTGTATTAATCAATTAACTTCAGAACATTATGTTCAGTAAACAACCAGACCAATCAGATAACAGATGCCTCCCTTGTGGTACTGCCGGATGGACAAGAATCTGTCTGTACCTCTCAGAATTGAGGAAACCCTTAATTATGACTAAATTTGCATCTCTTTTTGCACAAACCTGTGAGGCACGTGTGCCATGAATCACTGTTGCCTGCAGAAGCTAATAGTGGTAGTCCGATCCAACCCTTCAGTGAAAAAACTGCACTGTTGAAGCCAAATATTTCAAATTGTAACGCATGATTCCAGAGCGCCTGCAGACATTTTCCTGCATCCTATTTCTTGTTTTGGGAGAGATGGCTTTTTGCCTGCAAGTTTTCCAGAAATGCCTTTTTGGTTTTTTTTACCCGGCTTGGCCAGACTGTAGGTATACTATTTGTGTGTGTGTGTGTGTGTGTGTGTGTGTGTGTGTGTGTGTGTGTGTGTGTGTGTGTGTGTGTGTGTGTGTGTGTGTGTGTGTGTGTGTGTGTTTTATCTACTGCACTCAGTTTCCTTGGCGTACCACAGCATTTCTGTTGTGCATTGGCATCTGTTAGGTCAAAGTGTTTACTCATTCACTGGGCTACATTCCTGAATTCCTAAAATTTTGTATTTGAAAATTGCTCTGTTACTTTCTTTAACAGCATACAAATGTCTCTCTGGAATATTCCCAGTTTGTCAAAGGAATGTTGGAAAATCTATAATTTCTATTAAAAAAAAAAATACAGAACATATCAAATAACAAAGACAAATGCTGTTTTCTCTCCTAGAACATTTGTACAGTAAAGTATAATACATAACTATTGATTGCAAACACAATTAAACTCTTTTTATAAATTGTATCAGAAACGCTGATATTTTAAATAATAGAATCAGTGTCTAATCTAATCTTTAGTAAATGAAAATCCACTGTTAAAGAGGCATGAAACAAAGATACCAATCTACTTGTGGCTTTTGTTTTTAATCAAATACCACACCAGTGTACACACCAACACCTTCCTCAACTGAACGCATCCAGCAGCTGTTCATAGATTACTGTGCACATGACTGGCTTCAAAATAACAGCCCCGGGGTCTTTCAACATAAAGGCAAAACTAACAGAATTGATAGAATACACTGTTTACATTAATTTAGCGCAGATAATGAATGTAAAACAATATTTACATGAGCATTTACACAAAACCCTGTAGATTAATTGATAACGTCCCCCACCCTTTAGTGCAGAGATTATCTGCAAACACTACTGGTGCATACGTTCATTTGTATAAGTAGTATTTATTCCATACCACAGTCAACATTAACTGCAGAGTAACATATGGGGATCAATGCCGCATTTCTGTTATACAACACCTAATTTAAAGATAGCTACTTCTGTACAGTGCAATGTGAAAATCCAAATAAACATTTTCATAAGTATTCA
The DNA here is from genome assembly GCF_029030835.1 of Brachyistius frenatus. Lineage (NCBI taxonomy): Eukaryota > Metazoa > Chordata > Actinopteri > Embiotocidae > Brachyistius > Brachyistius frenatus. The sequence continues at coordinate 3,432,889 of NW_027210623.1, forward strand.
AAGTAAATTGCAGTGAATCATTATTATTTGAGAAAGTCAACGGGTTTAAACTCATGCAGCTCTGCTGTAACAGGTTGTATTCTGCTTCAGTCCAAACCATCGTAGATTGGTCCTGTTCAGTTATCTAACATATCAGCGTGTTACTGCCTGGCCTCACTAAGCACCAGGCCACTTCCCATGGCCATCTAAGCACGTCATTAATTTGGTCTAAATTGCAAGTGTGAAATGTTTGGTGTTAATCCCTGCATCTGTTTTTCACAAACAACTTAAGCATTGCAGTCCTCAACAGGCTTCCCTCCACATTACTCATCATCTGTATGCCAACATGCTGCGGTCACTGTACAGTAGAGAACTTAAAATCAACAGGCCATCTGTGAGTAGATGGAAGGGAGGGCCGGGATGGGGCGGCAATAATTATCCATTCCAGATGTGACTCTGCGCCAAGCTTGGCAGGATGAAGGCGTTGATTCAGGAAGGGGATGGATGGAGGGAAGGTTATAGAGGTAGGAGGGTAACATGGGCTTTTGTTGAGTGGAGAAGGGCAAATTTGTTATGTGCACTTGACAGTCAAGAAGAGGGCACTGAAATCTACAACGTCTGGCTTCAGGGGCGATGTGGCAACACAATAAGGACTCAGAGGCAGCCAATCACTTGGTTGGAAAAACAAACTTTGGGGACTGAGGTGGGAGGCCAGATGGGGCAGGAGCCAGGGCCAGACGAGGACAGCCATATGTGAGAGGCAGCTGATGTGTGAAGTATTATGCCCAGCAGTCGCCCTCTCTACACACTGCTGTGTGTGAGGGCACCTTGGCCCCCTCAGTGCCACATAGATAAACACTATCCAAACCTCCTCATTTACAGCTTCTCATTAGTTAGAGTGGGGAGGAGGAGGGGAGGGAGTGTGAGCCTGCCCATAACCCTGGCACTCCCTCTGGAATGAATTAGTAGGTTTTATATTGTGTTGCTCCTTAAGGTAATATTTTATTTTAGAGCTTCCATGACCGCCAGATTTTCATGGACAGATGTAGAGGTTTTCAGACTTTTTAAATGTCCATCAATCAGCCTCATTGTTATTCATACTGAACATTATTGAGGAACGTTCAATTGTTTGTCCTTTGGAAAATGTCCTTGCGACTTGCCTGTTCTCAAAGCTTCTTCTTTGAGACCAGCTGGGCAAACTTTCATTCTGTTACTGTCCATTTTTGTTCTGTGCTAAATAGCCTTTAAAAGAGCACTTTAGAAAATTGTTTATCTCTATTCTGTGGGAGCAAAGGGCACTTACCATTTTATGAAAGCTTTCTTATGGAAAACTTTTCATGATTTGTCAAAGAGCTCTGCTAAAAACAAAACATCAGTCTGGAAATTGTATACCTTTAAAGCTATTCAGGAGGAAAGAGATCTTAGGAATACCCACGCTGCAACAAATGTTATCATCTTTTGCTAAAGCTTTATAAAGTATTTGTGTGAAGCTTGTTGTCAAGGAGATGTATAGTCTGCAAGAGTATTCAAATTTGCAAGGATTGGGTTTTGTTACCATTAGCTTTACATTTAATTACACAGAAGAACCATAGACTATATATAAAGACGGAAGTCATGACAGCTCCCCTGAAGTAAGGCCAAAATGTCTCAGTTTTGTACAATAGGAGGAAGTGGTGACTATGAGAGGAGAGGATTCAAGTTAGGTGAGAGGTCAGGGTTTATCTTTACTAATTCAGCTGGTGACACCAAGGCAGGAAGACATTTCAAGTCATTTTCAACAACTGCAGAAAACCACAGTAGCATTTTTTGGTTTTTCAGCTTATCGTTGATTTATGAACTTAACATGTACTGTTTTTACCATTTCAGGAGCACATTCTATTTTCATTCAGAACCAGTTTGGTTGGTTGGTTGCACCATCTTTTTCAACAATTTACTTTTATTTCTCTCTCAGTGTGGGATAACCAAAGTCCCAAAAGGTAGCACAGAAACCATTCGGATTGTTTGGTATCAAGGACTTTGTTGGTAAGCCAAAAAGAGATTGAACAAACACTAATTGATAGCAGCTCTTTGGAGCTTTGTGTGGAGTGTTTATTTTTCCACAAATCACTTGAATTGTCTTTTAGAATTTAGACCAATTATAATTATGAGCAATGTTATTATAATTTTCTGAGCATGATGCACTTTACGTAATATCTGAAAAGAAAAATGGCTTTTTAATATATTTGTTATACAAGGTTTTGTGTGATAGCCAATTTTAGCTTTAAGAATTTAAGATAAAGAAAGCATAATACAAAAACAACAGTGTCCTGTTTTGCACCATAATAATTACTCAGAAACATTTTGTAGTGTGTATCTGCTACTTAAGAGCATTTGACAAACCAAATAACACAAAAACAATTTGTCCTGACATGTTAGGATTGATGTTGTTCACCATTTATACCGTACCATCACAGACTGTATATCTTTTTTGATTTTTGTTGTTTTTTTTGTTTGTTTGTTTGTTTCAGAGACAGGTACAGAGGCTTAACTTCCTTGACTGAAGCTCTTTTCCTGGGACTAATGAATCAAACCAACAGTTTAATTGTTTACCTATAAGCGTTTTTTGATGAAGTGGAGGCTTTGTAAATGTGACAAGGGTAGAGGAACTGACTGGACTACATGACTGGAAAGCAGAGAGGCCACATAAAACAGTAGTCTTTATTGATGAGTTCAATGCACAGGTCTTGAGGCAGCGACAAGCAAACAATCCAAAAAAGAACAGGCAGAGGCCAAATCCAGGGAAACTGAGCAGGAAAATAAAACAAATAAAAACAACTATGAAGTCCAACACTAAGAATCAGTTTGAGACTAAATACACTGAAGGAGGAGAGCCAATGTAACAACAGTGGAACAAATCAGGGCGTGGCAGGCAATCACAATGGTGGGAAATACACAAAAGGTAGGAACTGCGGACTGTGAAATGACCATAGAGTGGATATAAAATAAAATGGGTGTAGCCTCCTTCATGTCACACGGAGGTTTCCTAATAAGTAGTTTTAAAGCTCAATTCCAGGGGCTCTGGCCATCGTCTTGGCACTGCCTGACTCTGCCTTGCTCCCGGCTAATCATAAAATGGGCAAAAACATGCTACGTGGGCGGAGCTGAGACGGCCGAATGAAGCCTGGTTGCTGAAACCTGCAGGCAGCTCGCCAACTGTCACAGCACCATCCTGTCACTAAAAGCAGCATAGCCCCTAACTATGGATAACTTCAAGCCTTAATAAAGTAAATATTAAATAATATAAAAATTAACCTCATCTACAGTTGTCATGAAGGGATAGATAAACTGAGGAGACTAAAACCATGTTTTGTACCAGTCTGTAAACTTGGCTTTTTAACATGTGGGTCTATAAATATTCACTCACTTCTGGAGCCAATCTCAAGTGGCCATTTGAGGAAGTCTGTGTTGGGGCGTTTCAGACACAGAGATTATGGAAGAGACAGAAGGAGATAAATGAATGAATGCATCAAATGAAACAGGAGATGAAAAATGTGGAGCGTGCAGACACGACCCCTTGCACATAGACATCCTGTTTGTTTTTAGTTTTTTTTACTTTGCCATTAATTGGACGATGGTTTGTCTCATGCAGCTCCAAATTGTTTTTGCATCAACCCTCATTCACTTCTACTTGTGGTGTGCTCTGATGGAACAAAATGTTCAGCAGGCTAGTGCCAATCATTACTTTAGAGCCACTTCACAGCAGTAAACAGTGTTCGAGATAGGCTTCACTATGGACAATATAAACAGATGAACCAAATGCGTGGTCACCCTTGCAAGCTCATTAATCAAGTTGCAGTATATTCAGTCAGGGCATGTTCACATGTATTGAGAAAACCGTCTGTAATGGAATCACTCTGCTCTCTGATTTCATTGGGAATGAAAACAGGTGAATTAGGTGAATGCTGATGTCAGTCTTCTACACCCACTAATAATGTATTCCTCCTAATCTCCACCCAGTGTTAAACTGTGCCTCTGATCCTGGAACTCTCAGAAACACAACCAGTGTGCATCTGCCTGCAAAATTTATTCAGGGCAACCGATACCTGAGATGTTGGATTCTCAGGACAGATGCATTTTCAAAGAAGCCAGTTCTCATTTCACAAGATAACTTTTTGACCTTGTCTCAGTACAGTTCTGAAATATCTCTGGTCCTCTGAGGGATGTAGTGTTTCAAAGCACATGTAACCTGCACTGAAATTAATGAGACTACCTGTTACCTCAATATTGTTTCAAACCAAAGCCATGGGTGTGTGGGTGATGATGCTTTTACATTTTGGGGGTTGAAGCTTTCAGACCGGAATCTATTTTAAAACTAGAAGGGCTCTCTAATAGTCATCACAAGTGTTATGCAACTTATGATTTATATAAAAGGTCAATTGTAGAACCCCGTTTTATTTTAAAAGTTGGCACAGTGTAAAAAAAAAAAAAAAAAAAAAATTTGCACATCATTTAAACCCACATTAAATTGAAACTAGAAAATAAGAAAATATATCAGATGTTGAACATTTTGAATGTTCTTGTTTTTGGGGAAAATGTATGCTTATTTTCAATTTGATGCCAGCAACACAAGTTTAGCATTTCTTTATTTAAAACAACTCTATAAACATCTGGGAACTCAGAAGATTATTGTTAGATATAGGATTTTAGCTGCTAGACAGTTTGGGATCTTCCTTGTCAAATCTTTTATTTCATAATATGCCAAATTTGTTAAATGGGTGACAGGTCTGGAGTGCAGGCAGGCCAGTTTTGCACCCGGTCTCTTCTTCTACCGAGCCATGCTTTTGTGATACGTGCAGAATGTGGTTTGGCATTGTTTTGCTGAAATAAGCAAGGCCTTCCCTGAAAAATATGTAATCTGGATAGCAGCATATGTTGCTCCAAACCCTGTATTGTTCAGCATTAATGGTGCCTTCTCAGATGTGCAAAGTACCCACACCATGTGCACTAATGCATCCCTATACCATCACGGATGATGTCCTTTGAACTCTGTGCTGATTGAAAGCTGGACGGTCCCTCTCATCTTTAGCCTGGAGGACACAACACCCATGATTTCCGAAAAGAATTTCAAAATTTTATGGAGCAGACAACAGGACAGTTTTCCACTTTACCTCAGTCCATCTTAAATTAACTCATGCCCAGAGAAGGCGGCTGCATTTCTGGATCATGTTTATGTATATGGTGTGTTGTTTGCGAGGTAGGGTTTTGACCTGCATTTGTGAAAGCAGAGACGAACTGTGTTCACAGAAAATTGTTTTCAGAAGTGCTGGTGAACCCCTCTCCATTATCATCATACTGATCTGATGCCAATTAGCCGAATTAGTTGAGACATTCCACCAGGTGTTTTTTTTTTTTTTAGCATTACATAACTTTTCTAGTCTTTTGCTACCCCTGTCCCAACTTTTTTGAAATGCGTTACCAGCATCAATTTCAAAATGAGCATGTATTCAATTTTGCAGTTTCAATATTTAAATGAATACTCTGAATATTACAATGTTCTTTTTTGTTTTATTTTCAATTAAACTCTGGTTCAAATGAATTGCCAATCATCACATTCAGTTTTTATTTACATTTTACAGTGTCCCAACCATTGACTGTATATAAAAGTGGACGTAGCTTCCAGGTCTGAAAAATTAGGCAGATGCAGGAATGCCTTAAGCTGCAATACCACCGGGTGCCACTGGAGGTTGGCTCCAAAAAGCCACCGGCTCCATTTTAAAAATAAATTTCCACGAGTTACTTCAGTTTTGGTAGCTAAGGACACTCCAGTTTATACGTTTTCCAGACCACTCGAACTCAGCAAGATGGCGCCGGCCAAAATCCGAACTTGAGGCTTCATAACGACCTTCCACAAACCAATGGGGGACATCACTGTTAGTTGCTGCTTGGTTGGAACTTTTTTTGGTAACAGGGTTGTATGAGTCGAAAGCATACAGTATTTTACTATTCAGAGGCAACAGAGAACACAGTGAGGGGAACGGCATGCAACACAAATGGAGAAAGGAGGTGTTAACCAAACAAAAGCCTTCATGAAAGAACTGAAGCAGGGTGGCAAAACAGGCTAATTTAGATGCTCTGCTCAATCAAAACACTGGAACAGGATTAATTACAAGCATGTCCAAAAATGGAGGAGAGAAAATACTCGAAGCAGGAGCAAAGCTCAAAAACAAGTTTGGGACTGAAACGGCACAGGAACAGACAAGTGAGCAGACATGGATGAGGAGACTGACCAGATAAACTGACAACAAAAGAAGGGAACACATACTAAATACATCAAGGAGAGGACAACAACGAGGCACAGATAAACCCAATCAGGGCGGAGCAGACAATTACACAAGTGGGAAACACATGAGGGCAGGAAATTAAGTGAACCACAACACAATACAAAAAACTAAAAGGCAGAACCATGACAGCACACAAGTCTCTGTCATATTTTTTAGGATTCCATCATAAAAAGTCAATGTTTATAGACCAGACCACATCAGGCACTTCTCTGATGGACTGTAGACATAGGATGGAGACATTAAAAAAATGTCCTCTTGCGGGATTAATAAAGTATCTATCAATTAATGAATCTATCGATCTATCTATCTATCTATCTATCTATCTATCTATCTATCTATCTATCTATCTGTCTGTCTGTCTGTCTGTCTGTCTGTCTGTCTATCTATCTATCTATCTATCTATCTATCTATCTATCTATCTATCTATCTATCTATCTATCTATCTATCTATCTATCTATCTATCTATCTATCTATCTATCTATCTATCTATCTATCTATCTATCTATCTATCTATCTATCTATCTATCTATCTATCTATCTATCTATCTATCTCTATCTAGACATAACTGATAAGGGCTATATGGATTGATTTTCCAGTTATAAAGTGCTTTGATCTAATAAGCAGTGTGTATGTTTTTTTATTATTATTATTATTATTATTATTATTATTGAAATGTCATCTACAGTATGAACATACTTTGTTACAGTGTAAAAAAAAAAGTGTTATATTCAGAATGTCACCTCGTTAATTTCAGCTGCACTGACAAATCAAGTGGGAAAGTAATCTAAACTCTGACACCTTATCATCATCAGGAATGAGATGAACATTTTGTTGCAGACAACTGTCCACTGTTGGATCACATCCTGGCAGTGGGCACTGTCAGAGGTCGTCTGAGCCCAGCCACACTTTTAACGATATACTAAACCACTGCTTAAAGTTCTATTTATCAATGCTACCGGTTTCCTAAATGCCATGAGTCAGTGAAGCTCAGTGTCCAAACTGTGGAGATTAACAACTAGCCAATCAATTCAACATTGCCATTGAGACCAAAACATTACGTCTAGACTGTCTATGAAATAATATATGATGAGAGCCATTTAATACTGTTATAGTTAGTGAATAATTTCTTCATCTCCAACATTTACATGTCTACATGTACACCAGTGCCTTCACAGCTTTAAACTGGATGTGGCCTTCATGCTGTCACCTGATTCAGTTTCCTACCCACCAGTATGTTGCTCAGTCATGCAGCTCATGTAGGAACTGCTCGCGACTCTGAATGAAACATTTGACTGGTTTAACTTCATAATTCCACTTTTATCAATCGATTATGTGTCAGATGCGTAAGACATAAACAGCTCAGTGGGAGGTCACTTCATTGATTAGTTCAAGACTCATGCTGTGTGCTTCTACCCCATTGACAGGGTATTGGCAGAAAAAGTATGCCTCTCTTTCTGCACAGTAGAAGACCACCTACAATACTCGTGACAAATTGTGTTATTTAAAAAAATAAATAAATAAGTCTAGCAAAATGAATGTATTGCTTAAGTAGTATACATACTTACCTTTTGACTGTAATGGACTTTTGGTCCACTAGTCGTGAATAATCTCCATTAGATTAAATGCCAGATGTTGCTTTACACAGCATATTACAACGCAACTTTCAAGTGCTATTATGGGAAACATGTATGTTTGCGCATGTTCAAATTATGGCAGCATACCATATGGTTCTACATATGAGTGGGTGTGTATACATGCTTGTTTCCTTACATAAACACTCAATCTCTGACCTTCTTCCTTCTCTTGCTGTTTACATGCACTTCAATGATTGTATTTTGATACTAAAAAAACCACTGACATCCCTTATCAATAAATATTTATCCTAATTAAACAATGTGAGCATAAAATGGATCAGAATAAAAAAGGCAACCATGTGTCTTTATTGTCTTCCTTGGTCCAGAGCACATGAAACTGTGAAAGTGACAACTTTTAAAGAGATAATTTAAACTCAAGTGCTGTTTTTCCTAACATGTCCTTTCTCTCAGTGTTTCAACTTTAGTGTTGTCAAATAGAGAAATGCAAAAAGAGCATTGACACTCACACATTTATTATATAAATATACATATTCAGATATATATTGCAATATCAGAGTCTTCCCTTCTGGAACTGTACCCACACATTCTCCTTGTTGCAACAGTATTCCCAGAACTGTGCTGCTGATTGCACCACACAGACAGCTGGTGTAGATGTACGTGCCGATGCATTTTAAACAGAGCAAATAAATCTATATCAGCTGCTTTCTGGGGCTCTCAAGTGTGTCTTAAAAACATATATGTATCTCCTCTTGACAGAGCCTCAGGTAATCTGCTTTGGTCCGGGCTGGCAATTGAGCACGTGTTTGACATGTTACTGAGAGTGTAGTGCCGTGTGACTGCAGCTGATGTGTGTCAGTGTATTTGGGGGCATGGAAAATATGCGGATACATCTGTTTGTGCCATGAAACTGGCTCAACAAATGCCCCTGAAAGTCATGTCTTTGGTTCATTGTAAAAAAAAATTGTAAATCATAATTTTGCATGCAGTAGATCTGTTACAAATAAAATGGAGGAATTGTAACGTGTTTTTTTGGATAAACCACCGGCTAGTGGATGCAAAGAATTTCAAAGATATTGTTGGTTATTACAAATTCTAATGTAAATCTTAGGTAGTTCCTTGTTTTGCAACTACAGGGGTACTGACGTCAAATAATGTTGTGACCTGTGTTACAGACACAATTGAATTGCTTTTTGTTCACAACCAATACTCTCCAGACCAAGGGTCTCAAACATGTAGCTCGCGTTTAGTGTAGCACCCGTTTTTGAGTCCTTATTCATTTTGTCAAAGTAGCTCTCAGAGGAAAAAAGGTTGGAGACCACTACTCTAGACGACAACTCTTAGTCACTACAAAACATTTATGTTTGACATTATTTCTGACAGATTTCAGGGCTATTTGTGTGTGCTATGTTAAGCTACGATAGACATTCGACAGTATGTGTCCCGGACTTCAGCATTTGTCCTGACAAACACAGCGGAGAGTGGACAGCTGCATTATTTGCCCTTGCTTCATCTTGTTGTTCAACCTCACTGATATTTCTCATCTCCTGTCATTCATGCTTTTCTCCTAAATGATTAATCTCAGATCATTCACACCTGCAAATAATCACGGCCAACATCATTAACCTGCTTGACCCCTTGTTCCCTGTCCAGCTCATTTTTCTCCACTGCTGAGCGTGTTCTTCTGCCATTCATCACTCCACCCTGACATGATCTCCAAACACCATGAGAGGAGAACAGCATGTCTTATTGATCTCCCGTCAATGCCTGGAATTGACCAAGAGGAAAGTGATATAATGCTCACACTGGTATTAAGTGTAGTAGAGGGAAAGGGAGACAGCACTCTGTTACTGGACGCATTTTACCTTTGCCTAGAGAAATGATTTAGATTATGTTGGTTACTGTATGGGCCATTCATATAACTGAACCCATGTTACATTTCTGTGTTGTTTAACCTCTAATACAAAGCTACACAATTCTGATTTTAAAACTAAAAGCAAGGGTGCTTTAAAATACAGATTAAACACAGGCATCATAGTAACAGGGGGTTAGAGCAGAGCTCATAAATTTGGCTTGAAAAAGGACCTCATCTGCCCCTGGCAACATTTTGAAGACTTGTATCTTCGTGCCTTGTTAGCTTAGTTTTATTTCACAAGAAGCTGGCCAAGACTATTTTTCATGCCCATTAGAAATTGTCTGACTCTTTTAGGAGGAGCATGTGTGATGGGCCATTACTGAACCTCTCTAAATCTGTGTGCTGATAATGTTTTCTCACCTTCAAGCTTTTTTCATTCTGGTTATGCCAGGGTCATTGTTTTGCCATGCTGAGCCACATTTCTTCCAAAAGTTCAAAGCCTGTCTACACCAACAGTCGGTTGATGATTAATAATTTAATGTTTTATAAGATTGAAACATGTTTAAAATCAGATTGAATACACTGGCAATTTTGGTAACTAATTCTCAAACTTTACACAATTTGATTTGAGATCATTCATTTCATCATTTGGGATTAGCAACATATTAAAATGATAATTCTTTTGAGTTATATATTTGCTGATTGACACTGTTTCAATAAAGCAAGCATCTCCCTGCAGGAGCCTGGTGAGCGGAGCTGGGTCATCAGGGAGATTTAGTTCACCTAGTCTGGCTCCAAAAGAGCGCTGGCAGTGAGCCAGTCCTACTCTCTCCACTGGTTTCTGCCATGTTTGGTTGTGTTTAGGTTGGCTGCATGTTTATTTCCCTTCTAGTAACAACTCGTGTGTGGGTTTCCCTTATTTGTCTAGTCTTGAGCCAGGTTGTGACAACACATAAAAAGCACCCTAATACTGTTTTCTTTGTTTCACACTTAAAATATGAGTATGGAGTTTAAGTGCATCACCGTTTAAATATTTTTGGAGCTCACTATATAATACACAACTGCTCTCATCCTTGAAACAGAAACTTCAAACAGGAATTCTTACTCATCTCCATGCTCTGAGGCAATGTTTTAATTTCCTATTACTGCACTACAACATTTTTGCACAAAACACTTAGGAAAAACATTTTGTTGTAAGAGGAACATTGAAAATGAACAAAATAAAAATTCTTCCCAAGGTTTTTATTTCAGACCCGTCTCAGCTAAAATTATTCTTTCACTATTGTGATACAGTAACAAAAAGACAGGTCTTTAACAGTAAATCCTTCAAAACTTTACAAAAAAGAACCACATATCAAAGGAGTAATTTCTTGACATTTAAGTCCCTTTTGTGAACTCAAAAGAAATCCTGCTGTTAATTATGAATGCAAAACTACATCTCAGCCTGTCAAAGGTTGGAAATGTTATTTCTGCTTCTTTTTTCAATTTCTCTTTTCACTCACGAGGCCTTACCTCAAGTTTCCCGGCAGAACCTGTGTGGGAGTGATTGTTTTATACTGGGGACTGAAAACTCTGTCATCAAGACATCAGACTGGGTCGTGAGCGCTGCTGCCGGACTTTAGTATCTTGAGCGTAAACAAAATGGGTTCAGAGCCATTGAATGAATCAATTAGCACTCACTGACTGAAGACATATCGGCAGTGCAGTCTGTGCCCCCCCCCCCTCCCGGATTCTATATGTTGATATTTGCTGCCATACCATAGTAGGATTTTTTTTTTAGGTACTTACTTCTGGTGTAAATATGAATTAATATTTCTTTGATGCAGAACACAAAAATTCTGCATCAAAAATGATGTCACTAAATAAGAATTGTGTGGACTTCCAGAGCATGTTCCTCAGTTGGAAAGGGTATATTTATTGTCTCAGACATTATCTTTTTGTCTGGAGTGATGGATGCATGCTGCACTTGCTCTGTCTATCAATCTCTCCCTGTTTCTTGGTCTCTTTATATATTGGCTTTCTTTGAGTTGACCACTTTCTGGCTATTTCAAGTGCCAGATGACCGGACTGATATTTACACACAAACATTTACACAACATTAAGTAATCAAGCACAAGTGTATTGTGCATGTATATTAATTTTTCTAAAATAGCAAAGTATGTACTCCTATTTGCAAAAGAACATATAGGAGTATGTGTGTGGTGTGGTGGGGGGGATTGTTTTGTGTTTTTAATTTCCAAATTTACGTTCATCTTTTCAATTCTTGTCGATACGGCATTTTAGGAACCCCATGAGGGATTTTCTTCAAATGTGGCACAGACGTTTTCGCTTGGACTAAAACTGAACTGATTTTAAAATTTGGCGGTCAAAGGTCAAAGTTACTGTGACCTCACAAAAAGAAATGGCCATTACTCAAGAATTCATTAAGACAATTCATGCATGTCAAAAAGGAAAAATGAAGCGGTGATCTAGATGGTAAAAAACAGTTTCTAGGGATCAGCCTCTGAGTGACATAATCTGTCAAATCAACTAATCTAGAATTCATGGTTTTGCTTGAAGCACTGAAACTACTAACAGGTTAGAGAAAGCTTTTGGCATCTTAAAAAAAAAAAAAAAAAAAAAAAAAAGACAGTTGGCTTGTGAAAACATCAAATTACCTTTAATATATATGAAAATATTTTCCTAAACTTAGTGAAAGTTATTTTGTTGCCTAAACCTAACCACAAATGAAAGTCTGGATTAACTTCAGTCTGTGAGAGCATTGTATGCCCACCATCCACCCCAACCACCTCACTGACTCTGATGCATTTCAATAGTTTGTGGCACTTTATTTGTTTGTTCTTTCATAGTACAATTTAATTTATATAGTGCAGCGTTCCGCTGCCACAGTTTAAACATAGGTTTGCCCTTCCCTTTCAGCTATAAATTATGATGTGACCATTAAGGGTGAACAGTGTCCACCGTTTCCCTTTTTTTTTCCTTCACGTTTTTGGACCAGTATGCGTACCATCTGGGTCCTCATAGTACACGGCAGGTTTCCAATCTTGACAGCATGCACACACTTAAATGCATCGAGAATTGCAAGGGTGAGTACACGATTTAGGACGCAGCCTTTGTCTCTTAGGTTAGATGAAAATGACAGCAGGCAGGCACATACAAGGACATGGGAACAAATAGCTGACAGGATGTTGAGAGCTCAAGAACAAAACAAAGGCAACATGGCAAACAAGACAATCCTACAAAGAGAGAGGGGGTGAGGGAGAGCAGTGGTGAAGCTGAGAGCGGAATGAGAAACAGGTGAGCAAGCAATTTGTAAGGAGTCAGGTAAACAGGCCTGGAAGGAGAAGAGCCTCTGGTGCACAGGTGGAAAATGTTGGAAAATAAAGGTAAAAAAAAAAATCCAACGTGGGAAAGTCAAGCTTAAAACACACAGGCGCAGCAGCGTCGCACGTTAACTGCCACCGCTCGCACTAAAAGGATGCAGCATGCAGCAACGCATGAGAGCCACATACAGCACAGAAGAAACATTAGGCCTCATTCACTAATATGTGCGTAGAAATGTTCTTACTTTGCGCACAAATTTAGAGCGCACGCAAAATCGTGTGATTCACGACACGTGCGTACCGGCCAATTTTGTTCTCATCACCTTGCGTACGTTAGTGAATCACAATCCTTCTAAATTGACAGCCGAGTGTCCGCACTCTTCAATTAGCGTACTGACACGCCCCCATTTCTCCATATAAGGACACCGGTTTGTCTGTAGCTTCATGAAGAAAGCGGTGAAGTGAGTGAAGAGAAGTTGACAGAGATGGCAACAAAAATTAAAAAGTTTAAAAATTCCACAACAGCGGAAATTGAAACAATAGTTTCTGAGATGGAAGAGAGAAGAGGCACGCGTTTCAAAAGTGTTTCCTCAAGAGTAACTGGTTAAAAAAAAAAAAAAAAAAATGAGGCGTAGGCTGCTGTTACTGAGGCTGCTGTGCCCTCTGTGTGCATCGTGGCACAGGTGAAGCCGAAGAACCCGGAGAATGCAATAGCACAGCGAGTATTCATCATTGAGAGATAAAGCTGATATCCGATATAGCGTAGGGCTGAAATTACATCCCACTTTGTCTGAAAGAAAATAATAATAACAACGTATTCATGGCCCTACACTACAACTGATGTATTAGCCAATATCACAGGAGCGTATGCTGAATGATTAGCCCCAACAATGACCAATAGATGAGCTTAAAAGTGAAGGTAGTGCAATTACCCTGAAAAAGTAGTTGACGCAAAGACATGCATCACAGACCAAAAGAAAAAAACAGGTGCAGGACCAGAACCACTTGATCTGACGGACCAGGATGAGACAGTGGCAGCAATCATTAAACATTATATTAACATCCAACATAAGTGGAATATGTCCGAGAAATGAGGGTGAAAGTGATGACATCCAGCAAGAGTAGCCACAGGTAATTTATTTCAGAATGAATAGGATATTTGCAATTATCTGTGATTATATGAATATTGTAATTAAGAGAATAATTGATACAGATTAAACGCCGTCAATTTAATAGTTAGCCTATTTAATCCATTTGGTCAGTGCATTAATAAATTAATGGTTTTCAATATTGTCATTTATTAAATCATTTTTTAATGAATGAAGTTTTGATATGCTAAAAGGTGTGTGTTTTCATTTTCTAAGACAGCCAGGCAGTCATCATTTGTTTGTACGCATGGTCTGAAGTCATCCTGAACTTGTTCACACTCTGCGAAAATATTGATGGATCCCAGATTTGTGCATCAAATGTTCATACGCACGGTTTAAGCATAGATTTGTTAGTGAATGAGGCTCAATATGATGGATAAATTGCCCGTTGTCATGATAACGGCCGCATTGCAGGTCGTATGTACGTATTTCTCAACCTTTTTAACTCTTCTCACATCATCCACTGTGAGACTGCAACAGAGACAGTTGAGGAAATCAAGCTGCAACAGGAACAGAGTAGAAGATAAACTGATACGGAAGCAGCCCAGCTGCAGAGCAATAGTTGCATGTATCAGAAGATTTGTAGTGAAGATGAAATGCTGTGGGGGCCCCGGAGTACAAAAAAAAAAGCCCCCTGGTTTCGCTGGGCATCACGCGTGTAGCTGCTGCTGGTGTGGGGATTCAGATAGAGAATAATATGAGCGCCTGTTTTGACACATGCCATGTGGTGCAGCTTGGCGCCTGCGTGATTTGGCCTCCAGAATGTTGCAGAATGTTTGGCCTTCGCAACACATCAGTTGGTTTTTTGTTTGCTGTTTTCTTTAACTGACCAACATGTTCGACTGTACTTGGCCAAAGTTATCTTCTAGTCTAGTCACCTTAAGTGTATTATGGAACAAAAACACGAAGCCTTCCGTGCATTGAGGGACTTTTTCAGAAGTAGACATCTTGAGACAAGCATCTCAAACAATCTCAAGCACAATGAATCCATTCTTTGCAAAAATAAGGTGGCTTTTTTCTTCTTTTTTTTTTGTCTTTTTAAGTGAGACATCACTTTTAGTTGAATCAGCTTCTTTCCAGTGTCATTTATCCAGCTAAATTAAACTTTGTTGGCCTTAAGGTCAAAAGCTTTAATCTCTGCAAGGTTCCCATACGGATTACTATCAGTCTCTACGGCAACTACTGCAATTACTTTGAGTTTTATTACTAACCTCAGCCACATTATGTTGGCCTGCATCTGTGCACAGTGTCTCCTCTGGCACACTTAAGATAATTACATCAATTTTAGTAGTGGCAATGTCACCATCGAAACAAACAGATGCAATATATCCAATATAAGTAAAAGAAGTGGCTGAGAGTCCCTTATTTACTTGAGGGCCTCGACTATAATCAATTTAGCTAAATTAATAAATGCCATCCGAGAGGTACAAGTATCGCTACTTTGATTTATTTCAGGGGACTCTACATATACATATGTCCCAGCTCTTTATTTTCTTATTTTCCTTTTCTTCTTATTTTCCTACACATTTGAAAATAACAGACGGACATAAGGAAATAATGGGGCAATAAATGGGGGCATTATGAAATAAAAGTCCCCCAAAATAATGAAATATGGAATTATAAAATTAAAGTCCTTAGAAAGAAATAACCTTTTTTATTTTATTTTTTGTTACAAAATAAAACAGTTTATTGAACTAAATAGACTCATTATTACAATTATATTTGTTGTGTCTTTCATGTTAGGATTTCTTTCATGGCCATATTTATTTCTTCATGCAGTTGTTTGATAATGACACATTGTATCAGTAAAAATACAAAGTGCATTTGGATTCAACTTTACGGTCTGTAAATGCATGACTTTACGTTTTCTTCTTCTGATTGAGTGGGTGATAATAAAATGTATCTTACAACATTGTTCATATAGTGATGGGTCTCATTGCTATGGTGTTTGCACTGTAAGCATGCTTTGCTTTGCATGTCTCAGAAGTTTGAGACTAGAGGGTTGAGTTCACCCTTCGACGCACTAAAGGTCTTAATATGCATTTAATCAAAGTGCCATTTTCCAAATTTAAACTCTTGTATGAGAAATACAGACATGAGACTTAAAATTCGAAAAGTCACATTTTCTCAGTTTTGAACTGGAATAACATCTGCAACGTGAATGGGGCAAAGTATGGGCTAAGAAGAGGCTTATTGTTCATTCTATTTGTTCAGCTCCTTGCATAATTTGTCTATTATCCCGAGAGCAGCTCAGGTCTGTGACATGCTGGCAGAGGTCATTGTTGGCTGCCACTGGAGTGTGCAGGGGTGATGGACGCAAACACAGGGCACATAAACAGGCCTTCACAGCACCCAATAGTTCATATGGGCTAAAGGTCAGTGACTCGTGCTTTTCAACAAATACGCTTGGTGTCTGCACATTCTGCTACAGGGAACTGAAGTACTTTTGTATATATCTGTTGTTTTAAATGTCCTCTGAGGGATTTTTTTTTTTGGGGGGATGTGAAAGTTTTCCTCTGTCTTGCCTCTACTCCTGTTTTCTCAAAATCCCTGATGGAAAATATAATACTGAAATACAATATATATATTTGTGTGGTTGGAGTTTGTTTCTGATTAGTTAATGACTAGTTAAAGTATCTGCAAATTTGATGTCGGACTGCCATCACAAAATAAAGTGTCCATTTAATTCTAACCTCCTATAACGGTTAAAATTATCTTAACTCTAGAATGAAGTAATATTTATAGTTAACTATAAGCTGTGACGATTAATATACTCATGAAGAATCCAGTATCCCTTAGTGTTTACCTATGACAATCTGGCAACAAGCCACTGTCAAGAAGAAAGCCTGCAGTAAAAAACAAAAAAGATGAATAAATTGTGTGGAAACTTTCCATTATTGGTGATAAGAAATTATAAAAGCATTGAAACGACACCTCACAGTATATACCAAAACCATACTAATATCTTCAGCATGCATTTTTCACATGCAGTTGCTCACCAAAACAATGCAACAAATCATAAACAGAAGAGTTTACCTATATTGTTGTTGTCCTTAGCAGTTTAAAGAACATGTTTAAATATCTAGTAAGTATCAATATGCTAAAATGACCCCAATCAAATGATTGTATTAGCTAATTCTTTTTAGGAATTTGCCAACACATTAAAAAGGAGGAAGGTGTCAAATTAACAGCCCAAACTGCAAAGCTGCACCCATATCAGATAACAGGGAAATATGCATAAAATACTATCTATTGTCACTGATTTGATTTAAACCTGGAAAATATTATATCATTTCACGTAACTTATGCCCACCAAGAACATATACTACATTAGTTATATCTGTACAATTAATTCCTATTGGACTTGTGAAGCTGTGCCAGCACTTCTCCAAATTATTTTTTTAAAGTTTGATTCTCTGACAGTTTGATAAATGCTACCCTACATTTCCCCCCTAATCACTTCTTGCATCTAGAGATTAAAATAAGTCAAATGGAAATATCTAGCTGGGGATGCTCTATGATGTCAGGTAGCATTTAAACTAACACGTTATGCAAATTGCTGTGTGAAGATCAACTCTTTTGGCACGATACTGTCTGCACATTCAGACAAAATAAATCTTTCCCAACAGTAGCCAAGGACAGTTGAACAATTTCTCAGCGTGATTAATAATTCTGGCTCACTGGTTGGCTTTACGTTGAGTTCGTTGTTATATTTCATTTTTAAGAAATAAAATATGTAGATTCTGAGCGGTTAAAAAAAGAATTACTGTTAATATTAACTTTCATGAACATGTGGATATGTGTGCGTCCAATTTCAGTATGTGACAACCTTTATAAACACATGCAGCGTAATGTTCAGTGACTTAATAAGATGTCCATCTGTACTTTATATACTAACTCTAATTAAAAACTAGATAAAGCACTTTTAAATCCATTACTGAAACTAGTAATATTGAGTGCACAGGGGTCATGCCAAAATGATAATTGGATGATAAAATTGATACTCACTTCTGTTTTATTTGCTTCAGGCTTAGCTTGTCCTATTTCTATTTCTTTTTCTATCCATCCAATTTCCCTCCATCTGTAGTAGAAGCTGGCCACCATCAGAGTGTGGAGGAGGTTATTCAGCAATGGTGCACCCACTCAGACGTGAGGGAATAAGCGGGGCGGAACACAGAGCTATTTTGGTTGAGCTCTTCAGTATCTAGGTCTAAGTGATTAAAACAGTGGCATACGCCCATATTCTTCTCAATGAAGGTGTTTTTAAATTGTTACTTGACATTCTTTTGTCTTTTATGAAACTCTAAAAACTATTTTCACTCATTAAAGAGGTTTTCTTTTGGGGATTTTTGTTGTTGTCTTGTTCTGTCCAGAACACTGACAAATTGTTATTTGCTCTACAGTGTTCCTTCAGCTGGTACCCAATACATAGTGCAAATGCCACATTGACTCTCTTGGGCCTTCCCATCTAACCCAAATCCTTCTTTTAACTTGAAAAATTGCTCACATTGCTAACCACAAGGGACTGAGGAGAGAAATGCCTGGTCTGCCCACCACTGCTGTATTAAGTTACTTATTGACTGTAACATCTCTCTTCATTCTGCCTTACTTAATTTTACTTGTGTCCCTCCCTGAGCCCTTCTTCCTCCACCCCTTCCATTTCAACCACCTCACAGCCCCTGAGACCTGAGCACCATACGGGCTGCCCAGTTTCAGCTCCATGGCCCTATGCGTTCCACCGTTCACACGGCGAAGAGGTTTGTTATGGAGCCCCAGTCAAAGCAGTGCGCACTGGGGCAAAGCCTAGTGGGGCCGGGCTGAATGGATGAGCTGTCAGGCAGCCAGTTCTGTGACGAGAGACCCAGACTTTGTGCAGGCTCAGATGGGGAAGATGTTGGTTCCTGTCAACCCCATAGCAAAAGGGGGTCCCATGTCAGAACTACCCTGAAGACGGGTGGGGAAGTAGGAGGGGCAGGAGCCTGGAGAAATGGTGAGAGGTTGTCGGGGGATTATAAATTTCATATCTGCTTTATCAAGTCCATCTGTGAACAGATATTTTAAATGCGCAGAGACACATTCAGACACACACAAGCGTGTACGTGCATGTTCCTCGTTGCTACTGCACTGGGTTTTAATTAGAAGAGTATTGGAGATGCATCCCTGCACATACTACTGAAGCACTTCATTGTCAATGCAACATTTCTTGATCCTCCAGTGTCTATATTCCTTTTAACTCTGTCCATATTACATTTCTGTCTCTGGATTGTTTGTTCCAAGATGTACCATTGGGAGCACAGAAAGTGACAAGAGACTCCTGGGGAAGAAAGAGAAAGTAGGAGGGTAGAAGAGGAGGATGTAGAGGGAATAAGGAGACAAACAGGGCTCCCAAGAGAGTATGAACAGATGAGACAATGATGGTGTCTGATAGCAGGACGTGAAGTGACAACACAGAGAAGCATTAGTAGAAAGAGGGAAATGGGGAAGAGGACAGAAGTTTCAAATAAGGCAAGAAACTGACAGTATGTGCCGAAGAGACTGCAATTTCTGTCCCTTTCTCTGAGAATAAAATCACCATCTTTGTCACTGCACATGTGGCAAATATAATGTATGGATTTATATCTTCTGTTGCTTTTAGCTACATAATGACTGTAAATTTGCTTCAAATAGTCTGCTGATTTAAAGCATAATCCATCATTATAAAATATCCCCTTATTAAGAGAAACAATGTTACTTATCATTTCTTTCTTTGATGATACAGTTTATACAATTGAAGCTGGCACTGGCTTGGGTTGGGTTTAAATATGAACTTAGAATTCAACTGTTAAAAAACAAAAACAAAAAAAATCCATGAGGCATTTTACATATTTAAGATTGAACTTTTGCAGACAGAGTCTGCTGCAAGGTATTAGTATTACATTATTGGTTACATTGAATATCGATACAGAAAATGAGATTGTTAACCAGCTGAATAAAATGCAGGACCACGGATGATCCTAAAGCTGTGGTTCATCTTAAAATAGGAATATTTTGCATCTGCTTTTGGAGATTATACATATGTACACAGGGATACATTTAAATAAAACATGCAGAAAAATAAATATTAGTCCTTTTTTTCTAAGAAGTCAATGACAACGGATAGCTTAATAGCCACTAGCAGGTCATATACTTTTTACTAAGAAATAATTATATTACATTATTCTGTATATAGTTTCAAATTAAATTAGATACATTATATTATCAAATTGTACAACAAAGATTAAGTTGTTACCATAAATTACATGATGTCTTGATTGTAATGATTACATTATGTCTGTTTTTTGGCCAGATCAGAGGTTGACACCCTAAAACATGTTACCTGTATTCATAGGCCACCTGAAAATGGTAAATGTGATATTATTATACTGACATCCAGAGCTTGGTCACAGGAACAGTAAGATCAGATGCAGCATAGTAAGAAAAGAAGTACAAAAAGAGTGCACATAAATTCAGCAAGAGGAGAGAAAAAAAGAAGCACAAAAGGACTAGACATATTGAGAAACTACACCATGGTTGAAGACAGGTAGGAGAGAAAAGTAGAACTGGCAGAGTTGAAAGGAGTGAGAGCAGGAAAACATCAGTGGAGAACTCATCACAATGCAGTGCAGCAGAGCAGCTCCCGGCCTGCGCCACAGGAATCCCATCTTCAGGGCTGAGAGCAGGTAATAGGAATGCTCCAGCCATTAATGCTGGGAGAAGAAGAACAGGAAAAACCCTGTGTTCTCTGTTGAAGCCTTAGCCTTTCTATTGCCCACCTCTGATTTAGCAGCAATCCACACCAGCACACCTAGAAGAAATGGATTAAAAGCAGCTCACAACTCGTATGGTGGCCAACTTACATACTGTGCTCTGTGTAAAGAGAGACTGAACACAAGAAAACAAGACTGTGAAATGGGAGGCATTGTTTTTGTTTCCCCCCCTTCACACAAGGCCAGATGTCGGAGCTTTGTTCACTCAGTGTTCGGCGTATCCATTTTGTTTTTAATGCAAATTGATGAAGCTGAAACTACAAATAGATGTGTATATTTCACATTAACTCTGATCATAATCCGAATGTAGTCAGGTTGACATTGTTGAGGACTTTAAAGAAAGCAAAACAGCATCTCATTAGAGCATGTGCTTCTGAACAGTCTCCTTCTCAAAGACATTGTCAACACAATTTCATGAAGCTAAATTTCCACATCATTTACATTCAGGAAAACTTGGCAAAATAACCCCATTTCAGTTCTCTGTAACAGCTCTGTAAGGGAAACCAAGCAATTTCATAAGTGTTTCTTTTTCAGAAACTCACTCATGGGTGGGCTGTAGTAGGTGTAGGTGCATTTTATGATAAATATAAATTGAACAGATTTGCCAGTTATCTTAATCTACTGCCAAATTGTGAAGTGATGGGGAGATAAGGAAAGTCTGCCTGAAAACATTCAATACAGCAGAAAACTGTCACAGGAACAATTCAGTTTCCCCTCAAAAGACGGTCTGCTGTGGTATACAAAAGACTAGCTGTAAATGACTGAATCCATTGAAAAAAAAAAAAAATACCAGGCCAACATTGCTCAGATGACTTCTCCTCTCTTCTTTACTTAATGAAAGTCTTTCATACTACTTTGAGGTGTTCTGCAGTGTGACAAAGGCTCATCAAATCAATTCAAAACAAAATGTTTGGAGGGGAAAAAAAGAGCCTTGTGACTTCTGTTCACCCAGTGTTACTGCAGAATGATGACACTAAGATGCCAAATTGAACTGTTCATTGGACTGCTTTACACTGAAATGGATATATTGGTTCTATGGAGACACAGGATCATAATGCAACTTATTTAATTCCATCATTTTATTCATTGGAACCCTGAAATAATTCGCATTTCTCAAATTATTTGTTTTAGACAATTACCAAATGTTTTTCAAATATATTTATACACCCACAGTATGCACACGTTGTCTTTGTAGTTATGCAGCATGCAGTTAATGGATACTTACATTGTGTTTGGTTTTATTTGGCGCCACTGGTAGATTAATGAAGACACATAAAAGAATGAATAGGCTTCTTTATGCTACTTTACCCTCATAGTTATGTGCTTGTGAATGGAAGACTTGATGGCAAGGATTATGTTTGTGCTTAGTGATAAATCTGTTAATTTAGAAGAAAATTGCACCTAACTATTAAAAGACATGAGCTTTTAACACTAAAACCGAGTTGGCCTACACACCCCATTTGCAAAGACCACAACTCAATGACTTTTTAAGACTGTCATTTTTGCTGGCTGATGTACTTTTGGCGTCAGGCTATCTTTAATGACTCAGTGGCTATTCTGTATCACATTGCAAATTATACGTAAATCTCACATTACAGGATATGTTGAGATCAATACTTGAAAGTACAAAGTGGTGTCTATAGATAATTGAAAAACAACAAATAAATAGCAAAATATAGTTGGGTGGGGGTTAGTGTAAATAAATTGTTCCATGGTATATTAAAAAAAAGTTTACAAAAGCAACAAGGTAGAATATATATATCACAATATATGAAAAAATATAAGTGTGAAAATATATAAAACAATATCCTCAGATTAATCCACAATGTTTAGTCTGTTATTTTACCAAAATTAAATGAGGTGCATAATCAGATTTCAGACTCCTTTTCTGGACAAGCATTGGATTTAGTTATGACATAAGTCAGTTGTCTCCCTCTATTGCCATCAGTGCTGCTTGTCTCTTTTCCTGCTGACATAATCAGCAGCATAATGATCTCAATCTATTTCATAGTCCTTTGCTACCGGTAGAGTTGAGGCCACGCTTGCCAGCTTTTCTAGATGGCACTCGCCATCATTGTATCCAGATCAATTAGTATTCCACCAAGCATCTCCCATTGCCTTCCTGCATTTGTCAAACCCTGGCATTGATTCAGCTTCTCCCTTGCCCTTGGTCATTTGGTCATCTGGTCATAATCAGATTCTTAATATCTGTTTCATCCTTTAAAATTAGCTTAAGGAACAACTTAATGTTCCCTCCTCTGTCTCCAAAGCATTTCTGTGCTAGTGTCTGTGTTAACTTGAACTAAATGTGTGCATTCCTGATCCTGCCGCCATCTGTTTGTCTCCGCTTTCTGCTTTGCCTCTTCCACTCACAGTCACCAATATGCAACAACCATGTCCCTGCCAATAAGGGACAATGATAGCATGACTAAACAAGATTTCACAGAGACAACAGCTATTTGGCCACAACAGCTAAAAATCAACAGCAACCACCAGTTTTTTTCTGTCAGGCAAATGCTGCATTCTGCCTCACTGTCCATAACAGCTTTTGGGTCATGGAAAGATATTCATCTGGAGCTTCCAAAGATTAGCAAGCCAACTGCTTTGCTATGTCTTATGGTAATGAAGGGTTGTTTTTAATAAGCTGCCTCTCTCAAGAATGTGGGACTAATATCTCAGCCTAAGTAGGAGGGTCACATAGGTCAAATTCAGATGAAATTGCTGCTCACTTTTAATTCGGAAATCTTCAGTATCTATTGAAACATGAAAGGGGAAAAAAAAGATTTAAATATTAAGACCTTTTCTGTGGTATTACAGTACCAAGGTAATGACTATATTATGAAACACACTTTTTGCTCAAATTAAACTTGTATTAGGGTTGAAATATTTACTTTTAACACTATTTAACAGGCTGCACATTTATTTTATAAAATGCAAACATTAGAGTTCCAGGGGTAAGATTACCACAAACTGTAGGTTAAATGTTACTTGAATGATCACACTATCAGATTAGATGAAGGATCAGTCTCCTCTACCTAAAATATAAGAGCTCATCAAACACTATTTTAATTAGCAGGTGTGCCTTATCAAATATGTCATTGAGACTATTAAAACATAATGTTTTAATAATCTCAAAGTGCACTAAAGCATAGGTTATTCTTAAAATGTTCATTTCATATTCTGATAAGAAGTCTTATTTCACACCGACTTAGCCATCCAACTGGCAGCGGGTAAAAAAAACAACAAGATAGTTATAAGTGAACTTAGGCTCACTTGTTGATCTGTTTAAAACTTCAAGGACTGCTCGAAAGCTCTTATAGCACTCACATATTGAGTGTTGTGCTCATTGAGGAGGGAAGTCACATCTGCCCCAGAGTTTCTCTCCTCACCCTTCAGAGGTCCATCCCCTCCATTTCCAAAATTAAGCAAGTATGCAAGAGGGAGCCCAGATCGATGAACACTCATCAGCTCCGCCATCTGGCACCAGTTTGTTTTCTTAGCAAATGAAGCTGATTATTGAGCAGGGTGGCTAATGGCTTTGAAATCTACTGGGTTGCTCCTGGTTTACTTGGCCATCTGAATTTTGCAGAGAAATTTGTATAATAACAATTAGCCTATTGCAATAGCCTCAGATTCAGCCCATTTAGTGCGCAAGCCCACTAGCATAATGGCTGATAATGCATGCAGGTGTTTTCAATCAGCTTTTAACAGCTTTGACATCACTGATTCGGGTGTGTCCAGAACTGGAACATGCTCGAAATATCAGCCTACAGAGAGCGGTGCAGCTGCAGTCATCTGTCCTTGATAAGCCGCAGTTATCAGCTCTCATTAGTAGGAGCAGGACAGTACTTACATGGATGTTATAAAACCAAGACTGACCCTTTCTACTAGCAATGGGCATTTCAAGCAAAAATACTGTTCAGTAATCACTCAGAACTATTTGACTATTATTCAGCTTTTACCTGTCCGTAAGCAGAAATGCTAGTTTTGGATGCTTTTCAAACCTTTCATAACTTTTTGGCTTTTCCACCAATCGAAGGTTGCACCAACATAATTGCTAGTCTTGCATGACTCTTTTTTTATCTAGCCGTCTTCATTTGCTTTGTGTATTTGGTTTCATAAGCCGTTCATTGGAGCTGTGGAATAAGCAGCTTCCCTTGTTCCGCCATGGTTAGTACACATTGAAATTCTGACACTTGTACGAGAACATGAAAAGAGGACTTTTATCTGTCCTGATTGGATAAAGTGTGAACAGAATACCAGAACATTTTATTCTGTTCACTGCAAAGGGGAGTGACTGGAAGACCAGTGTTCCTAACCAAATATTATCTCAGTGAAGGCTGTCGAAATGGAAAGCTATTTAAAACTTCAACAAAAATGTATTGCTTACAACACCTTTTTAAAAAATGAAACCAAATGTAACCAACACAAACAAATTGTATCATTAGTTATTAGTTTCTCATAAAAAAAAAAAAAAAAAAAAAAAAGTTTCCTGTGAAGGCCAGTCAACATGGCAGTGAGCACTGTTCACACAATTCAATTAAAGATATTCATTTCATTGATTTACCCTCCACTTTAATTATACTTTTGAAGTGTTCAGTTCTTCACTGCAGCTGGAATATAGGATACAGTATGTTCTCTGATGTGCATTATGCTGCCAGCTGCTCCATTTCTCCTGCCAGCAAGAACCTTCACTTGAAGGGCATAACACACTCAGATGTTCATTTTATTCCCCCATGAAAACAGACATCCAAAGCAACAAGTAAACGCCATCGCACGGACACAAGGACAGAATCCCCAAACAGCTTCTCCACCACAAGCTCTTCAATTTATGTTTGATGCAATTCACGATGAAGTGAAATCATTTTATTCGAAGTATTTTGGTGGACATACATTTTGCCATTGTGTTGCCTCTAAAGCCCTCCTGCAGACATTACAATTCTCTTTTCTTTCAAGAACAACAAACAACTCCAGGCAGGAGCACCGCTAAATTCCAGGGGGTGCCATGGGTTGTGGCAGCTCTGGACTCCTGAGTGATCCAGAATTACACCAGAATTATGACTGCATATGGCTATAATAAAAACAATCCATACTGAAACATGTGGCTTAAATCACTCACTTCTTTCCAAATATACAATAATATAACAAATAATATATTTCCAAATATTACGCTCTAAGCATATCAGTCGTTATTGTCCCAGCGAACTGTTGTGCTGCTCGCTAGGTCAGTTATACATAGTAATGTTGGCTACAAATACAGTTAACTGGTTAAAACATTGACAGGCACTCTGTTGCATGAACGAGGCTGATTGACCTGACTCCACTGTGGAGAAGAGCTGCAGTTTCTGAATCTTTCTGGATTCAAGTCAACATGTTCAGTAGTTCCTGATGGGCACAGGAAGAAAAGGCTCTCTTCTAATTTTTGGTTCCCAAGAAAAGCCATCAAGTCCATTCTAAACATGTGCATGTCTTTTTGGAACATTGCGAGTGCAATCAGCTAACTGCCTTGATGTGGAAGGCACTTTAAGTACACTGATGTGTGTATGTGTGTATGTATATATGTATGTATTTATGGCTAAAGGGAATGGGCACCTATATCTCGGATGGGTCATTCAGTGGGCTTGTCTAACACAGCTCCTGAGGATGGTGCTACACTAACAGTGTGGGAGAGCTTTGTGCTTGGTCTCATTCGTTTGAAGTAGGTGGTCCTCAGTAGGGGGAAAGGTGATGTAACTTCCGAGCACCAATCAGGATCTAGCATTATTTGAATTCAAATCGAATGCATTTTGGATGGCCTTTTGTTAGTGTTACTATCGACTTTTGATACCTTAGATTTATTAGTCACAAATATTACATTTTAAACAGAAATCTTTTTGAAAAGAAAGTTGTTAAATACTTCACAGACAGATGTATTTATTTACAGACAGACACACACACACACAGCTGCTCAGTCATTTTGTTGGACTGTTACTGTTTTTGGACTTATGACAAATACAACATGTTAGTTTTTCCCCATATTCGAGGTGAAATCCAAATTCCACTGTTCATTGTTATTTGTTGTTCCAAAAAGATTTTCAGCCCACATGTCAAATTCCAATGAAACTTTCCCTTCAACCAACGGAAATTAACTCAATTTAATGAACACCCAACCCCCTCTTTGAAAGAAGTACATGTGACAACCCTTTCAGAAAGTAATTGCCGTTGAAAATGTAAGAGTGGAAACGGCCCATCCCCCAATAAGTCTATTGACACCACCCTCTGGCCCGTGCCTGTGTTTTTGTTTGAACAACACTCCAGAAGTCTGTCCAACCCCTCCTATTCAGAGGGAGTTCCTTCATTAGCTTCCTCAATACCCAAGCTACTTCTTTTTTGTTATTTAACTCAGCTGTCTGCCTTTTGAAACCACCTATACAATTTCAATTGAGAAATTAAAAACTAACTGCCTTGACCATCACCTAAGACATCAAAAAGAGGGGAGCGAGTATTATAAATGAAAACTAGATTTTGAAATGCAAACAAGCAGCCTTGGTCAAATTAATGCTTTATACTGAGATTTTGATGCTTTGATAGATGACATTTTCAATTTAGTGAAGCAACATGTAGGCTTTTGTGTGTGTGTGTGTGTGTGTGTGTGTGTGTGTGTGTGTGTGTGTGTGTGTGTGTGTGTGTGTGTGTGTGTGTGTGTGTGTGTGTGTGTGTGTGTGTGTGTGTGTGTGTGTGTGTGTGTGTGTAAATATAGGCTGTGTATTTCCCGTTTGTTGGAGAATTCTCTTTAATCAAATTTCACTACAAATCACCTACCGTCCCACCTCATCCCATCTCCCCCTCCATTTCAACGTTATTTCCTAAAAGCATCATTTTCAGGCAGTTAACGATAGAAAGGGTTGTATGTCATTAAGGGAAAAAAGAAAGGGAGGAAAAAAAAAATCTAAGTTAATTGATGCACAGATATCTGATTGGCTGAAACAGCAAAATACTGTGAAATGTCATGATGCGATTGGTGGAAAGGCAAGCATCACTTTCCTGTTTCTGTTTGAATGATGCAGCTGCCAGATGCCTGGGTTGCTGGGGCCCCTCTCACAGCAGATGACTGCCAGGGAAATCCCTTCATCCGTTAAAATACTGTGAGGCCCTGTAACTCAAGAGCAATGGCTCTGAGGCAGGATGTGATGTAGTTTTCTGGTCAGCTGATGCACACTGTGTGAGCGAACAATAGCAACAACACCGAGAGCACGTGCTCCATTGTTGCAGTGAAACTGAGACATAAGGCCTTTTCCCTGGGGCTTCCTTCCACCTGCCATCTGTCTTTGTTGTCTTTGATTAGTAGACAGCATGTGGCTCCAACGGTGTCAGAATAATGTGAAGACTACTGATGGTTTGGTTTAAAAAAGTCACCAGAATGTACTCACACATGTGGCTGTTACTGATGGATGGATAGATTGACAGACATACTCATCGAAAATAGGTGCTGCTAAGAGATTCTCACACTACAGAGCTAAATTTGCAAATCAAGTTATGCGCTATTTCTTTCTAATATCTAATCGTTATTGTCAATTCATTTTATTTTCAAAACCTATTTTACACTGATATAAGTTTTAATGAGTAGTATTTTGAAGTCCCCCTCCTCTCAAAATGTGTTTTTCCTTAGTTAACTCAGTTAGATGTTCAACCTTGCTGAGCAGAATGATGTATGCGTAGCTACACAGAGTTCTAGTTGAATTTGACGGTTTAGTTGACCTTCGAGAAGAGCACAGAGACATTTTTCCCTTCAGTAGTTGACTAACAGCAGCATACAACAGAGGAGTGAGGGAGCAACAACTGTCCGAGGTGGGACCTTGTGGCTGGATAGTGTTTTCACACACAGGGTCAGCGGACACAGGACAGACCAACAGGAAGGGCACTGGGCTGGTCGGGAGATTTTGGCATAGTATAGCCAAACTAGGTTACACAATACATTATTACAGAGACTGGAAGGTGTTGTGAGGATCACAGGACCTGTATTAGACTGGTTCAAATCGTACTTATCAGATTGATTTCAGTTTGTTCATATCAACAATGAGTCTTCCAGACAAACATAAGTTAGCTATGGAGTTCCACAAAGCTCAGTGTTCGGCAAAATTATTTTCACTTTGTACATTCTTCCATAAGGAGATATCATCAGGAAGCACTGCATCAACTTCCATTGTTATGCAGATGACACGCAGCTATATCTTTCTATAAAACCATACGAAACAAATCAGTTAATAAAACTCAAAGAATGTCTAAAAGACATAAAGACCTGGATGACCAACAATTTTCTGCTTCTAAATTCAGACAAAATGGAAGTTATTGTACTTGGTTCTAAACACCTCAGAAACTCTTTCTCTAATCACATAGTTACTCTAGGCAAGGCAAGTTTATTTGTATAGCACATTTCAACAACAAGGCAATTCAAGGTGCTTTGCATAAAACCATTAAAAGCATCAAAACATAAGGCAAAAGAAAAGGACATTTAAAAACAATTAAGAACGGTGATTAAAACAATAAAAACAGTCATTAAAATATTAAACAAGTTAAAAATAGAATAAAAGTTGCAGAGCAGTTTAATAAATAAAATACAGTAATACAATGCAGGAAATTGATCAACATCCTTGAGTCTGGTTCAATTAAAGGCAGCAGCAAACAGAAAAGTCTTCAATCTTGATTTGAAGCAGCTGAGAGTCTCAGCAGACCTGCAGCTTTCTGGGACTTTGTTCCAGATATGTGGAGCATAAAAACTGAACACTGCTTCTCCATGTTTAGTTCTGACTCTGGGGACAGAAAGGAGACCCGTCCCAGACGACCTGAGGGGTCTGGAGGGTTCATAAGGTCGCAGCAGATCAGAAGTGTATTTTGGTCCTAAACCATTCAGTGCTTTATTATCCAACAGCAGGATTTTAAAGTGGATTCTTTGTTGGACAGGAAGCCAGAGTAAAGACTTCAGAACTGGAGTGATGTGATCCACTTTCTTGGTCTTAGTGAGGACTCAAGCTGCAGCATTCTGAATCAGCTGCAGCTGTCTGACTGACTTTTTACAGAGACCTGTGAACACACCGTTACAGTAGTCCAGTCTACTGAAGATGAATGCATGGACAAGTTTTTCCAAATCCTGTTGAGACATAAATCCTCTAATCCTTGATATATTCTTCAGGTGATAGTAGGCTGATTTTGTAATTGTCTTGATATGTCTGTTCAGATTGAGGTCTGAATCCATAACTACAACTAGATTTCTGGCTTGGTTTGTGGTTTTTAACATCAGCGATTGATGCTGAGCGCTGACTTTCAATATTTCATCCTTGGCCCCAAAAACAATTACTTCTGTTTTATCTTTTTTTAGTTGACGGAACTTCTGGCACATCCAGTTGTTGATTTGTTCAATGCATTTACAGCCCTTATATGGGATTATAGTCCCCTGGCGATATAGTTATGTAGATTTGTGTCATCTACATAATTATGATAACACACTTTGTTTCTTTCCATAATCTGCGCTAGTGGAAGCATGTAGATGTTGAACAGAAGAGGCCCCAGAATTGAACCTTGGGGAACACCACATGCCATTTTAGTCCGCTCTGATGTGTAATTAGCTACAGACACAAAATATTATCGGTCCTTCAAGTAGGATTCAAACTAGTTTAGTGCTGTGCCAGAAAGTCCCACCCAGATTTTTAGTCTGTCTAGTAGTATGTCATGGTTGACCGTGTCGAATGCTGCACTCTAGATGACATTGTTCTTGGCTTCCAGCACCACTGTGAGGAACCTTGGCCTCCAGCACCACTGTGAGGAACCTTGGAGTCATCTTTGATGAGACTTTATCCTTTTAACACAATATAAAGCAAGTCTCCAGGACCGCCTTCTTCCATCTAAATAATATCAATAAAATCAGGAAAATCCTTCCTCAGCGTGATGCAGAAAAGTTTATTCATGCATTTGTTACTTCCAGGCTGGATTATTGTAATTCCTTGTTGTTAGGATGTCCAAATTACTTGTTAAAAACCCTTCAGTTGATCCAAAATGCTGTAGAAAGAGTACTGACGGGATTTAGCAAGAGAGATCATATTTCTCCTGTTTTAGCTTCTTTTCATTGGCTTCCTGTTAAATCAAGAATAGAATTTAAAATTCTCCTGCTGATTTACAAAGCTCTTCATGACCAGGCTCCATCATATCTCAGAGATCTTATAGAACCACATCATCCTGACAGATCTTATAAAACCAAATCATCCTGAAACAGAGATCTTCTCTCTCAGAATGCCTGTGGTTTCCAGAGTTTCCAAAAGTAGAATGGGAGGCTGAGTCTTCAGTTTTCAGGCTCCTCTCCTGTGGAAGCAGCTCCCAGTTTGTGTTCAGGAGCAGAAACCCTCTCTAGCTTTAAGATTAGACTGAAAACTTTCCTTTTTGATAAAGCTTATAGTTAGAACTGCTCAGGTGGACCTGAACCATCCCTTAGTTATGTTGTTATAGGCCAAGGCTGCTGGGGGACCTCGTTATGCACTGAACTTCTTTCCTCACTCTTTAACTCACAAATATACTCTCCCATAGTTTTTGCTTTTGTCTATTGCCTCTCCATTCAGTTCCCTGGCTCCGTTAGTTTCTGTTCTTTCTTTTGCAGATGTCCCGGCCATTGAGCTGCACGTCTCTGCTCTGTGATTGTCATCTCCACCAACAGTTCATGTTTTGGATTTCTATTATGTCCTTTTCTTTCTCTGCTCTCCTCTCACCCCAGCCGGTGGAGGCAAATGGCCGCCCACCTCTGAGCCTGGTTCTGTTGGAGGTTTCTTCCTGTTCAGAGGGAGTTTTTTCTTCCCTCTGTTGGAGGTCTTTCTCCCTTAAAGAGGAGTTTTTTTCCATCCTAGCTTATGTGGGAATTGTTGAATTGTTGGGTTTCTCTGTATAATGTTGTAAAGTACTGCTGCAAGGACTTTAATGTGTTAAGTGACATGAAATAACCTATGTTGTGATTTGGTGCTATATAAATAAAATTGAATTGAAATTGAATTGAATTAAAAGAGCAGAATTTGAGGGTCTAGTTATTATTTATATATATGCATCAGTATGATTTTGTGAAATTACAGTTTGAAAGCCAACTGTGGTCCAATATGCATCTTATACAAGTTTGATTTAAAGCTCAAAGCCTCCAGTGCACATAAAATAAAAACAGTTTTTTTTTTTAGTGAGAAGACTTCTTGTATTTAACAACTTGTAGCTATGGTGGAGCATGTTGGGAGCATTAGGCCTGGCCGGATCAGTAGTTTGTTGCACTGACAATGATTTTGTACTTTTGTTCTTGGAGACTTGTAAAACATCAGTATAGAGGTAAGTACTGTTCCAATTTAAAGTTTGCCCTTAGCCAAATACAGACCAGATGACCAGAAGTGTTTTTGCTTCACCTGTTTTACTGAGAATGTTTTGATGGCTGACTTGTGTGGACTTGGGCGAGCTAAGTATCAAGACTGCATTTTCTACCAACTTGCAGTAATGTCTGAGATTTGACCCCATATTTAAAGCTGTTATATAATTTTTGTTCTAGGACTTCTGTTATGAAAAGTCAGAAAGTAAACATTTAGATTTTGAATATGTGCTTAGTTTATCCAAACTAATGGCAATTCAAAAATTGCTTCAGTGTTTAGGAGATGTGAGGACTCACCTGCTGGGAGAGCACAGTAGGTCATCTCAGAAACTCGTAGCCGAGATGTCTGACTGGTTAACAGCTGTCGTCATCCAGGGGAGAAAAGTCCCATCTCAGCAAGCCCTGTTTTGTGACACAATTCAATTGGGAAGTTAAAATTTGGTGTCAGAGTTTAAAAATAAAATTTGTCACTGCCAGTTTTTCTGAAGTTTGATTTGCCTAGATGTTTTTATTGTACAGTACAACAGTGCTGCCTCAGTGGACTTTGAGATCCTTGTATGTGCAAGTGTCACCACAATAAAAGGCCTTCTGTATTGAGGCTGGCACGTAGCATATTAAACAAGCCACTAATAACAGTAAAATGAATTTAATTGTTTGTGGGTTCAGGCCTTTATCTCGCAGGTAATTGATCAGCATAATTTTTTTTTTTTTTTAAAAACATCATAGACTAGCACGATTTGTGTGTGCTAATGCTGACTGTAAAGGAAATTAATGTATACACATATACATATGTATTAAATGTAGACATTTGTTCATATAGAAGAGCACACTGTCTGGGAGGCATCCTTACCTTGGTGGATGCTGATGGACTGTCTTTGTGAAATACACATGATTATGTTTGGATGGTTATCATTATAGTATTTTGCATTTTCTACATGCAATGCATATCTGTTTGTTATAAAGCTCATGGTGCATTTGTGAGCAAAAATCAC
This sequence comes from Brachyistius frenatus, assembly GCF_029030835.1. NCBI lineage: Eukaryota > Metazoa > Chordata > Actinopteri > Embiotocidae > Brachyistius > Brachyistius frenatus. Next base: position 3,466,247 of record NW_027210623.1, read on the forward strand.
TTGATAAAATCTAACCAGGGATCTGTTCAATAGCCGGTGGGTTTTGAGTATGTTTTCTCTTTGATTTGCTCGTTTTGTGGGGAATGTTTGTATGGGGTTAATAATGTTTTGTTTGTAGCCAGTGAGCCACTGCATTGGTGTTTGTGTGATTGTGTGGGTGTGTTTTTGGTGGTGGTTTTTCATTGTAGATTTTGATTTAACTGTTTTCTTTAGAACTCATTCCATGAACCTGTCAGCATTATTACTCTCGCTGACTAGTGTATAGATGGTGAGCTCCTTCTGCAGTAGGTTGATGTGTTGCTTTGTCCCATTAATTTAACACAAATGTTGTTAGATGGTGTGTTTGAGGCTCTTAATGTATTGCTGCCAGCCAACCTCTTCTTTTAAAATGGTCTTCATCCAACAACACCATATTTTTGTTAATATAATTTGTTATGATCATGCTGCTACAAAGCTGATTTAGATACTGCTGAGGCATTTACAACTGTCTGTGGCTTGTTGGGTTCACATATTGGAATTAAATGCATTTGTATAGTCATAGAGTACATTTTTTTTTATAGTCAGGAAATACAGAACACGTGACAAATTTATTGAAAAAAAATTCCAGACACAAAGTTTTGGTTTTAGTCTTTAAACGTGTCTTTAGAGGACTTTTGAAATATCTTGTATTTCAAACGCACTCTGTGGCTGTTCTTTAAGTTTAAATTATCTAGTTTCATCCCTGAACTGGATTTTCTTAGATAACTCTCAAGTTCCAATCTACTTTAAAGTTTAGATTTCACCTTAACTATGTTGCTATTAGGCAAGATCTTTTTTTTTTTTTTTTATCCAAATACTATTTCAGTGGTTCAGAGTTTAATTACACATTGAAATGTAAATTACTCCGGTCCTGATCAGGCTTACATTAATCACCTGAGTCAAATGGAGTGAAAGGAAGTACTATATGTGTGCACTGAATGTGTCTTACTGTGAATACTGTATGTCTGTATGTATCACACTAGGTCATTTCAAACTCATGTGAATTGGATGTACTGTTGCTGAGAATCTTCAGCTTTCCTCTTCAAAAAGGCCTAAATCTATTATGTACTCACACTAGAGTTTGTTAAAAACACATTTAAAAAAATATTAGGTTAAATGGTCTGAAACATACTGGTAGCTCCCAGAATTTAGTCTGAGCTAACTTATTTTAATGGTCATACTTGCTCTCATACCGGGAATACTATCTCTCCATCCAAATTGTTTCCGTCTGATTTGGCAATGGCTGAAGATGTCTGTGGTAGATGTCTGCCGTCACTGCAATAAATTGAGCCGCAATGGTAAAAAAGAAAAGGCGAAAAAAAAAAATCACATTTGAAAAAGTCAGCAGCAATCCAGAATTCATGACACATGCAGTCTGCTCTTGTGCTATTGCAGAGACCTATCTTGATTACTTTTTCAAGAAAGGCACTTCAATCCACTGTATATTATATATAAAATGAGGTGGAATGTCACACCAGCAACAATAAATATAAGGTTCGAGCTGTGTATTATGTATATGATTGATATTTCTTATTTGTAGTATTATTACTTTGGTAAGTGTAAATGTATTTCCCCTGAAAGGTCTTATGTGGGACATTTCTAGTCTGACACCTCTCTGTAACACTTCCTACTGTTCAATCCAACAGAAACAGACTCCAAAACACAAACACTTTTCAGGTAGAGCTGAAACTGTGTCCTCTAAAACATGACCCAATCAAGGCAACAAAGGATGGCCCACATTAAGTTAATGAATTGGACATAGCACTTCTGAGAGAACCCAAAAGTCGGCCACCATTTACAGTGCATGATTATGTCCTGTGCCTGTGTTAACTATGCATAGTTTTGCAGATGCAAAGGCTGTCTTTACATGTTATGCTCTTTCATAAGAAGTTTTTTTTACGTTTTCAGTTTATTCTGGTCCCCTTTCATTTCTATTAGTTCAAGTCACAACTGCCACAAAGTCCTTAGAAATATCAATCACATGGCTTTGCATTTCATATTTTTTCCAAGCTAATATTACCTTTCTCATCCCAAAATGCAGAAGCAATAATGAGCAGAGGCATCAATCCTACTTTCTGACACTTTACGCTTGAAGAAGAATTTTCATGTCAGGCAATAACTGCTAGTGAGCCTCAGTGGCACAAGCTCTGGGCTTTCGCCTACACCAAAGCCTAATGGGATAAATCAGCTCTTGCATAACTGGGGGCAATCACTCACTCCGTCTCCTCTCTGACAGGACTCAGTTATGGCTTCTGGGTAATATCATTTCTGTTATCTTAAGATATCAAATTTATGTCTTTATTGGCAAAGACCTTAGCAAATGGAAGATAGTTTGCTCGCCTTAGAAGGACAGGATGAAAAATGAAAGCATATTTATCCACCTCACAAGCCCTGTTTAGGATGGAGAGCTCAGGACTTTGGTGACATGTTGAGGGAATCAGAATATTTCAAAAACATCAGTGTCATGGAGCTTTTATTAAGGAATAACCAAAACTTTCTACCTGATATGGAACTTTGTGGAGACCTTTTGATCTACTTGCCTTACTAAGTATTGGAAGCAGCAGAGCACGAGGCTTTGTGAAACATCATGTAATTTGTACCTACCTACCTACCACACTATAATATATATATATATATATATATATATATATATATATATATATATATATATATATATATATATATATATTATATATATTCCTGTTTGTGACCTTCATGGACAGGATATCTAAGCACAGCCGGGGGGAGGAGAACATCAGGTTTGGGGGTCTCAGGATCGCCTCTCTGCTGTTTGCAGATGATGTGTTCCTGTTGGCCTCTTCAGACCGTGACCTCCAGCACTCACTGGGGCGGTTTGCAGCGGCGGGGATGAGGGTTAGCACCTCCAAATCTGAGGCCATGGTTCTCTGCTGGAAACCGGTGGATTGCTCCCTCTAGGTGGGGACGGAGTTCCTGCCTTAAGCGAAGGAGTTTAAGTATCTCAGGGTCTTGTTCACGAGTGAGGGGAGGATGGAGCGGGAGATCGACAGGTGGACCGGTGCGGCTGCAGCAGTACAACAGGCGCTGCACCGGACCGTGTTGGTGAAAAGGGAGCTGAGCCGAAAGGCAAAGCTCTCAGTTTACCGGGCGATCTACGTTCCGATCCTCACCGACGGTCAGGAGCTCTGGGTCGTGACCGAAAGAACGAGATCACGGCTACAAGTGGCCGAAATGAGTTTCCTCCGTAATGTGGCCGGGCTCAGCCTTAGGGATAGGGTAAGGAGTTCGGACATCAGGAGGGAACTTGGAGTTGAGGCGCTACTCCTTCGAGTTGAAAGGAGTCAGCTGAGGTGGTTCGGGCATCTGATCAGGATCCTCCTGGGCGCCTCCCTCTGGAGGTTTTCCAGGCACGCCCAACTGGCAGGAGACCCCGGGGAAGACCCAGAACACGCTGGATGGATTATATCTCCCAGCCGGCCTGGGAACGCCTCTGGATCCCCCAGCATGAGCTGGAAAATGTTGGAGGAGAGAGGGAAGTCTGGTCCAACTTGCTCGGCCTGCTGCCACCGCGACCCGATACTGGATAATCAGAAGAAAATGGATGGATGGAAATGTATTTATTCATGATTTATCTCTGTCAACAATATATCCCGTGAGTGCTATACATATCTGAGACAGAAAATTTACACAAATGGGTTATTTCTTTAAGTTCTGTTTTCTTATTTTATTGGTTACATATTAATGAAAATAATGTCAAACAAAATGCAGTGATATGGGGAGACAGAACACTGCAGGTTATATGAAAACAGTGCTGCTGTGTGAAGTTAACTCTTCAGCATATTCCTCAAAGTGAAGTGACACAGAGCTGCAGATGAATTGCGTACCAATATGCTACATACAGTGTACTACTGTGTGCATGTCTGCTCTTGAAATACATAAACACAAGAGTAGCTTGAGCTCTCTTTTAACAGGTTTGTGTGCTTGTGGAGAGTACTTGACTTTTGGCTGTTTCATTCTAATTTAAGAAACTGTTTTTGTTCCTGACTGAACAATTGCCTGTAAATGTGTAATTTTGATCCTGTTTTGTTTATTTTTATTGCCACAGATGTATGACAGTCAAAATAAGCAAAAGAAAAAAAAAAAAAACATGGAAGAAAAGTTATCATCCAAAAATATTAAGGCTGCTGGCATTAACACTGCCATGCAGCCTAAAACACTGATCAAAAGACTTTTAGTTTCACAAAAAGATTCTTCTGATGTCAGATCTATTGTTGTGAATGATATAAGCTGTGCTAACTGACTCTGCACTCTTCTGTGGGAAGGACAGGGTGATGTTTCAGGGTGATGCTCAGGGAATATAACAGAAAAACTGACAAAGTATTGAACCAACACAGGAAATACGCCCACCAATCTCATCAAAATAAAATTGACAATCACTGCCTCGGAAAATCCTTGGTTGAACTTTGAAAACGGATGCGCAAACTACCATACAGTGATGTCCTGTCACTATAGGAGAAGACCAGTCTCATCTTCCCACAGCTTGAAACAACAACAGCGACAGAGTAATGGACTCACTTAAAAGTGTGAAGGGATGGACACTCACCCAGAGGATTATAGGTTGAAGCTGAGGATCTCCTGACTTGACCGGATGATGGAGAATGAGTAACTGCTGGAACTGGAAGTGGTCTACCGTCTCATAGGTCCTGCTGCTGATAATTGGTTTCATTGAACTCTATAAGGCCAAAGAGACACAATTGACCTGGCTTGTTAGACCGTTGGATGCTTACCCAAGCTGCTGACCCTCAATGTTTTCCTTATGTGAAATGTTATTAAAGCCACTGCAACACTATTTCACTCCACATGCTGAGCTTCTGTTGAGTAACGGAATTTATTGAGAGTTACTCTTCTAATCATTCATCAATAAGCCTGTCTCCCTTTTTTGTTGTTGTTGTTGTTGAAACTATATAATTAGATAAGATCAGATTTAGACTTTATTAATCCCACAGTGGGGCAATTTAGTTGTCACAGTAGCATAAAAACAAATCAAAAAAGGTGCACACAATGAGAAAATGTTAGAAATACGTATAAGATATAAGAAATAAGATAGATAAAAAAAAAATTATTTTAGGAAAAAATAAGCAATGAATGAATAAATACACACACATGCACACACATACTATATACACAAAACAAAGAAAAAAAGAAAAAGAAAAAGGAAGAATTTGAAAGAAAATCACACAGTTTCAACTATCCATCCATCCATCCATTATCTATACCCGCTTTATCCTGAACAGGGTCACTGGGGGGGCTGGAGCCTATCCCAGCTCACATTGGGCAAAGGCGGGGTACACCCTGGACAGGTCGCCAGTCCATCACAGGGCCACATAGAGACAGACGGAAACAAAGACCATTCACGCTCTCATTCACACCTAAGGGCAATTTTTAGACTCACCAATTAACCTGAGGTGCATGTTTTTGGATGGTGGGAGGAAGCTGGAGTACCGGGAGAGAACCCACGCAGGCACAGAGAGAACATGCAAACTCCACACAGAAAGGCCCAGCCCCGGACATTTTCAACCACCAGACTTTATTTCAACTTAAGCTTGAAAATACCCCGTGCTACGCTGACATGAGGTGTCCTGTCTGCTCACGGGCCCTCAACAATGATGATGACTCATACACAATCTGCTGCACAACAACCCAAACCAAATGTATCCATTACATTTAGATTTTTGTGACCTATCTATTGGCAACAATCAGGGCACAGTAAAAATTATCTCTGCAATCTCAGAGGTTGTAAAACAGCGACAAAATATATTAGAGCACTCTTTATCAGTGTGATTTTCACCATAGTAGGAACCCATCGAAGGTCACCTCAGTCATATAACAACAAACACAGTTCCAGCATATTCTTTTAGTGTAACTAAAACTCAATATCTGCAGGTGTTTCTGCTTCTTCCTTCTCTCATACCACATTATTCTGCCCTCTTTAATGTGTAGATAAGGATAAGTCAGAACATACAACTACAGGATATTTTCTATATGTTAAATATTTTTAATTCAGGTACTCAATAAGTATTTTCCATGTGTTTCCTCTGTAATGTGAAGTCAAGTAGCCTGATGTGACTATATCTTAAGAATCATATTTGAGATGGAGATGGAGATTTAAACAAGGGACCCAAGGGATACGACCATATTAAATAACTGTACAATTATCATAATTAAGGCCATATCATCACCACAAATGGAAAATCTGACAACTCTGTGTACAAGTTTATGTTACATCATGACAGGGCATGAACAGAACACACTCCTCTGAGACTAATTCATAACCTACTATGGCTAATTACTTGTCGACAAAAACACAGCTGGCAGAAATGCGTTAAGGGACATTAATGCTCTATTATAGAGCCAGGCATCTGGAGATAAAAATGGCATGACGTGTAAATTAGACCACAATTTGAGAATGTGATACAGGAGTGAAGGACTGAAGAATACTTTTGCTCAAAAGAGGTGAACAAAGTCTCATACCACCATAACGTTGTTGTTTTTTGCTGTTAATGTGTGAAACCACAATTGCTGGGATCCTGGGTTGAATCACATGAATATTTAAACACATAATACATATGAAGTCGTGTATGCATATTTGATTATATACAGTATGAATGTTTGATCTATCTGCATTCTGTATAGCTGGAAGTGATTAGTAAGCATAACCTCGTGGTTATCAAGACTGACCGACATGAGCCTGTGGAGTAAAATAATCTTTTGATAATGCAGAAGAAAAAAAAAATATATATATATATAGAATCAGTGATCTTGCTGTTTATTAGATCTGTTTACTGATGTTGACGCAATCATGGTTATTTGGCAAGACTGAAGTTCTTTCTTTGGGCTGACACCCTTTGATGTCTCTCTGGTTGTTATTTAGACCTAAATACCTTGAATTCCTACAGGGATAAATAAGTTCCTCAATCCTCCCCTCTCCTGCTGCCACAGAGGATGAATTATATACAGATCTAGTTCGACTTCCTCTCATCATAATAATATGCTTTGCATGGCTTTTCCACTTCATCTAGAATCATGGTAATCCCTGTGCTTCTGTGTAATTATCTCTCCTCTGGGCTGATCTCAGTGCTCCTCACCTGCTCAGCCTCGTCACATTACCTCCTCACTTTTATCTATGACTCTTAAAGCTGCTGCCAAGGGTCCTCTTAACTCACCCTGCAACCTTTCCCTTTGCAGCCCCCTCCCCAACACACACCCTCTTCTGAATCTCTCTCTCCTATTCCCCCTGTTCGTCACTATATCCTTCAAGAGGAATGTGATTAGTACAGGGAAAAAGAACAGTGCGACACAGCAAATTTGTATGGCGGATATATCCCTCATTAATTTCCCAACCATTCTAATAAGTGGAATGAAAAGAAAATAATGAAATATAATTAGCTAAATTGATGAGGAGTCATTGGGTACCTGGGGGAACAGAAGCTGTTCTTTTCTGTTGTGAAAATTATCATACCATTCTGGCCTATTTTTGTGGCTGACACTAACTGTTACTTAAAGAAAAGATGTCTTCTATTTTAAAGTTCTCCAATTCTTTCTGCTTTAAGGACCTGAAAAGAAATCACCTTTCTTAAATAAAATTTTAAACAAAAATTAAATGACAGACAAATTGAGCATTGTGACAGATTGTGTATTAGGAAAATTGTATTGGGGAAAATTAGAAAATGTATGACAGTAATTTGTTTACCACACCAGTGGTAGCTCCCATTTTGCCCACATGCATCTTTCAATATCTGTCAAAAACATAAATATTACAAAAAAGATGGGTAGCAATTACCTTCAAAAAGTGAAAATATAATTCAAATGACAATATCTGCATGTTTGTTCTTTGGAAAAAAAAAAAACAACCTTCAGTCAACAACATTTTAAATAAATTCTATCAAAAATGTCACCCAAGTGATGAATAGGAAAATAATGTATGAACAGAGTGCATTCATTTCTAAGCATTATAAGAGGTTCAAGATGTAGAGTGTGCTGACTGCTTTAAGCAACTAACTTTGCTGGAGGCAAACTGTGTTTGTGACCTTTCAATCATCCAGTATCTCATGCAAATATATTTAATGCCTTCAAACAGTCAACTTTAATTTAATAGTCTTGAAATAGGTTTAATCTAACGGTCTTGAAATAGTTTTCATTACTTAGTCACCTTACACTATGACTTATTATTTATCGAACTGCCTGGGGGGAGTCAGCAATGACTGAACTGGAGGCGAAGAGTCTTCAGACATGGTGGAGTCTGAACTTCAACCCCTCAAGCATTTTCCATATTGATTAGAAAGTGCACATCTAACTTTTACCAAATGTAGGTGAATTGATGCGGCTTTAACAGACAATGACAGACGGGAGAGAATAACTAAAAGTAACTGAAAAATAATATATTAATGGTAAATTATTTATACTTTCTACTATTTGAGCGAAACTCAAAAACCGCCAACCAATTAACAGTAAAATAAATGACAACAAGTCTTCCAATCTATAATTATTGCCCCTGGTTAGGTGGAAGCTCAAGAACCACATTAACAGTTAGTACTTCCTTAAAGTTATGTAACCTTCAGTGTCATGGCAACAGTAAATATGGTTTCAAAAAAACGTCCAAACTAACAATTGGAAATAGCAAGCTTAAAGCAGTCTCCTGCATTTAAGTGTCGCTGCTACATCTAAACATCCACCCAAGATGCTTCCTCGCATTTAAAGAACTCATGTTACATCACATGGCTACATCATCTGAACCGAGACACTTCTCCTGGACATCAGGATTTCAATCAGGAGAGATCATTAGGAGTGGAAAATGATTTCTTGAAATAATGACAGTTTGACTTATAAGTTTTGGTGGTTAGACTCCAACGATGAGTAGTCACTTTGCAGAGCGATGTCCCAGATGGATGTAGGAGATGGGACAGGACCCCCCGGAGCCTAGACGCTAGAGGTGGTGGAGTGGAGTATGCAGATTTAGAAATCTGTGTTAATGTAACGGAAAACGATAACATGACACATATTAAGGAACCTAACAAATCCCACATGAGCGGCAGCTGGGAGGAAAAAAACTCCCTTTTAAAGGAAGAAAACCTCCTACAGCATGATGGAAAAAAAACTCCCTTTCACAGGAAGAAACCTGCAACAGAACCAGGCTCAGAGGTGAGCGGTCATCTGCCTCGACCGGCTGGGGAGATCAGAGATGACTGATGGGTACTTCAGTGGAGATTCACAGGGAAACCAGACATGTCAGGTGGTGATGGGGAGGAGGAGGGTTGCGCATCAGGAGGTCTGAAAGGCAGAATGACAGGATTATGATGATATTTAAAGAACAGGGATGACGACTGATTGGCTCAAAAGGACGGGCAGAGAGATCATTGGCCAAATAAGGTGACAACAAGAATATGAATATGTGATTTGAGAGCGTGGGGAAGTGGAAGTGACGCGGAATATGGCACAGCAGGATTAATTCACAGAGGTGGAATTAATACCTTGACGCAGGTTAGAGATCTTCCTTTTTGAACTTATGTAAAAACTTCATTTATTTATACAACCACTAGAACGTTTCTTGACTTTAAAATGTAAATGTTAGTCGTAATAACCTGATAAGGTCGATGAACTAAATTAAACAACTGTCTGTATGAAGCAACACAGAACGATTTACTGATTGGACTGTCTAGATGTCATATTTTGATGACTGGTAACATGTCAGTCTGCATTTTAATACTTCCTATCTATTTATTTCTGCTCTCTGGTGGCAAAGACAGCTCACAAAGAAATAAACTATTATGAACATTATTAGTAGGTTTTTACAGGAGGCTGTGAATGAATCACGTTATGAATATTGTCAAACAGGAGGTGATAAAAAACAAAAATGTGGTGTCTTGAACATAAACATACTTCTGTGGGATCGTCTTTTTAATGGACTTTATGTACTGACAGAGCAAACAAACACAACAGACCACAGTTTAAATGGCTTATTACTGATCAGATTTGAATCGATCAGGGTGAAATCCCTGCAGTCACATGCTGACACACATACATGTTACCAGGGTTACACATGTTCTACAACATTTGTTATACAGATAAGACTGCTTCCTGAACCGCTCATGACAGGATATGGATTATTAGTAGTGTAGCTTTTGATTTAAGCCAAAATAACACATCTACTATGACAAAATGCTGTGTTTGTTCCATTTGCTTTTAGACCGCAAACAAACCATACCAACAAACCATACCAGAGTCTGCCTGGAACTGGACAGAGACCGTATTGTCTCAGTGTATTTAGTGTTGCTAGGTTTTGACTGGGAACTTTCTCACCTGCCCACATTAACTGCAGTAATTGGGCATCGGAGCGGAGCATCTATGAACCAAACCAAACAGGTTAAGTGTGACAACACCCTGAGAGCATCATTTTACACTGAGAAAGCAGCTGTTTTTTTACTGGAACAAAATCTTTCAACACGTTTAGTATTTCCCACTTAATAATCTGTATGTTATTTAACAGATAACTAATCTTAAAGATGTGGTTGTCTATGGTGTGTCTTTGGTTAAAAATGTCCTACAATATATGCATGACTGCGCATGTGTTTATTACAGCCGTGTAAAAGTTTCCATCAGCCATGTGCACTGCTGTGGTTGAGAAGGTCTCTCCTCAGGGACGACTCAAAGGGCAGAGGTGTTAATTATTCTACAGATCAGCGATGTCAGCAGAACTCTCTCATTGTACCTAATTGTCCCTTTGGGAGTGCTCAGGTTCTCATTATGAGAACACTTTGTAATCTAGTGTTGTTATTTTGCAGAAACATTTTAGGAGCATTTAGAAATTTAAAAATGTTCTGATGTATTTATCAAGGGCTCTTATTTGAGTCATTCTCTTTTTTAAAAGGTTATTTCTCAAAATAAACATTTAACAAATGCTTTCTCAGTTTTGTTACCTGAAATTGTGAAAAAAAATTTAAGAAAGAAAGACAACTAGACATTGACTTACTTGCCTAATGAGTTCAGTGGAGACTGTGCTGAATTATTCTTGGCCGATCTCTCAAGATGTTTGAATGTGCTCATCTGCCTTCCCCTTTCCAAGCACAGAGATGAAAGCTCAAATGCCCTGAGACTAATGGACACACTGTTCAGATATTACTTTACACTCTGGAGTCAAATCTCACTGACACAAACTGGAAACGTTATCTCATTAAGGCCCCATACCTTCTTAAACTGTAATGTAATTAATTATTCTGAATTTATTAGAACTACATGCCTTTGTATTTTTTATTTTCGTACAGATTGCTGTTGTGCAAAATTACCACATGTTCAAAACATTCTTAGAACAGTATCCCGCCAAAGCGGTTAGGATTAGGGTTAAGGTGAAAAGTCCACAAACATATGACCAGAAGGAGGTCATTTAATAAAGGCCATGGTACAAATGTCACTTGAAGAAGTTCAGAAGTGGTAGAGTTGGAGTAGAGAAAAAGATTGAGAGTGTTTGAACAGGACTTTCCCCCAATAAATAATGTGTTTTTTCGGGTTGGTTTTAAAGCCTCACTCAATTGGAAAAAAACATCACAGGTCATTAAGGCTGGTCATCAACTAAATTGTTTGGGCCACAAATGGAAGCAGTTGTTTGTAGTAACTGGTAAACTGCTGAAATTGTGAAAATATTGCATTTGAGAGTACAGTGAGGGTTTGACACTTTTTGCAGATAGACAGTCTGTGTTCGCTCTAGAACTGCTGGAAAGTCAAGGCAGTTGTCACACACCAGAGTCCATTTTTCTTGCTTAAAGCCATGACAGTGACATTCATATTATCGACCATTTCTATATAAAACTGACATTTCTGCCATATGCGCAGATCTCAAAATTTGATAAAGAAATATGAAGTATATTGTGAGTGACAGATTGTATCACTTGTGATGTCAATTTTTATGTTAAAAATGTTGTATTTATATGAAAGGAAATAGTAACACACAAAAGTGGCTGACAGAAACCGGATTTTGTTATTGCAATTTGTCAACAGCCTAACACTCTATCAATCGACTTGTCAGAAATAATTATTCTACTGCCATCATTTTCAGATTCTAACAAACTGCTCACATTCTAAATTACTGACAGGGTATTTTTCCTGTTTCAGCAACACTGTGTTAGGCTGCTGGCTTGGTCATATTTTCCCTTGATGCATATCTGCAGTTTCAAAGGCATTCTTCTCAAACCATGCATTTGACAGAATTGTTTATTAAAATGTATGATTGCTTGGTTTGTTCTGCATTAAAAATTCTCTCATTGCTCATCCAGATAGTAAACATCAAGATAATGTGAAAAGTAAACGTCAATAGCAACTTCTCACTGAAAGCTTAAAAGACTGTCCTGCATTCATTTGAAATAAAGCCAGACAATGCACGGCAAAGGTTACTTTTCCCCCCAAAGATCAATATGCAGACAACATCTTTGAGCCAGTGGAAGAGAGATTTTAGCATCGACGGGCAGCACGATTTAAAATATGCAGGTGGGTCTGGTTTAAACTGAGGACATAAGCAGGTGTTTTCCCAAGAGGGTTGACCCGTGGTATCTCTCAATATTGATTTGGGTGTTATATGAAATCATTCCATTGACGACTAAAATCCTCTGAAGAGATTAGTATACGTGACATAAACCATCAACAATATATGATGCTGTCGTGCAAATTGCAACTAGCTAGTAAAACCTTAAATGAGAAATTATTTTCAGATCAACAAGTCCTCCAACCGGAACTCTACTGTAAATAAAATGTGTCATTACCATCTGATACAACCTATAGGAACATACTAAATACCATTGCACCAAAATATCTAGCAACACTTACTCTACCAAGATATTAAAAAAAAAGATAAAATAAAGAGAGTGAATTAAGCCACATATCTTCAGAGAAATACAGTAAATGTCGCTACATATACACAATATAGAAGTCTTCTCACGCATATCCTCATCCAGCACAACTACAGGAAACCACAAGTATCTCATCACATCTAATTTAATCTCTCAATTCACATATATTACATGCTAGTATTCAGTGATTCAACTCCTAACAATACAATGCAATCCCCATATTTCAATATTGCATCTGTGTAATAGCAGATGAAGGGAATGCCCTGTTCGGCAGCTCATTATTTTGTTATTTATTTGTAATGGATGAACAGAGACATGCGACCACCTCACTGTCACAGTCACCACATCACACAGCTGTCCTGGCTCCAACACCTGGTTGACGTTAAATCCTTCGTTTTACTTTAATGCTTGGCTAAGGCATTTAACTGCACTGCATCCAAGATCTGAAACTCCTCATTTTTTTTTTTTTTTTTTTTTTCCAAACAGTATAAGAACATTAGAATTTGCCCCAAAGCAGGCAAGTTTAAGCTGGCCTATATTCACTGTGATGACGTTTCTCTCTGTCTTGTTGACTTCTGTGATGTTTCTGTGCGGCTGCCATTTACGGTGGCAGATGCCCTGCTGTCTTTAACATTTATCTATCTTGCGTTTAACAATTTGTCAGATGGCTTGATGCTTTTAGTTACTGCTATGCAGGGACCTCAAGTGTTTTGAAAGAGAGCCAACAAATATATAAATGCACCACCTGAGACAAACTATTAATATTGTTGAACAGTGTTTCAGGGCTATTGGAAACTGGCTCATTCAAGGTCAAGTGTAAATTGTTAAAGCGTAAATTTCTATACATGTAATATGACTGGAAAAATTGCATTTATATTTATAAATGCAATTTTTTTTCTTCTTTTTTTGGTAATTCGTTATTGCTGGTAAATGAATGATAATAACTCATAGTACTGTAGGTGCTGACAGCACACAGCTAAGACATCTGATTCAAACCTTTTGTATAAAAGAAACTGGTGCCAAACTGGCGAGGATTCTTGTAACTTGTAGCCGACCTTTAATGTCCTTCTTTTTACTTCCACTCTCATTTTAGTGTCACTCTTTCCAAAATACTTTTTTCTATAAGAATCTCTTTCAATCAGAAAACCTCTCTCCATCACTTAACATATCCTCTCTTTCCCTCTCAATCCTCTCTGCAAAAAGGCTTCTCTGGTCCTCATAGCATCTGGGGAAAAAAAAGAAAACCACAGTCAGCCCCTCTCTTCCTGTCACACCCATTGAGACATCGCTCAATCTGTCCAGAATTTAAGCTGTCAGGATGGAGAAAGCCACTTGTCTAAGGATCATATTTATGTAAGAGTTGTGTCTGCTTCCAATTTCATGTAGGTGCAACATCTTTCACCTTCACACTCCACTCCAGGAAATTCATGTATTTTCTGCATGTGATTGCAAATTCCTCCTGCACTCCGCATCCTTCATTCTTATTTTCGCTGCCGCTGAGGGATCAGGTCTGTGTTACCGGCAGCTGCATTCTCCGTGTGGATCAATGGTTGTGTATGCATTGCTGATCACAGATGACTATGAATATTTGATGCTGCAATATTTTGTTTAGAACACATACATCCTATGTAATCTATACTCAATATTCACACCTCAAATATTTTATTTGTTTTGGGCTCACAGAAAGGCAGCAGGAAGAGGGTTGGATGACAGGTCCCTGCGAGTTATATTACCAGGGCTGCTTGTTTGATGAAATAACTTCTGTTTTGAGGCTCACAGCTTATTGAAGGAAGACTTCAGGTCAGTGTATCGTGCCATCACTGAGAAAGGTTAGGTCAGACAATGATGAACTCCATGGACTCAAAGTGAACTTAATTATTTGCATAGCCTCTGCTATGAAGGAGTATTAAGGTCACGCTTAGATAATAAATATTAGAAGAGGACGATTTTTTATTTTTTTTAAATTTTGACAATGAAGTGGAAATGTCGAGAAAAAAGTTGAAATGTCAAGATTAATTTAAAGTGTTGAGATTAAAATTGAGATTATATTTTGAGAATAAAGTAAACATTTTGAAAATAAAGTAGATACTCTATTTTGAGAATGAAGTCAAATTGTTGAGAGACAGTTATTGAGAAACAATTTGACTTCTGGACCTCTGTTGTGATGCTGCCGGCGCCTCAGATGCCTCGCCTGAGCGCTACATCTTCAAGATCAAACAACTTGATCAATTATCCTATTGTGTCTTGTGCTACAATATATCCTCTTTTTAATACGCTCAGGTGTAACTATTGATACCGTTGCATCCGTCTATTTCCAGCTATTACTGTCAGCATTGATACAGCCACTTTGTCCAAATTTGTGTGGTTTCTCCTTTTGAACAGTCGCAATTTTTTGGCACAATCTCTTCAAATTTCTCATTACAAAATTGTATCTATGCGCAAAGACAGAAAATGTCCTTTTTTACGAAAACCGATTCGATGTACAACTGCACAATTTTATCTACACAAATCATTTTGTAGAATCATATGCAGAAAGCAAGTTTGTTTTTTTCACAAAAATATTACTTCGATCTTAAAACGTAAATTATATTCTAGAAATATGATTAACATTTTTTGAAGATTGCTCATTCATTTTATCAGTTTGGGTCAATTGTGACAGGTGTGTGTTGCACAGATGCTTTTTGGTTTGTCACATTCATGGCCAATTAGTTCCTGTATTATGTGGGAAATGTTTGATAAGTGAAGACAAACAGGTGGTCCACTCCTGCAAGGAAATGTTTCCCGAGGGATGCAAATGTTTGCTGCTTATGTTGGGCTTTACAATAAAGATAATCAGTCTGAAAGCTGTGACATTTTTAACTTTTAATATTCCAACTCTTAACATATCTGCTCATGATTCAAACTATGTATTTTAAAAGATGATACATGAACAATAAATGCTCAGACACGATGGAAGGACAACAAATCCTCCAACTTGAACAACCATGCACTTTGTGTCTGTACAAATAAAAACCAACTCATTGGATACAACAGATTATTTCCACAGACTGTACATAAAACTGGATGCCATTTTGGGGTTTGAAAGGTAAAGGCAATGCAGAAGTGACTTAAAATGCAATACCACAGATACAATATAAATGTAATATTTTTTCCCCCGCAATTCTTTGCTATAAATTATATATATCATACAAATATTTCTGCAACAAATACAGGCTTTATGGGTTACTATATATCCATAGAGCTTTTTTTGTTGCACGGTGGTCATTAATAAGAGCAAAAGGGCAGAAAGAGCGACAGAACAGCTACTCTCTGGGGGAGTGATGAGGGAACATATCACATTGTACATGTACCCATAACATGCATGTGAGTCATACACGTGAATAGCTCTGTGCATGCATGAGTGAGAGAACAAACCACTGGGTCATATGTGAGTAACTGTTCTGGTACCGCTTTGGTGTCGAGTTTTGTCAACTCCATTGCTCCGGGCCCCCACCCTATTTTTTTTTTTTTTTTTTTGCTTGTGATAAACGTAAGCTGTCTCTATCATAGCAGCTCAGCGTGACACTGTTCCGTGAGTCCATTGGGACCCTAAAAGCTTTAGATGGTGTGAATAGTGCAGCCAGAGTGGGCGGGGCTGGTGTGTTACAGAACAAGATGAAACGCATGTCAGTGGGGTGGCGAGAGCCTCGCGTCGCTGGAAGTTAAACAACCATGGCAATGAACTGAACAAGCTTTGAAGATAACGCTGCATATTATGTTGGAATTATTTTAAAGATTCTCTCTGTGTTTCCATGCATTCATAATGGATCTATAATTTGTTTTTGTATTTATTTTTCAGCTCATTTTACATTCGGTTATCAGATGAGTGATTTAAATTAATTTTTATCTTGCATATTTTTCACAAACCAAAAGATTTTAAATGTTATTTTTTTAAAGCATAATTGCATTCTGCTGTCACCTTTCATTTAAGAGTTTTTAATGGTAACCTTTTTGCTTGAGATGGCATTGATAACAGTAATTATTACTCTGTCTCCATGTGTGTCTCTTTTGACGCTAAATAAAGCTGTGCAGTGTGTAGTCTTAAAGTTTTTTTTTCCATTTTGCATAAAGTGTTAAGGGAGTTTTTTAATGTCACGTTAAGGCACAGTAACAAGGACAATCATTAGAGATCAACGGAGCCAAAATGCATCTAAAAATCTGATTAGGAAAAAAAAAAAAAAAAATCAAAGGAAAGAGCCGTTTATATAAGAATACTTAAATCAGATTAAAGGTCTTTCAGATGCAGTTAATTTCTATGTGATGTTAGGTAAGGAAAAATCACTCAGATTTTGGTACAGCAGTGTGATTCAGATGCTGCGAATTAACGATCACATTTTCAGTAACAGCTCAGATAACTGTCTGATCTGAGGGTTTATAATGGGACCTGTTTTTAATGGCGTAAAAGTCAAATGATAATCTTCTCTCTTTCTGACAAAAGAAAGCCCAGAAACTTTGATCATGTATATATGTCACAATAATAATTATAAAGCCTTATCATTAAGATATGAATGGAGTATAAGGACTGTTTGAGCTTCGTCTAAGTCTTTTTTTTCTCTTATATGTTCTGTAATGCAATAAATCATAACTTTATTCTTAAAATAAAAGTGGCAGTTAATGAGTTCCAAATGGTTACAATTACACAGAAGAGTTTTACACTGCTATAATACTTTTAGCAGTCTTCTTACAGCACAGTTATATTCTTACCGACACAATCCTTCAATACTGTGAAATCCTGCTCAGTAAATAGTGGTCTTAAGAACTTGGGCTACTTTGTCTAGACTTAACACCCCTGTGACATATACATGAGCTCTGTGGGATAGAGACAAGCTGAAGCAGGAAGACAGACAGAGGCCAGGAGACAGAGATTAGAAACAGGACAGCAAAGACTAATGCAGTTGGGGGGGTTAATCCTGTCTGTGAGTGAGTGATCATGTCCATCCACCCAGCTGTGGCGCCATCAGGGGCCACAGGGCTTGCTAGAAGCCTGATGAGGCGTCACCGCCGTCTGCTACTGGAGAGATCTCTCACTCGACAGTTCCTGTCAGCGGGAGAACCAACCAGGTAGGAGGGAGAGAGAGAAAAGAGAAAAACACACCGCCGAATACAGAACGAAAGAAAACATATTTTTTTGTCATCGTTTTTGGGATTATTAAAAAAAATTCTCCATCTTTCACTTTGGTTTTACCAGCGATCTAGGCTTTTTTTTCTGTTGCTCCTTGTCCATGACAGGCAG
Source organism: Brachyistius frenatus (assembly GCF_029030835.1). Lineage (NCBI taxonomy): Eukaryota > Metazoa > Chordata > Actinopteri > Embiotocidae > Brachyistius > Brachyistius frenatus. The sequence continues at coordinate 3,484,409 of NW_027210623.1, forward strand.
AGTAAAGAATTAATTGGCTTTCATAATGAGATAATTAAGGCTGGTTTGATTAATTGCAGTGTGAGGTTATCTGCAAGGTCCCTCCATAGGCATTAATGAGAGACTGTCCCAGCAGGATATCACAAGCATGTCACCTTTCACCTGCCCAGTAGGGAGAAGAGGATCCCCGAGAAGTGATTTTAAAATATATAATTTTGGAATTCAGTAAGAAATATTTACTGTTTTAACATAACTTGGTTAAAAAAAAATTAAAAATTAAAAAAAAAAAACATCTGAAAATGTTAATCACGTTGAGTTTTACTTCGATGCTTGCCCTGCAAAATTACCTGCAACTCTTCCTGCTCTTGATTTGACCTTTGACATCATGAACAAATAGGTTTCAAATGTGTGAGCTGTATCGGCTGGACGTTGTGATACTCACGTAACAAATAACCACACGTAGGCAAGCAAGAGCAGGTGGTGATAGAGCAGCTAGGATCCCCATTTCTGTCAGCTGGTCATAAACACACTGTAAAACATCTTCTATATTAGGAGCAAGATAAAGCCACAAATAAACACAGTGTACAGAGTACAGTACAAAAAAAAAATGGTGGCATTAAAATAATTCCGAATTTATAACTCAGGCCATTATTGCTTTGAGTGCCCAGAGGATAACTTGGAGTTCACAATTGTTTTTTTTCTCCTGAGAAAATGAATCATATTCTTATTTTGAGATTACTGAATTCCAAGTAGTTTGTCTTAACCCTCTCCCCTACCCCCTAAACCCTTTAGGAGAAATGAGGAGCGAAAGCAAAGATCAATCTTCGACAAATGATCCAGGCGTAAAAAGAAGAGAAGCAGAAGATAAAAAAAAAAAAAGAGAAAACCATCTCTGACAGTTAAAACTGTGAGGCGAGGGAATTGAAGTTGGTCTCTGGGGTGATGGGCAGCTGTTTTCTCTGCTCACTACCTGCGCTGTTGAGCACTGATGGGATTTATGTTTATATATATATATAACAGATATCTGTTATGAATGAGGAGTCAGGCCATCAAACTGGGACTCAGAGATATCCGACCTGAGAATATGCTGCTTCTTTTTCCTCTGTTTGCGTCTTCTGTACTTACTTGCTGTGTAAAATGGCATCACATCAGACAGTAATAATGGCCCGAATTGATCATCTAGGTGCGCAGTGTCATTACTTGAAGACATCCCAACAAGGCCACATGCTGTAAAGGAGCAATCACACAATCCAGTTCTGTTCAAGAGATATGTTTGTCAACACGATTTGCCAACCACGTTAATTATTTCTGTAGTCAACATACATAACAACTAAAGTGTGGTTACGCGTAGGCGACTGAAAGCACGTGGTTTGGGTTATGGATGTCATGATTACATTTTAATAAAGCAAAGTTACATTCATTGTTAATGTAAGACAGAACACAAACTCTGATGTCTCCCATTAAAGTCAGAGGTACTACTACTTTTCACAGATGTATTGGATATGAAATGTGTTCACAAAAATGATCCTGTATGAACATAATTCATAGTAAGACTTGATTAAAAAACACTATGGATGCAGAGTTAAAATTATACACTATTACTACAAAGGGGATCCACAAACTGGAGTGTACATTTACTATCGACATATTGAGTTATGACTTTAATGTTTATCCTGGTTTTCTCCTCCAAAGCACATGTTTGTTTATATCTTGTATTCTCTATTGTTTCAAATGGTGACTTTTAATCTTGAACAACAATGTCTGATCAACTACAAGAGGTTAGACTGTGCCGTCTCCACTGTTTCCTCATTCCCTCTTTCCTGTCCAATCAGTTATCCATCTCTCCCGAATCCTTGAGAAAGCTCTATTTCTGTCTGTACCAGAACATCTTTCTGCTAGGGTTCCCTAACATATCCTGAAAATGTACACATAAATGCCATCAGTGCCCACACGCAGCCAGATTGCCAGGGTCGACCAAACATATCCGGCCCAGATAGTCTCGCTCACTAGATGCGAAGCAGACTTGAAAAGTGAAATTATTCAGAGGTATTGCAAACCATCAGAGACACCACTTCATGAAATCTTAAAAAGAGATGTGTTATAGTCTTGGTGGAGACAGCATTTAACTTTGGAGCTGAATGAATACCATTTTATTTTTTTAGTATGTATACAGTATTATACACTAAAAAAACATATCAGGCTCAAGGAGTTTTGCAGACTTGAAAGTGAATTTACTAGCGTAAGAGTAATGGACATGAATGTCACTGGACAGGGTGATATTGCACTTGGAATTGATACTTAATTTTATTTATTTTCAAAGTCTAAATGGTTGATACAACCTAATAAGCCCTTGTATAGCAGATTTCTGTATAGAGTGGAGTCCCTGTTGTTAAATAGGTCACACTAACATTAAAGTGTCTATAGTCATAACAGCTTCCCGTGCCCTCCTTCCACAGGTCAATGGCCACATATTCATGCACTTATGTACTTACAAGTTAAATTGCTATAATATAATACCATGCTTATTCAACATGCTAAATAAATGCATAATCAGATCATTAGTCTTTCTCTCTCTCACATTACGCCATAGTGTTCTTCCCCCATGTCTTACTTTCCGGGTCAGTGAAAGAGGGCCACTCCACCGAAGCGTCTCTCTCGCTCATTAATTAGGTGTGATAGCACCTTTCTCCACAGGATCAATCAGTGTGTCTAATACAGTCATTGACCTTAGACCTTCTCCGACTGCGCCTCCCTTTGTATCCCACCGACCCTCTCGAACAGGGAGGATGTCAGCCCGTCAGAAACACTACGCCTACCTTTCCGCTGGGAGATGAGATCATATTGGCATGAACCAAGATGCAGCAATAAAGAGGGTGAATTGCAGATGGCTGGCCACCCTGTCTCGAGTGATACAAATAGACATCTACCTCATTAGCCCAGCTCTTCAAAATGTATCTGCTCTATTCTAGTGGCTGTAACTTCTTCTGACATTTTTCTCACTTTTTGAAAGCCACTTTTATTTTCCTATTCTGTCTCTGCTCTCTGCTTTATGTTACACAATCTAAGCAAAAGCAACCAGAGAACACCCTGCTGACCAAGATAGAAGTCACCATTGGAGAGAGTAGGTTTACCGGAAAGGAATTACTGATTCGAGCTAAACGTGGATATTCAATAAAAGACCTTATCGTCCCTTCACATTAGCTCCATCCCGATCCAGGACATGTTCTTACACATTACTTTACTGCCTGCTTTCTTTTAAATTGATCTGAATTGAAATGTATGTCCATCTATACACGCGCATGTCCATTTCTAACGTCACAAACACTGATTCTTTTCAATTTTACAACACAGCTTGTTTAGAGTAATCATGGCAACAGAATACGCTGGCCTCATTTTTGGGTATTCAAATGGAAAAAACATTTAAAGGGGCACAGTGCTTTGCAAAAAAAGTGATGCTTTCTTTAATGTTTAGTAGACCAATGATTTAGAATGAAATATACTATGTTACATAAGTTTTATTTTACAATCATTAACCTTTTTCTGTCTTTCTTCACCCCCTTGTAATCTCCTGTTTCTCTCCATGTATCCCTCACATTCTTTCTTCATGCAGAACTGACATAGCCAAGTGGACATGTTGAGTTATTGTGCTGGAGGCGGTTGTACTCTGCTGTGCTTCACAGATGATCATTTCCCAATTCCACAGCCGAGGAGCGCAGGCCTGCAGTAATTGCTGCAATGCATCCAGCAGCCAGTCCTTATCTGATGCTGTGACAAGAATAGGCCCCATTTTATTGGTCTCACACCCTACGTAATTCAGTAGAGCTTGCATCATTTCCTGCAGAAGAGACGACCATGATGGTGTCACCCTAGGGTGCTTGATGCTGATTGGATGCACAGTGTGGCCCTGAGCAAATAAATCACTTCTCCTCTGTTCAGAGTAGAAACATAAGCCCTAAGGGTGACCAACCACTCTCGTCACTGAGACCCGCACACACGTACACACACTTCGCTTAGCACAAACAATTATAGCCTTGATTCCCTAAGCACTAATCAGAGCCAACACAAGACACATGCAGCATACTGGTGAGATCATAATTAAAACCTCTCTCTTGGCATATGATGTGGCATATCCCAGAAGGAAGACTCTGAGACTGTAAATATATATCACAACTAACCACCACAACACCAATTAGGCTGCTAATACTCATACTAGTACGCACTGTTTTTGATTGTCACAATACATATAGACAAATAGGTTTTACCTAACTCTGGCAGTAAAAGCAAAATATATAAAAGACATAAAATTGCAAATCATTAATTCAAAACAAAATGTTGCTGTATTTGAGGTAATTGGACCATTAGATTGTTTTTACAGTCTGTATTTTTAAGCCAATGAAACTGTCTCTGACTTACAAAACAAAGGAGGCGTTTGTCTTTGGAGAATGAATGAGCTCCGACACAATGATTTCAAAACTAGTCATTAACTTACAAGGTTCCATTCACTCCACTTCCCCACACTTTCCAGACTCTCTCATTTTGGACATGTATTACACAATATCCCTGATGGTGCAGTCTACAAGACTCCACACCAATTTAACTCTGATTCAAGTCATTTTATTAACTGTCTATAAATTCTTTTGCATATTTTTTTTATTTAATGAAATTAGTTTTCATCTTCTAGCATTAACACAGAAATGCTAAATCTTGTGCTCATATGGAACCTTCAATATACCTTTTATTTGCAACTCAGTCTTCTGTTCTGCATGAACGGTAGTTTCAAAGCTGCATTTATTGCCAATGTATGAAGCACAATGACAATCACGTATTATAGAAAAGGGGGGGATTATGTTAGGAAGGTTAATGGGGACATTTCTTGGCTTCAATACCAGTTTCAAAATACAGTACATTGTACAAACATTTATCTGATCCAGATGCTGAGTTCAAGAAAACTATTACTGTCTCCAATATTTCTCACAGGACTTGCTGCAATCTAAATGCAATGTTAAAAGTCAAATTGGCACCTCATCAGGTAAAAAGGAATCAACAGACTCAGTTCTTAATCACTAAAGAAATCCATCAATCGGTGAGGATACAATACCTCTAAACCTGACTTTAGATAAAATATGTCCCTTGAGAAAGGATCAACATTTATGACGAACAAACATGGTTACAATTCATAACTGCAGTTAACACGAACATTGCTGTTAGTCAATCATGTCTGTAATATTTCTCTGACCCTGAAACCAGCTAATGCAAAACCACATTAGAAAACCCATCAGACCACACAATAAATACACTTACTTTGGTTTTAAAAACAGTTTTAGAGTATTTTAATAAGGTTGTAACTACTTTGGAAGTAAAGCTCTAACAGCATGTTACAGCTTAAGAAGCCAAGTATTCACCCTCCCAATTATAATATGGATTAAAAGTTCTGAAAGAGTTGCAGAATCCGTTCTTTTATATGGCAGAAAAATCTGCAGCGCATTAATCAAAGATGGGGAAAATTGGACCCTTAACACTGCAGGAAAATGTCTTAAGGATTGAGTAACAATGTATAAAAAAAAAGTTCACAAATTCAGAGTCATAGCTTTGCCTCCACGCATACTCAAACATCTACTATTCAAATTTAGTTAATTCAAAATGTTTCCAGTTATTTCCACCCTATTTAAAGGATAAGGCTGGTAATTTTCTGTATTTTTCTTCACATTCCATGAAAAAAACAAAACAACAACAAATATATCCTACAAATAAGTAATCACTGTGTATCCAAAACCTGATTTAGCTATTTTTCTGTGCTATAGAGCTCCATTGTTGGGCCAGAAACTCTTACAGACACATCTGTGAGCCACACTATTGCACTGTGATATGTGTTGGCATTACAAAAAAATGTACGCACTGTAGTTCATTAGAAAAAATCTCTAAAGACTCATATCAACAATTGCTTTCACCATCTCAGGAGAGGCCCTTCATATGAATAACAAATGCCACACAGAAAAAAATAATACTATGTACCTGCTTGTGACTGCGATCGCCATTATTAGTTTATAGAGTTGTTTTTTGTAATGAAGAAACAGGCCACTCAGTGCAACATTGGGGTGCAGTGATGTGATTTTAATAGGTTTTGGACAATAATGGAGTTCTGTGGCAAAGGCACATGAACTAAATCAGGGTTTGGATACACAGACAAAACTTGTAAGCGGGATACATGCATTATTGTTTTTTCTTTTTGTTTTTTGTCTTTTCATTGGATTTGTTGACATTAATTAAAATCTAGAAAATGTATGGCTTTATCCTTTTAATCCCTTTTTTTTTTTTTTTTTTTAAACTAAACATAGAATAAATGATCACAATCCGGCAACTTAATCTGGTCACCAGAAAAGTAATAAGTAGAGAGAAGTTATAAACAGAGAGGACAGACTGTTTTTGTAAATGCTCAACATCATAATTGAATCTTTTATGATTGCTCTTCTCTTTCTTAATAACTTGTTGAAAACTGTCCTTGTTGAACCTGCATTGGAAAGATGTGGATGGAGAAAACCCCACCAGACATACAGTAGATGTAATTGCCATTCTTAATGAAGCAAATGTAAACAGTCCTTAGAAAGACTTTATCATTGTTACAGCTAAACAGCAGGCCCTAATGCAACCACACTGTGGTTTTCTATTATAGTTCGCCACTGAGTACTTGCTGTACACAAGGCTGTGATTACTTTCTTGTTAGTCATGGACATATAACTTGTCATCAGGTTACGTGGTGAATCTTTATGCGATGTAATTGTGAATTGTGAATTTGGAGGTGAGCTTTACATTTGTACATCATTTTGAGGTGATCCTGTAAAAAAACACAGGTCTGATGTCATTCCTGTTGATACAGTTTAATGACGGGTATTGGAAAGTAAGGGGTCGCAATTAAGTTTATTCAAATTAATCAGCCAGTTTACTGTCTTTGATGAAGAGTGCTCTTGTTGCCTACATGTCAACATGATTAGCGAGGACAGCTTTCGGCATGTACTATCAGTTCATATAACTGTATACACACACACACACACACACACACACACACACACACACACACACACACACACACACACACACACACACACACACACACACACACACACACACAAATTGAAAAAAAGAGCAATTGAAAGAGAACATAGCTGAACAGCTGCCCAAAACGCCTAAAGGATTAGATTGCTCTCTTTTGATCCCTCTCTTATAACATGTACCAATGTTAAAATGCCATACCGTTGAATTGGTTTAGGTTTTATCTGTTCGTGTTGCTACTGTTTATTTTTCATTTGATTGAAAAAGATTATCCCTATATCTGAAAGGCTTATTGTGGTTTGAAAGTGGCTAAAAACAAAAAATTCCAGAAAAATCACATAACAATTACTATTTGAACTCATAATAACTGTAATATACAAAATAGAAAGTGAGATTAAGTAGAGGATCTTTTTTTATTTTTTATCTCCACAGCAATATAGCTCTATGGTGTTTTCAAGAGATATTTTCATACGGTTTATTTTAAAGTCACATTTAAATTGTAAAATAAAATTAACTTAGGGTTAGGGTTAGACTGTCAACCGACAGTCTGGTTAACTCGACAGGTAAAAGATTCTACTTCACCAAGGTTGCTATTAATGGTTCAAGTTCCACCTTGGCCTGTTGATGGTGATTCAACTTTTAGTGAAGTTGAAATGTTTGGAGAAATTGAAAAAGTTTTTCATACACTACACATTACAGGAAGATATTTAATATCACTGCAGACCCCCTTGAAAACATGTATATCTACTATCCAAAGAATGTCTGCGGCAATTTTTGTCGCATTTGAATGAATATTTATGAACGTTGGAGTTAGAGGTTGCAGTGACACAAAACATTTTTACAATAGTGTCAAACACCTGGGAAGATAGATGGTGCTATAGATGGTGCTGTGGTTAGCACTGCTACTTCTCAGCTAGAAGGTTTGAGGTTCAAGACCCCCCCTTTGTCATGAACTTAAAAATAAAATCATAAGTCATTTTTGACTTTGAAAATGCCGGTAATTTTTTGAACAACATGCCATAGCATGACTTTTAGGTCACTTTTTGGCCGCCATGCCACGGCACACCGATTGACAAAAACTAATTATTTTGATAACTTTTAATTCCAAACATGTTAAGACTAAATTTCAAGTCAGTCCGACAAAATTACTTTAAAAAAAAAAAAAATCACACTACAGCATGTCATCCAAATTATGAAAAAAAATGTCACGATACAGCAAAAAGTGACCTAAAGTAAGTTTTGGCTATAGCATGACTTTTGGGTCACTTTTGGGCCGCCACGCCACGGGCACACCGATTGACGAAAACAAATTCTTATGATAACTTTAATTCCAAATATGTTAAGAGGGCACAGACTAAATTTCAAGTCGGCCCGACAAAATCTGAAGGAGGAGTTTGTTAAAGTACAACGTGTGAATCGCCAAAACAGGCGACTAAATTCAAAATGGTGGACTTCCTGTTGAGTTGACGTAATGGTGCAATGTAACTTTTTTGTACATCTCATCATTAAATGTGCGTCTGCAGTTGTTCTTGTGTTAGTATATTTGTGCTGACATTAGCAAAAGACTGGGCCCTCAGCGTTATCTCAAGAGACGAAAACACATATTTAGTGTTTCTGTATGGATGTATGGCGAAGCTAACAGGGGGCAGTACACTAAAATGCATAACCTTCTTTTTTAATACTTTTCACATCAATTTGTATTGTCTTCGACTATGTTGAAAGGAAAATAATTGTAAAGTTCATGCACAATGCCTTAAAACGTAATGCTGTTTGGACTGTCAAGTGTACACTACAGGTAAAATATTTGGCCTAAATATATATATTATTAAAACTTCAGTACTCTTTCTTCCAACACAGTCCGAAAAAACTGATTGTGACTTGTGGCTATAAGGACATAGCTGGAAATACCAAAGGGAGGTTTTCAGTCTTATTTCAACTTTTACCTCCAAGCTTCTCTTCACTGTGGGACTAGGATCATGAAATCAGAATTGGTCACTGGGAAACCATCTGCTGTAACAGCAATAGCAGAAAGTCTATAGCTGGTAGCTCATTGGCACTGTTTTTGACAGTAACTCAGAAACCCATTGACAGATTCTGATGATGATTTTCACATTATGGATATTCTACAAAGTAATTTGGTCAACATGCAGTCAGCCTCAGAAGATCAAACAAGTAGTTCAAAAGAAGCTTAATTTGAGCCTCGGCTGGTGACATTGATGGAGGCTGAAATGAACACTCCAAGGAATTTCTCAGATGCTGTGTCTGCTCAGGAGGCAGTTCCTGAATTTTGGCAAAGGTTGGTTGGAAAGCTCAATGAAAGGCATTTCTGCATATCAGATTTGTCCGAAATTCTGCAGTCTGTGGAGTTGGACAGCTGTTAATCTGTCCCTTCATCACACACACACACACACACACACACACACACACACACACACACACACACACACACACACACACACACACACACACACACACACACACACACACACACACACACACACACACACACACACACACACACAACCGAGCACTGTATGAAGCATTCTACTAAGGAAAATCTTTTTTAAGCTACATAAAGCTGAGAGCATATGGTGTGAGTCCCACAGGTACATGAAAATAGAGAAGATTAAAGATCAGGTCATACACTGTTCTCTGTCATCAATGGGGAGAGAAAAAAAATATCACTGTGGCATCACCGGTCTAATGTCCTGCTGCCTTTTCCATCAGTAGCACCAGAGATGTGCCTCTCCTGTCTACTCTATAAACCTTTCAAAGAGGGAGAGAAAGACTGTGAAATGGAGAGAGGTTGCTGCCAAAAGATCCCCAGAAAAGCCAAATATGGAGCAGTCAGTTCTGCTGGGAGACAAAAGAAACTGAAGATAAAGATGAAGTGAAAATGAGGGAGGTTAAGATAAAGGAAGAGCCAAAGGGACAAAGGCATACAAACATGGGGATAGGAAATAATGTAAAAAATAATTCAATTAAAATGTCCTTAACCATTTGTTTAGCAGAGATGTTTTAGGTTTTTTTTGCAGAGAAAAACAAATTGATGACATTCTACTATTGATTTAGATATGTAACTGATAAGTTTATGTTTTATTTAGAAAGGTCATTCAAGCAGATAAAACATTGTTAAACTGTGTGCACTATTATTTTTAAAAGCTGGGCAAAATTTATAAAAATATTTAATGAAATGCCTTCGGTAAACGGATTAGATTAGATATGTGAGTTTTAGATCAACCAGGCTCAAACCTCCGCAATACCTTCCAGAGAGTCTGCAAATAGATAAAAATGACATACCTTTTAAGTTCCCTAAGGATAAAGGCTTGGTTAAGTGTGCTCTCAACCAGTATATTGTTGGCTGGTAAAGAAGATTTGTTTGATATAGAAAACAATTTACTCTCCAAGTTGCTTTGTTACATGTAAGACAGGATAGCCTTCTCACTATTATCAATTTATTTTGATCAAATTACAGCTCCTGCCTGTTTTCAGGGCAGAGGAAAAAAAGAGCACGACACACTTCCTCGTGTTGGCCTCTACTGCGCTGCGCCTGCAGTGTTCTGTCACATCTGGTAACATGATTTAGGCGATACGGATGCCAAAAAAAACGCAAATTTGTCCTTTTACATAGTATTTCTGGACACATCATATTTTTTTCTTTTATCCATAGGCTATTTTCCACCACACTGACTTGATGTTGTGTTTGGGGCCATATTAACTCAATAGACAGCCCATGATGTTGGTAATATATTCAGAATATCAACTTTATAAAACGCAGTGAATGTCACAGAGTCAGAATCTTTCGGCCACTAAACCAAGCACTTCATATGTAAAAAAAAAAAAAATTGTATGAGGAGTAGCATTATAACAAAGACTAATTATGACCCTGACAAACTGAAGGTTTGACCCAGACATTTTGAACAGGCTTGATGTCAAAAATTATTCTGTATCCTACTTTTTTCTTAACTCTACTCAATGTAGGAATCAAAAACATGCATATTGTGATGGAATTGTAGATTTCGATTGAAGAAGTCCAAGATAACCGCTTTGAGTGGCAAAACAGCAATATTTATCGACAGAACTCGATCGAGGACAGAGTCAAATGTAAAGGTGTCTCGACTATCCATCTCTGACTCCCTCTTTCCTAAATCCAGTTAATATTGTCCCCTTGAACGATATACATTTCCAGAAAAGGCAAGGCGCCTGCCAGACTGTCAATAGCCATAACAGACCTTTTCATATGGCAAAAGGTCATAGTAACCTTGTGAGCTCAGGAAACCTGATGAGACAGAGGAACCTGATTGATGAATCGAAATTACTTCACACATATTCAATGCAATAAGTGTTGACCTATCTGTTACAGCTATATGTATAATTACACACCAGAGCTTTCTGTGCTTTGTAGTTGAAACAGGTCTGTATGCTATTCTGATTTTCCTTGTCAATATAGTTCACACACTACAAAAGCAAAAATGCCAGAAAAAATAGTAAAACTGATCAAAGTACTTGCCCCCCCATGCTATTAGCAATGGATGTTACATATTTACATAAATCTAAATAAACTAATACGAGCATTTTAAACGTTTTATCAGGGTTTAAAGATCGTCAGATCTGCATCCGTTTTCTGTGCAGTCTTGCTTACTTTAACCACCATGCTGTTGCCTATCTTTTCCATCAACCATAGCAATTCTGCGCAGACCTTTGAGTGCTCGATGCAAATGGAATTGTTGATGATAAAAATGTTTGCAATACTTTGAAAGTACAATTGAGAGCAAATATTGAGTAAGTTAAAATTTTAACTAATTTAGTTGAACTGAATGAATTTGATGAGTACTTGCTGGAGCAGTAGCCACAATATTGAACCTTGACAGACTTAATAAAAGGTAAACTCAAAAGTATAGTGCTTCCTATACTGCAAACTTCCTCAGTGGAATGAACTGTGTATTACTTTTATTGAGTGGAGCCTAGTATATCACCACCAAGTTCATTGTAATGCATTGTTCTGAAACGGCCCCGTTAAAAATGATTGATTTTTGAAAGTGCAATAACTTTACATTTAACCACTCAAGTAAAATCAAATTTGAAAAGGCTTTCCATTTAACATTTGATCCTATTTGTGTATAAATTACAAAATGTCTCAATATCTAAGTCATGGATCACATAACATAGCAATTGTCTTCCAATGGATGAAGTACTGTAACTACCTTTATTTTACTGGCAAATGTACTGCATAAAATAATAATTGTTTTTCATTTTGTTGTGGTCCATCCACTCTTATCCACTCCATCTGACTGACTAAGACTGAGGCCTAACAATTACTAAATCACTTAAACTTTGGCCGTGGAAAATTCAGGAGTGACTGGTTAGAAGGTGTGGCTTAACGTTTGGTAACTGGACAGTTTCTCTTAACACCTACTGTATGATATTGTTTTGTTTTTTTGCTATTCTAAATTAATGTGCCAGTATTTAATTGTCAATAAAGACAAGAGCAGCTGAGCCTCATTTAAAAAGCTTGGATCTCGGGTTAGTTTATAACCAACAACAATCGAAAAAAGGATATATTGTATATACTACACAAATGAAATTGTTTATCACATTTGCTTGAATCTGAAAGCCCAGGTCATGCGTATGAGGGTGGAAAAGAGGAAAGAGAACATAAATGAAGGAATAATAATATTTTATAATGCCACAGTAATGCTGGCAGCCTGAGTCTGAGAGACACCTGGCAGGGAGAAGCAAGATGGGTGAGGAAATGTGATAACCCCACAGAAAATAGGTAGATGTGGAGAAGTTCCAGGTAAGATTGAGGGAGTGAACAAGGCAGTCTGTTACTGAGGTCTTGAGAAGAAGGCAGCCTGTGCATGTGAGAGAGCGTGCATGTAACCTCATCTCAACTGGACAGACATTTGAAATTATATCACGTGGCAGAACAATTTCTCTTCCATCGTTTTGAAACGTGAGGATTATTTACCTCTTGGCCTAGCTTTGCAAATCCCTTCTTATTTTAGCTAGATGTTGCCTACAAACCCAGACATCCTGCGGCTCAGGAACTAGTCAGAAACGCTCATGATGTTCATAATAGGAAAGTAAAATGATTTCCCATAAGTGTAAACGAATGACTGACATTTTTAGTTTGAGCACAAATGAAATTTTGTTGGCGAGTGATCATGGTAGAAGCAGACTAATACTCTCCTAGTTTGGGTGTTCGTTTCTACACGTCATGTGGTTCGCCTCAGGGAACTGTTCAACTTATCAAATTTTAAAAAATGTTTTCAGACAGTTTTGCGCTATAAAACCAAGAGAAGCAACATCTGACAACACAAACCCACTCACGTAATATCCACTGTGGGTTGATGCGTGATAAAACATTGATAATGACTAATGGTTCAGTCTTATGGGCCTGATAGGTGTAGCAACATGGATAACACGTATCAGACAGTGTGTGTGGTGAATCATTAATATTCACCATTAATACTGAATGGATTCTTCATCCAGTGAAGTGCTACTCATAGTCAAGACGAAGGCTTTCGGTGTTTGATCAGGATGTCCTTCTATCCTCAAATGCTGTAAAACCACACATATATGCTGCTGTCACTTTCTTCCCCACAGCAACATGATACAAATCTTTCAATAATAGAAAAGTGCCTTTAAATTCTGCAGTGTGTAGTCAGCTCTGATCATCACAGTCCCCGGAGTAGATACAATTTTATGTTTTTATAAATTGATGGTAATTGAACTTTTTGTTTTTTATATTACACATTTTTGCAATTAGAGTGGTGAATATTTTCCTTGACAAGCCTCCCTCAGTCACTTTTAGCATTTACTTTTGGTAAGGTTTATCAGGAATATTCTGTTCTTAACCCCTCCTTGGATCCCATTTGTTGGATTAACAGCAATAGCCAGAGGATGTTAATTAGAAAAATCAACAAATTAATCAGCTCAGGAGGGGATGTACAGGCGGAGGGTGGTCGTTGATGTCTATCAGCAAGGCCTTTGCTGTATTCTTGGCTAGACAAGAAAATCCCCAAGGCAACACTGAAAAAAGGCATGATGGAGCAGATGGCAACCCCCTTACTCTCTTCACTCGTGCTTGCCAGACAGTCGATGCTACAGGTGTGACAAGATGTCTGAGCTGGATCAAGGCCCAGTCCCAGGTGCTCCCCTTCTTGCTTGCTCCTCAGTCTCTCCACTTTTCTCTTAATTCAACCTTTTTATTTTTCCCATACCCCATTTTTCTGCATTTGTTCCTTCCTTTCAATTTCGTCTCCCCTTGCTTACCTCAAGCCAAAGATCAGTTGGCTACATTCACAGGCCAGGTGAAGCGAAGTCAACTCCAGCCAAGGAGAAAGCTGACATATCTGTTAGCCTGAGGGGTCTGTCCAGGTGGCTGCTGTAGTAGGTAACATCCAGTTGATGGCAGGAAGCATAGCAAATACTGACGATGTGGTCGTGATGCTTTTTCAAGCCATCATGAAACACTGCCGAAAAAAACATGTAAAACATTGTTGGTAAAAAATAGTTTGTGGATATTCCTTTTTTTTTTTTAATCACCACATAAATCATATTGAACAACTAATAACACAACTTAATCTACAGTAATAGGTGCAGTTGTGTTTTGAACTTATTAGCATGCTTAACATGCTCTCAGTATCACGCCAATGCATGTAATACATCCATCGGCCCACAACAGCATACTCTTACTGTGTCATGTTTTGCCTAATCTCAGCATGTGGTTAGGTTTAAGAAAACAAAACAACATGGTTAGGAAAAGGTTTCTTTAAAAAAATCAACTTAGCTTTCTCACGAGCTCAAATGCTTGTCCAACGTACTTCTGTGATTGGACTTTAGCACTTTTGTACTTGGTCAAATGATCTGTAATAGATGACTTCCTTCTTCAACCCTGGTGATATGTGCAATTACTTTCCACGCAAAGGCGAGGCAAAATGTAACACTGACACAATACCCTCCAGTTGCCCTGACAGGTGTATTATACACTTTGTTGTGATACTGAGCTGCACAGTGACAATTTCAACAGGTTGATGTTCAGCAAGTTTACCATATTGGCCAAAATAAAATTTGGCCTGATGATGGCAATAGGCAAAAATGAATGACTGCACCATGGCATTCCATGACAGTCCATGTAATAGCTGTCAACAAATGTCTTAATCTGAATCAAAATCATGTGAAACCTTAATGTCTGTGGAATATTTGATTTTTTGATTTGATTTTTATTTTTTATTTTATACACTTTATTATGACAATGACTCCAATAACTGGTCAGTTGTCGCTTCAAAGTTGTGAAAAAAAACTGCAAAAATGTCATTCCCACTACTACAGCCACAACATAAATGTGGCTAAAGACCAAGCTGGGAGTATAGTGCAAGCATTTAAAAGTATGACCAGCATGTGTTGTGCTTTCTCCAGTTACGGTTTTGTGTATTACACAACAGTACAGTGAAAGGGTGCATTCAGACTCAAGAGGTAAATAAATATAATTCAACTACAGTGACATCTTGCAGCCTTTCAGACAAAATTGTGTGCAGAACATTGTCACATAGAATACCTTCAGACCAATTTTCATGCTTGTTCAAATCGATGGTAGTGACCTTGTACTGGAGAAGTAGCCATTTCAAAGGCTGTGAGCTGCTTTTTCTTGAGCCTCCACCTACTTGGTGATTTTATAATACTGCTCACAACAACGCAAGCAAAGGGTGGCAGAAGTTTGCTTTATAGGGGAATTAATGCAGCGGATGTGGTGTACATCACTGATGCCAGCCCATGCCTACTTATAGTTTTAAATTTCCCAAACCATTCTCAACATAACTGTTGCTCACATTTAAATAAGCCTGCATTATGACTCTCAGCCATTGCCATCACTTGATTTGACTTGCAAATAAGGGTCCACGTGGAGGTGCTATGGACAGGGAAAGAGGTTTTACAGTCACAACAGATAAAATGTTGGAATAGAATTCACACAAGGAATGTTCTACACTTATTTCTGACAACCTTTAATTTGAATCCAGCCATATTCAATATTTCAAATGAGCGTGATCCCATCACAGTCGTCGCTCAGAATTCTATACCTTTCTGTGTGTTGTAAGTAAGAGAGATATGAGAGAAGTGACTCTGCATAACAGAAAGATGAAAGAAAAGAAGTCTGCAGGAATGATTGAACACAGTTGAAAAAACACTCTTGATTTGAATCCACAGGAAAATGTATGCTATTCACACTACTGAGATAATGGTTTTGTTGCCAAACAGTTCTACGAGTATTCCTTCCTTCAGTAAAAAATATAGAATTTGGTCATTTCGTGGTTATTTACATATTGTAATGGTAAACTCTTGAAGTCATGCAGTTGTGAACTAGTACCGTGTTTTTGTTTTGTCCCTTTTCCAAATAACAGACAGCAATTAATTTGAATATTAAGCAAATGGCTACAAATTACCTTTTGTCTCCAGTCAGCTAAGTCTGAAAACATATTACCGTGGCCACTTTGAAACACAGCAGGTGTTGAAACCCTGCAAGCCTTTCAGAGAAACCGGACTAGCAAAGGCATTACAACTCCAGAGCACTGAGAGTCACTTCATATGGCAACTATACCGAACAAGGCTGAACAACAGTGGTTGGTCCTCAATGAAGCCCAGAGCCTTAGTAGTGATTTATGTCGAAATGTAAGTGGCTGTATTTGCTCACTAAAGGTTAGTTGTATGTCTATATTTTTCTTTTAGCCCGAGCAAAGGAAAGTTTCATCAAAATATGCCTGTTCTTACATCCATGTATGGGTTTTGAAAGATTTTGAAAAACAACATCGGTGCCTACTAAAAACAGACTTTATTTTAATTTGTCAAGTTCAGTGCTCCAGCAGCCAATGAGATACTTGATGAAAATGCATTTGCAGCAGAAGAAAATTTTATGGATGTTTGTTCTACTTCAGATTTTTAGGAAAACTGACTGCATTGCTGATTTGGGAAGAGAGTAGAAAGACACTTCCCAATATTCATGACATAAGGTGTTACCAACCAAGTCTTTTCACCCGCCCACTAATGCAGACAGTAGGAGTAGTGAGTAACAACTGCTGGAACCAAGCTGGAGTAACTGATTCTGGAGATTGGACCATATTTTATTTACTGTGGTTGATGAGTTAGCATCCCTTGCCATTGGTGCACTCCTCCATGGATTAATTTTAAATAAATACAATGGTTGGTGAACTGTAAGCATGCATAATTACACCCACATTCCAGTTTACGTTCTTTGTGAAAGACAAAGATGCATCTTTCTTTTAGGTTTTTGGTGCTCAGTGCACAGAGTCTGTATTGGCTCATCCGTCTCTCTTGACAGACTCGGGACATGCTGTCAACTTGATGGCTTGATTTCATTACAAGGAGACATTCTCTTTGGAAAAAATGACACATTCAGCCAAGCTTCTGACCCACGCATGTGTGCTCACTGACAAGGCATGGAGTTCGTCACTCATTTTTCTCATGTAATGGCAAGTACAACAGCCACTTTGACAGACAGCTACTCTGATTCTGCATGTCTCTGTGGTTTAAACGGCAATAGAGACGAGGACCTCAACAGCTAACTGCCATTGAACCTTTTAAAACAATAGCAACTAGATGATGAGACAACTATTTCGTTGTCCATGATATGTCACTGGGAGATGGCATTTGCAGCTGTCTGCTGTATCAGTGCCTGAAGGGGGTACAGTATGACCAGTATTTGCAGGTTACTTTTACGATGTTGTAAGTTACAGGTTACTGGTTATCCTGTTAGAAATGTAATAAGTAATTTTTTAACTACTTCATTTACTTAATGTTACCTATTACATTTGATTACTTTTTGATTAGCTCTCTAATAAATGGAAAATAAAACTGAAGTCTTAAAATATAAATTTAAACTATTAATTTAATAACATACTTTTTTCTCAGTAATTGTAACGCATTGCAATTACATTTATTTTGAAATATCATTACAAAACTTTGTTTCATGAAACTAGTTACTCCGCAACACTGAGTATGACCAATACAAAACAATCCTCTGACATCCTATTATTCTTCTTGAACCACTAAGAGAATAATTTTGCATTGGATCTTAAAATGAATTATCAAAGATTCGAAGAGGAGACTATGGACGTAGGAATCCAAATGTTTACTTGCAAATAATCACAGTTCAGGTAATATATTAAGCTGTCTATTGCCACAGGTCCACAGCTACTCCATTTATCCATTAGATCATATACATCACTTTTGAGTCGGGTCTCCAAGACGGTGGTCTTTTGTTGAAAAATGAATGCGTGTTTTTGCCGCTTGACTGTTGAGAGTTTTGTAGCAATTGAGTAATGTCATCCACACATCATAAGGAGCACAGCTTTTAACAAACCAATGTCCTGACTGAACACAAGGCCGCTTTTGCCATACTTCCTCGTTGGACTATCCCTGATTAATTCCACAAGTTAGGGAACTAGTCAGCATATTAATATTAATCAAGATCTTGAACTATACACCTAGAACATGAATGTCAATTAGAAGAACATGTGTTCATGGCAGAATAGGCATCTTTTAAGTCTGCAAACACAAACCGGTTCCCCATATTAATACCAGTTGTGCTGCAAATTTAACAATGCAGCAGCAAAGCAACAGCAGATGTAGTCTGCACACGTTACGACAAAATTATTTTTTTTTAGCTTGATAGGTGCTTTAGGAAACAGTTACTTGAGAGAAGTCTGTGTATGTTGTAGGCATATTGAGCAAAACTGAAGCTTATCTGTTCCATCAGATAAATTAAAGGCAGAGTTAAAATGGATTCTTCATCCCAAAGAACGTCATTTATGAATTGCAGCCTGAAAGGCAAAACATGGAACTAAACATGTTCATCCCATATGCATGTTGGATTTTATTGATACATACACGGACATTTTGTCACTCATTGTAATGAACTGCAGCAACCCAATGAGAAGTTTTGCAATTTCACGGGACTTTTGTCAGTAAGTGATGGGTGGTTTCAAAACAATTGTATCACATCTTGCGCATTTTAAAATTATATTTTTGTAATAATTTATGGTATGGGTGTGGTCTGGGTGCTTGTCAATAAAAGCCCTTCTAATTGACATGGCGCTTGTTTACTGAAAAGAGTTTTGACAACCTATGATCCCATTAGGTTAGATGCATTGAGAAGTGGGAAAAGTTACAACAAATGCTCAAGCAAGAAGGCCGTTGCTACCACCTCACACAAAGGCAATAAAACAGTACGGGAAAAGAACTTGCAATCTGCATTCAAATCTTGTATTAATCTTAGATATCCCAACTAGAAAATGAAAGACAGTGAAAAGCAATGTGCTTGAAAGACATCGGTGCCACATACAGAAAATACAACCAGGTTGTTACTTTAATAGCACGGTGAAGAACACTGATATTTGAATTTGATGGTAGTCCTGAATCAGCTTGAGCATGACACGTTCCTAACATTAAATGGTATTCTCACTGGTTCAGCTGAACTGAAATAAAGTAATGAATGAATTTGCATATAATGTGATCACTTTGGACTAAACTGCACAGCACTGAGACGTGATGTGAGATCACAATCCATTTCAAAGAGAACAAAACTGTTTACAACTTGGAAACTTCTGGTCGAGTTCATTAAAAGAGTTAAATCAACACTGTGGTGGCCACATTATTGATTCCAAAGTTGGGGATGTAGAAATGTCTCTGCGTGACACCAATTACTGTGTAAGATGAAGACAACAGAGAAACGTAATACCGTGTATTATGTTTCAGCCAGTAAAAGTGAAGTTAAAATGCTTTAGAGCTAATGTCACAAGACAGAATTACTTTATAAAAAAAAATGGAATAAGTAAAAATAAAATCAACATTTGGTGAGATCACCCTTCGGCTTTAAAGATGCTCTATTTACAGTTGCAGTTATTTAAGGTCCTTGGAAGGTAAATTGTTCCATTGTCTTAGCAAACTTGCTATAGTTTTTCTGTGGATTGAGACCATCTCTACTGTCTCCTCGTGTAACCTCAGACTGACTCCATAATGTTAGGACCAGTGTGTTTTGGAGCCACATCTGTTGCAGGAGTCCTTGTTCATCTAAAGATATCGCTGAAGATATTTCTTTATGAATGTGGTGCCATGGACAAGAATCTCGAAACTTGCCTTAAGTGATTTGCACAGTACTTCAGCTGAAAGAATTTTCCTGTCTGCTAAAATTACTAGGAATCGAAACCCACGCAGAACTCTGTGGCTGTGAGGCAGTCAAAGGTGGAAAAAGTCAACTATTGCCATGTTTCCTCACCTCTGATCACAATGAGAACTGAGCAGAGCTGTAACCCAGGTGAGAGGGAAGAGGGGTGATCTCTCGACTAAACACCTTCCTGACTGCAAGCAAATAGACAGACAGACAGACAGACAGACAGACAGACAGACAGACAGACAGACAGACAGACAGACAGACAGACAGACAGACAGACAGACAGACAGACAGACAGACAGATAGATAGATAGATAGATAGATAGATAGATAGATAGATAGATAGATAGATAGATAGATAGATAGATAGATAGATAGATAGATAGATAGATAGATAGATAGATAGATAGATAGATAGATAGATAGATAGATAGATAGATGGATAATTACTATATTAATCCCACAAGGGGACTTCTTTTTTTTCTCGCAACAGCAGCATTATAGATACAGGTAAAGAAATCAAAATAACAGAATAAAAAATATTAAATATTAAAATGCACAATATATACAATAAAATAGAATAATATTCAATTAAACTAACTAAACAATAATGCAAAGATTTAAGCAGCAAACATACAATCAACGGTATTATTGTTAGATGATGGATTTGACCAGAGGTGAGTTATTGTACAGTCTTATTGCAGTGGGCAGGAATGATCTCCTGTATCTGTCCTTGTGACAGCAGAGCTGGAGGATTCTTTTGGAGAAAGTGCTCCGCTGTCCCTGCAGCAGGTGGTGGAGAGGGTGGTCAGGATTATCCAATATGGATAATAGTTTCCTCAGCGACCTCCGATCACCAATGATGGAGCCGGCCTTCTTCACCAGTTTGTTAAGTCTGTTGGTGTCTCCGGCTCCAATGCTGCTCCCCCAGCAAACCACAGCAATGTCGTCATATAGGGTACAGATATAAGGGTCCTGATTTTAAATGAAATACTATAATGAGGAGCACAGAGAGGACTGCAGCACCTCAGATCCAGATTTCCCTGTGACACATTATGGTTAAAAAGTTGAGGAAAGGATGGGTGGGCAGGGAACAAAGTGCTGCAATACAGTAACTACATCTGAAACCTTTACCTCATCATCATCTTTTATATCTCCCCTTTTGAGTATCAAATGCACTCCCGTTTTTCAAGCTGGTATGTATTGTATAGTCATCTCTAACTACAAGTGCAAACTTTTTATCAGGTGCATTCAATACAACCTCAAAAACAAGAGAAAATCTATTGAGGAACGGTATGTAACTAACTAAGCCTATATGAATGAGAAAATATGCTCTTTGCTACAGTAAAGTGTTATAATTAATGTGTTTCATCTAATCATCAAAATGGGGAAAGGTTTTATAGATTGCTTTTTATTAAAGGTTGTGTCTATATTGGAATTTAAGGTAGGTGTCACTATTCATTTTAATAAGAATTTACTGGAAAGACAAGTGGATCCGCTTCAAGCTTCGAGTTGACCATTCAGTAAATTGAAAATGCAGTAAGTGATATGGATATTTTTTTTACATTAAATTATAATAAGCTGCAAGAGCCAAGTTTAGGATAAGTAGTACGAAAGTTTGATTTCTCTTGATCACTTTTTTGTTTTTAGAAAAGTAGTTAAAGGGATCTAACATTAAGGCATACAAACTCAATGGGGTTCAACTCGATGTATAAGAATAAAGACAAAATAGTGAAAATAAAAAGCCAACTTTTAGTTAAAATATATTAATTGCATTGGACAATAAAAAGTAATGGAACAGTATAAATTTGGCAGCAATTCATGGATGTCTAAAACTACATACAGCTCTGGAAAATATTAAGAGACCACTTCAAAATGATCAGTTTCTCTGGTTTTAATATGTATTGGTATGTGTTTGAGTAAAATTTTTTTTTTTGTTTTATTCTATAAACTACTGACGATATTTCTCCCAAATTTCAAATAAAAATATTGTCATTTAGAGCATTTATTTGCCCAAAATAACAAAAAAGATGTAGTGTTTTCAGATCCAGAATAATGCAAAGAAAACAAGTTCATATTCACTTTTAAACAACACAATACTCATGTTTTAACTAAGGAAGAGTTCAGAAATCAATATTTGGTGGAATAACCTTGATTTGCAATCACAGCTTTCATGCGTCTTGGCGTCTCTCCACCTCTTTCACATTGCTGTTGGAGGACTTTATGTCACTCCTGGCGCAAAAATTCAAGCAGCTCGGCTTTGTTTGATGGCTTGTGACCATCCATCTTCCTCTTGATCACATTCCAGAGGTTTTCAATGGGATTCAGGTCTGGAGATTGGGCTGGCCATGAAAGGGTTCTGATCTGGTGGTCCTTCATCCACACTTTCACTGACCTGGCTGTGTGGCATGGAGCATTGTCCTGCTGGAAGAACACTCCTCAGAGTTGGGGAACATCATCAGAGCAGAAGGAAGCAAGTTTTCTTCCAGGACAACTTTGTACTTGGCTTGATTCATGCGTCCTTCACAAAGACAAATCTGCCCGATTTCAGCCTTGCTGGAACACCCCCAGATCATCACCAATCCTCCACCAAATTTCACAGATGTGAGACACTGTAGCTCGTCGGCCTCTCCAGCTCTCCGTCTAACCATTAGACGACCAGGTGTTGAGCAAAGCTGAAAATTGGACTCATCAGAGAAGATGACCTTCCTCCAGTCCTCTGTGGTCCAATCTTTATGGTCTTTTGCAAACCTCAGCCTGGCTCTTCTTTGCTTCTTGTTGATGAAGGGCTTTTTTTTTCTCGACTTCAGCCCTGCCCCTAGGAGCCTGTTTCTAACCGTCCTCGCCGTCCACTTCACCCCAGCTGCCGTTTGCCGTTCTTTTTGGAGGTCACTTGATGTCATCCTACGGTTGTTGAGTGACCTTCGAATGAGTTGGCGGTCATCCCGGTGAGTGGAGAGTTGTTTTCGTCCTCTGCCGGTCTGTAGCTTTGTTGTCCCTAATGTCTGCTGCTTGACCTTGTTCTTATCAACCGCCGTCTTTGAAATTTGAAGGATGGAAGCAGCTTGAAGCTCACTGTATCCCTCTGCCAGTAAAACCAGAATTGAACCCTTCTTTTCCTCAATCAAAACTTTTCTTTTGAACTCTTTTGGCATGGTCAATAGTCACTTTTTTTTTTATTCCAATTACTTTTGAGGTACTAGTAGCACTGTTTCTGCCATCCAGCTGGTCCTATTGCAAGAGGATAGTGATGACCACAGCACTGGTTTTTATACTTTTCTTCATAAAATAAGATTTGGTTCAGGTGATCACCTAATCGGTACCTCATTGACTAGAATCAGGTGTGCCTGCATTGGAATTCAACAGACACTGGAATGGAACGGCTGCCATACACGTAGAGATGCTGATTTAAGACAAATTTGGAGTGGTCTCTTAATTTTTTCCAGAGCTGTATAATCAGAGCCAAGGATATCAGCAGGAAAGAAAATGGTCCAATAATACAATACAGGGAACAAAAAGAAAGGAAAACGTATGGACCTTTATGTAAAAGCCATTTGATTGCCATCACCTGAATGTAAAGTGGCTCCATCAATGAAAACAGTGCTGTATGCCCAAAGGGCAGACCTTTATAGTTTGATCTCCTGTCCTGCATACATTACTTCAAACACAGTGATATCCCGGGCTCTGATAAAAGCAGACACAGATATTACCTTAGCTTCATTATGAGCTGCTGGAGCCTTTCATGGGAAAGGGGACAAGTGCAGCTCGCCCTAATTGAATATTCATAGGCCTGACGTCAGTGTGCTTGTCCTTGGGCAAGCACAATCCTGTGCTGGTCATATGGACACATGTGGAATAACACAGGTCTCATTTACCTCACTTTCTGTCTTATACACACAGACAGTCACATAAACAGAAAATTGCAGCAGACAATAACAAACCAGCACTTATTGCAAATGGACAAAAATTGTTGTGGTACAACTCGCACCATTTATACACTTCGACAGCAACTGGATCCAATGAACATAAAGGAATTTACCAATGTTTTGTCTTGTCTGTTTTTTAGAAACTTGTCACAGTGCAATTTTTGGATTTATTTCTCACAGCTCTTCACTTCCATTTGGGCAGATTGGATGCAATGGTTCCACTGAGCTAACAGCAGATAGTATTTGACATTTATTCAGGGGCATTGCAGTGTGAAGGTTATCGGTGGAATTTTTTAGGCTTGTGCCATATCTGATGACTTTCTCTCTAGTAAGCCTTACATTTGAGTTGAAAGGCATGTTCCTTCCTGTAGTTAGATATCAGCTTCTTTCTGTTTCACTGGGCTGGCAAATGGCTGTAAGGCTGCAGACAATACATGTCACCATGTTATATTACAGTTATGTGATGATTTATATTTACAAGTGACAGCTTGGTTAGCTGTCGGTTAATAGGACCTTTATTTCTGTAGATGAGTACAACCATACCAGCGACTGGTGTTATACTGTTCTCAGTCATCACAGCTAATGTATTAATGCATTTTTCCCTGATTTCCTGGTCAGTTGCACTGCACATTTAGGGATGTTGTCATTTTCCGGTCTAGCAGCCGTGTTGTTTAAATGGAAAATGTACTAGTGCCCATATGTGTACCCATGGTCTTGAAATCAGTTGTGGTCAGGCGCTTTGTTGGTGCATTGCAGTCTTGAGGAAGTGGAAAGTGACTGACCAATGAAAACCTGGTCTTAAGTCAGGGAAGCTGTATTTTACTGTAATTTTAAAGACACATTATTAAGACAGTAATATGTGCCTACATAGATGGGTGCACAAAACATGTACACTGCTTGTTACAAAGGACAAATGCACTAGCATTATATATATAAAAATGTAAAGATAAAACATCATGCGAGATTAGGGTTCCAAACGCGCTCAGTTTATGGGCATATCTCAAAATTGTTTCGCAACCACCCAATTAATGATGAATAGTCAGTCTCCTTTTAGCTTTGTTTTTGGTCTTTACCTATAAATCCTGAGGGGAATTGCTGGCTTTTTAACTGCTAAAAGTTCATATATGTCCACGTGCCAGTTGCTAAAATAGCCTATCTTCCATTCAGTGCTGAAGGTAAAAGTACCACTAAGAAAATAAAAATCCTTTTCATAGCCAAATCTTCATTTTACCACTACTTTGTCCAAACCTTGTAGTTCAGCCAGTACAACAGGATTATAGCTTGTAGAAAAGGTTATCTTCATAACGAACATCCGTCACCGGTGGCAGAATAATTAGGCTCGGGTTATTTCGGGACTGTCTGTGATGAATACATATGCAGCAGTAATAAAGGGAGCTTAATTCATGAAAACAGTAACAGGACATTTGGATGGTTCAAGTGTGTCTTTAAATCAGTATTAGGGTGTATTAATTCTCCAGACCTTATGCTAAGCATGATTAAGCGTTGCAAGAGAAACACTGGCTCACAAAATAACATGATAGTGAATAACAATCCAAGATAACATTATATAAGCAATATATCTGCTTTTATTTGAAAAAGGGTTGCAAGAACTGCTAATGGCTGCTTCATAAAACAAATGTTAAATTTTAAATGATATGTTAAATCATTTAAATATATGGAGAAAAAGGATGTAGCTCACATAATAATATGTCAATTATCAAAGAAAGGCATTAAGCTTTGCTGAAAACAAAAGCTAATAAATTGAGTCAGCGGGCAGTTTTCTGCCTTATTGTATGCCTCTTTTCCTTTTTGCTGTTTTTTCTTTCTTGACCCGAAAATTTGTACCTGACATGTAAAGCAAGTAATGCACAGCAGTATATAGAGGTCTCCTGCTACTTCCTCACATCTTTAGTCTTATGTCCCTTTTCTCCTCTTCACACCACTCACTCACACTCTCTCACCTCCAACTGAACAAGAAAACTAAGGATTAGTTTATGCTTGGTGACCTCCACCCACATCAGTTCATGACTTGATACCTTTGACTTGTCAAGATTTTGAGACCATCTGCTGAGAATTCTTTCAACCTTCTTTTGATTCAGAGGTGAAAAATGAATGGGCAGTGAATATTGCACAGAATAGTACAATGACTAGGACATGAATGTAGTAAACACGTGTACTGGCCACTTCATTGTTTTCACACTTTGTGACGTTGATTTAATTTTATATGTATAAATTTATCATTTTTCCTATCAATCTACACTCAGGAGCCCATAATATGAAAGCATACTTTTAGAAATTCTGCAGATGTATTAAAAATCCAAAACTAAAATCTCTCATTCCAATAAATATTATGTAGAATGCTTTTGGTAGCAATTCAAGCTTTGAGTCTTCTCAGATGAGTCTCTACAAACTTTGCACACTTGTATTTGGACAGTTTGTCTCATTCTTCTCACACCATCTGAACAGCATCAAATTTAATGGCAAGTGTCTCCACAAAGATGCTCTCAGGGGTTTACATCTTTGCTTTGATAGTTGACTATGCCAACTGAAGGACAGACAGAGACTTCTCCTAAGCCACTCCAGCATTGTCCTGACTGTATGCCTCAGGTAACTGTTGTGCTGAACCACCACCCAAGTCTCAGGTCACGTGCACTTTGAGCAGGTTCTCTTTTAGGACCTCTGTGTATTTGGCTGCATCCATCCTTCTCTCACTTCTGACCAACCACCCAGTCCCTGCCACTGAGAAGCATGCTCAAATCATGATGCCACCACCACCGTGCTTCACTGTAGGAATGGTCGCTAGATAATGAGCAGTGCGTGGCGTTTGCCACCCGTAGCACCCAGGGGTTCAATTTGTGTTTCATTAAATCAGAGAATCTTTTCTCTCATGCTATCATGGTCATTTAAATGCTGTTTGGTAAACTCCAAGCTGACTGTCATGCATTTGACTCAAGAGTGGCTTCCATCTAGCCCCTTTACCATGTCTGCAGAGGACTTCTGAAACTCTGTCACGGCTAATGGCCTCTTAATCACCTCCTCCCTTCTTTAATGATTATTCATTTTGGCCAACTCTAGGAGTCCTGGTGGTTCCAAATTTGTTCCAGTTCTTACTTATCAGTTCTAATCAATACAACAGGAGTGAAGGACAATAAACAGCTCCCAAAACCCTGAGCCAAGGTCAGGTTGGATCCTGAATTAACTTAGAGCTCAGAGATCAGTTGAGGGGCAGTTGAGATCAGCTGGACCCACACAACTCACTTATTTTGAAATGTTTACACTTACATGTTAATGTTCATAGCATGTGAATAATTTTGTGCAGATCCTGATTATATAGATATGCACGCCAATATCAGCCACAACTGCAAGTATTCATAATGATCAAAAGTGGGAAAAAATATATATATATAAAATGAGAAACTATATTCGAAACACATGACTGCAACTACATGGAAAAGATCCAACATTTACATGTTGTAGGCTTTTCACTCATCAAACCTCAATGTCAGTATTTCCATTTCTTTGTAACTGTGGGTAACTGGATTGCATTCATCATTGCATTCAAATAAAAAAAATTGTATTCTGATAAACATATCAATCTGCAGATGATATTGGTAAAAAACAAAAAAGACCATGAGTCACATAAATGAATGGTTTTGGTTTTGGTTTTGGAAAGTTTCTTGGAAGACTCAAAGCACCAAAATATCCTTTATTTTGTTTTTGTTTTTTTTTGCCAACATGAGCACCAAAATTGTTCTGCACTGCCTAATAAGTATCCACATCCTTAACTGCACCTCTCCCCTCATCTTAGCATGCTCATTTGATGACAGGAAATTACCAGCTCATACCCAAAAAATAGAATTGTGCCTGCGGAAAAATACATAAAAACTGCATTTGCCCTCCAGGAAAATAGAGTCCAATGTCTTTGCACGCTATGAATACAGACTGAAATGCTTTGTGATAAAGACCCAAAGTCTGACTACCCATACAACCCCCTTAAAAGGGTTTAAGTTTCACGGTCAGCTGCAATCTTGCTCATACTCTGACAAGTCAGTAGCAAATGAAGTTCAAGTTATTTGATCTCTGAGCAGTCATGGGTAAAATATGTTAGGTTAGGTTAGGTTAGGTAGGTTAGGTAGTTACTTTATTAATCCCCGAGGGGAAATTTTTTCGCTACAGCAGCATACAGAAGCAATAATATAATAATAGAACAATAGAAAAGCAATAAAATAGCAGTAAAATAGCAGTAAAAAATATAAAATATAAATATAAAATGCACAGTATATACAGTACAGTATATATATCTATATA
The DNA here is from genome assembly GCF_029030835.1 of Brachyistius frenatus. NCBI lineage: Eukaryota > Metazoa > Chordata > Actinopteri > Embiotocidae > Brachyistius > Brachyistius frenatus. The sequence goes on from NW_027210623.1 coordinate 3,512,858, forward strand.
TATTATATACAAACAACCAAGAAACACAGACAACAGTGTCATTGTTATGTGATGGATTTTGCCAGAGGTGAGTTATTGTACAGTCTAATTGTGGTCAGCAGGAATGATCTCCTGTATCTGTCCTTGTGACAGCGGAGCTGGAGGAATCTTTTAGAGAAAGTGCTCCACTGTCCCTGCAGCAGGTGGTGGAGAGGGTGGTCAGGATTATCCAATATGGATAATAGTTTGTTCAGCGTCCTCCTCTCCACCAACTTTTCCAGACTATCCAGATTGTAGCCGATGATGGAGCCGGCCTTCTTAACCAGTTTGTTAAGTCTGTTGGTGTCACCGGCTCCAATGCTGCTCAATGCTGTTACTAAAACAACGAGAAGCTGGAAGGTCAGTGGAAGAAATAAAAACATCTATAATAGAATACGTCTCACCAGAGACCAGGGAGATGATCAAATACATGAATGGAATTCCTACTGAGCAGCAGGTATCACTAACAGTCTGACAAGCATTAGTTGAACTCTAATCAACCCTGCTGAATAGTGCTATACTATTAGCATTGCACTATTAGCAGGGGAGCTAAATATCCACCCAGTGTAATGCCATGCTCGTTAACCCATGATAATCCTATAAAACCACCACTCCCAATACAGGCACGGCAATTAACTCAGTCATTAAATCAAACTCAAATTAGTAGTGGTTAGACAAAAAAGACGATGTCAAACAAAACACACACACACAAAATAGAAATGTAGTTAAAAATGAATAGGAAGAGTACTGGAGCTTGCACATGTGTTTTAAACAGCATTAAAGCAGCAGAAATTAAAAACTGTAATTCAAAGTTAAATTCAGAACATCTGGTTTATAACCTGTCAGCTCCTGAATGTTCGTGAAACACCAGAAACATCTATCATTCCTTAAGAACACAGGAAAATGGCTCATTACAGTGGTCTGCGTCTATAATGGGGATGTGCTTTATGTTAGCTGCAGTGCCAAAACATTCATCTAGCAGACAAACACCGTTTTTCAAAAGATTAAAATATGTTCCCTGAATAAGTTGTCCATTATTTACAAAGACTGAATCATCTAATAACATTGTTAAAAAAAAAAAAAGTCTAGTAAAAACTGTTCCTCTTGAAACTGATGTAGGTTTGAAAAAGTAGTCTTTTTTACACTTATGTTATAGGACAGGTATCTCAGCTGCTTCAGGGAAGAGGAAGGTTAATTCAATGGACAGTAAATGTAAAGCTGACTGACATGTCAAATCTTTCCATTGCTTTACAAGTACCACAATCCTGCCATCTTTACTGGGTAAAACATTTTTATCCGTTACGAGTCAGTTCATCTGATGAAACTGTGATGAAATGCACGCTTACCATTTCCTTGAGAACGAAAGATTACTGTACTGTCAAAGCCAAGATAACGTGTTTTCAGCATACTTCGCTGGTCTCTTTTAAATACGATTTTATTTTTTTATTTTTTATTTTATTTTACCTGATTTCTTATGACTTCAAAAGTTGTAAACATGCACTGTTAAGCATATAGTCAGGAACAACATAGGTTCTGTTAGGAGTTTGAGATGCTGGCAGTAAATCTGGAGCACCATGTGCATTCAACAGGGCTGAGCCAGCTGTTAGCGAGCAAAAATCTTCAGACTGTCTGCTGGCAGCTAATTAAATCTGTGTCATGTTTCCCCCATTCACAAGTTTTAGAATATCTGATTTGTAGGTTTGGCAGCATCTGGCAGCAAATTTGGAGACAAAAGACCCATACTGTTGCTTTGACCAGTCGAAAACACCCTTTTTTTTTAATTTTCCATAATTTGGGGTAAAATTGGCAGGATCATAAAGAGAGCCAGTGAAAATTTAAACTGTAGGCTAGATCGTACAGTGCAACCGAACTAAATACTTTTTTCTTTCCCTCGTTAACTGCAACATTTTGCACTGTAGTTCTCATGTAAACATATTTCCATAAATATCTTCAATTCCTGAGGAAAATAATGTTAAAAGTAATCAGTGAATCAGTGCTATTTTCATTTTCTGAAAATGAAATAGACCTTCCAGTGTGTCTTCTGGACATTTTGTCAAACCTAACTCCAACTTGAAGAAATAGCCTGAAATATAGATTCATATTATGTTGCAATTTCATGCCATATTTCCTGGGTAATGATAGTTTATTGAACGATCGTACAAACAGGACTAATTTCTGATCCTATGTGCATTGTTGTGAATAATGTAGTATTGTAGGATTTGGGGGACAATGGGTAAATCTTTCTGTGTGTGCTGGAATACAACCCTGCTTGTCGGAAATGAGAGGATTTTATGGCCTATATCTATATCTTTTATTTATGAATCTGTCTCATGGTTTCATCACACAGAAGGCCGTGGCACTGTAATACTAAGCTGGCATGACATGTTTGAATATCCCTAAACTAAAGTGTTGGCCCATTGTATAAGTTGACAAAACCACAGTATATACAATATTTTTTGTTCTGCAGCATATAATCAAGATTTTTTTTTTTTTTATTCATTTTTTTTTTACTTAAAAAGAGAAACTTGAGTTCAAATTAGATTATGTACATCTGCACACATTTCCACATTTCCACAATGTTCAAATGTATTGTATTGAGAAAAATGTAAGATAATTACATATTTAGTGAAATTCACAGCTCAAGTTTGGGATAAACACATGCCAGTTATTGCACTAACAAGCACCAAGTCAGCTCCAGACTTACCAGAGATGACATTAAATACAAGGAAGCAAATGTGTATAACTTAAGTTGTTCTAACTATGACACATTTACATGATTTGTTACCTTTACTTAAATACTTTAAAGGGCATTTACCTACAGGTATTTGTATTCTTTTGTTTTTAAAACTATATGATAACGGCATGAAATACATATAAGAAAAAGTGGCAAATAGGAACACTGAAACCAGCCAAACATACCTATCATCAGTTGCCATGGTGAGCGTATCTTTCTGTGCCTCAAAAGCAACCCACTAAAACGGCAGAGGAGAGCGCCCCATTGCTGTTGCCCACACTCAGTCTTCATCCCTTTACAGTGACATGACATTCCAATATGTCCTGCAGGTCAGATTAAGGTGCACAGTTGCTCAAATTCACAACAACATTTGAAGTTGCACAAGAGTGAACTAACAGGAGAGTCTTTAAAATTACATATGAGACACAGAGGCCATGCTGGCACCCTGATTAACTAATAATGGGCAAGTTATGCATTTTTTTTTTCAACATTTAAAAAGTGAAATTGAAGGGGGAAAAAAACTATTGTGTATCATCTGGAATAGAAATCATGGATATGAACTGTGAACTCAGTAAAGCAGTCTTGGTTACTAGTTCAAACGTTTAAAATGGCCCATGTCAACCTTTTCATCTTGGCCTTGTAATAAATTGCTGTTTTCTTTCTATCTATGATTTGTAGTCCAGGTAGTTGTGTACAGTTAGAGGTTTTTTTCCTTCTTAATTTTCTAATTGTTTAGGCTCAAAGTAGGCTGGTGTTACCAGCTGTGAATTCAGTGTGTGACTGAAAGGGTCTAGCTACGCTACACGGAGGATCGTTTGCAGTCGATGCATCCTGCTTGCTGTTAATATTTAAATTATTGGCCCAACTTTAACCAATCAGTATGCGACAAAACCGACCGAAACTCTACCACCGTTGCAACTACATTTAGAAAAAAAAACAACACTCGACTTCAACTTTATTGCACTCAACCATCAACACTATTCGCTGATTGTTTTGGGCTTTCTGTTAAAGTCAGCATCAGTCAGATTCAACCATCACTCCTCCTCAAATACTTCAAATATGGTCAATTCTGGCCCCCAAAAAAACCAAACTGGCGTCAGCCAAAATGAGAGACTTAAGGCTTCAAAACGACCCTTCAGAAACTAATGGGTGACATTACAGTGGGTTGTCACTTATGCTTTAGCAATAACCAGCCATTTTCCAGCTCAACCAAAATAGCATCCTGCTTAGCTGGAAAACTATTTATTGGGCAACACTCAGTCCAGGAGGCAGTTCCCTTACAAAACAATGTTGGAGAGAACTTGTTTTGATGTAACTTTTGCACATGGGGAGGGTGAGCCCTGAAATTAATATGGAAAAACCTCAGCAAAAGACAGAAAAGAACCAAGCAGTATTGCCATCATCAAAACTTCCCATTTTCAGATTGTAGGTTGCTAGCTGGGAAGTTGGCGTTCTTGTTTCTCATTGCGATGATGATTTTGACAACAGTTGTACACAGATAGCTGAAGGGGAGGAGACTGCCTACTGAAATAGTCACCCAATGGCAGATTCATACCAACATTCTACATCCAATGAGTGAAACTAAAGAAAACAAAAGCTCTATGATGAAGGTTGAGAAAAGATCATGCATTTGATAAAAAGTAAAAAAAAAAACTGTAGAATTTCATGTATTAATAATGCAAATCCAGTTATTTGATGAGCTTAACAGTGTGTGTGAATGTTTAAACATTACCATAAAAGAGAATTGTGAATTGTGCTGCAGTCAGTACAAGCACTAAACTACACAATATTGCACTGCAAAATCAAATAGTGTGGCAAAAAAAAATTGGTTGTCTGTGAACATCTTACTGGTACTTATATATCAGGATTAATATATTCAATATCAACATATTTGCAAATTCCCAGATACATACATTAACAAGATTTCCTGATTATGTTAATGAAAACATAATGCATCCATAACATATTTGCTGTTGCAAATTTTTTGTACACAAAGACCGTGTTGATCTACTGCCATCCTAATGTGATGATTATGATGTGCGCTTGTGGATTTTCATCTCCAAGCAGCAAAACTTGCAATTACCCTGAAGATTTTTTATCTTTTCCTTTTGTTTTCTTACTCCTCATCTTTTTCAAGTTTATTCTGCTTCTGTTTAATCTTAAATAACCTCTGAGCTGAATAGTTGTTCTGTTGCTCTCTCTCACAATATTCTGTATGTGTGGAGTCTGCCCCAGCTTTGCCCTTTTCCTTCGCTTGTGTAGTTATTAGTTGCACCATCCTCTACGAATCACTCTTACTGAGATCTAAACAAACATATTACATTCCAACCAATGTTTTAAACAGACATTTTATTTTGAAAGTCGGCCATAAAGTTTAACTTGCATTAATTTTTCATTTTAAAACCTGCTGAACGATTTATGTTTTACACTGTTTTCAGGTTGTCTTGCCTTCCATCCCCGTCAATACTACAAAGACCTGAGGGGTGTACTACGAGGTGAGAATAGTGGGTTAGCGAGGTATGTTGAGACAAAAGGGTTGTCAGTATCACGGATGCTGCAAACTCAACCTGGTCCAGAGCAGGTTATGTTGGAGATATCGGATCAAAACATAAGAAAGTACCGATTATTAACCAATCAATTCTCTCAGAAAATGTCATCACCAATCAGAGTGGAATCCAGTGGAGCTTGGAGTGAGACGGTGAGACAGTAAGACAGTGAGACACATCCTCTGAGGGGGGCAGAATGTTCAGAGACCGACAAACCTCTGTGACTTTCCCCGGTGATTTATGAGGTGTGGATTTTTCATTGTGTTTTTTACTGATGTCCTCCAACAACAGGGACTGATTGATGCACTAAAGCACTGCACTTATAGTTACAAGCTACGACAGTAAACATACCCACCGCTTTGAATTGTTGTTCTATTTTTTTCTTATTTGCTCCTAATCTAATAATAAAATTAAATTAATGAAATATCTACATGTATTTAGTCTCATATTGATGATGGAGGTGATATTATAGGCTAAGTCTTTCAACTTCAGCGACACATTCACACAGTCAGCGATGTTTTTGCACATCCTACCATCATTCAGCAGCTGCAGATGTGTTGCTTTCAGTGTGGATTATGTGATTAAATTCATTATAGATCTTTAAAATTATAGTTTGCTCCTCATTTTAAAAATGTCACTCTACTGTCAGAACACTTGTCCGTGTTTGTGATTGGTCAGATGCTGCAAACGCCTCATCTTTTATGTGAATGCGCTCAGAGCCTGAAGCAGAAAGCCTGAGTTAACAAAGGAAGCTGATAACCACCATCGTAGTACCGATTATCTCTGACAAAGTTTCCCCTTTGTTGAACCAGCTCGGGCAAAGAAAGCCTGTGTATGTTGAACTTGCTTCGTAGTACACCCCTCTGATAACTGATTATAACAACATGGTTAAGGATACGAGAGCCTCTTACTTTGCCAAGATAATTTCCCCAAGGAAATGCAATACAAAAGTATTGTTTGACACCATTAACAACATTGTGATTCCTGCACATCCTGATGTCCTTGTCTACTCAAATTATGACTGCAATGGTTTTTTGACTTTCCTTGTGGACAAAACAAAAGATGTCAGGGCTAGCATCATCCCCTCGTCCACTCCTTGCTATATCCATCCAACCCAGTCGCCAACTTTGGAGTGTTTTGCTCAGATTTCCTTGCAAGATGTCACCGACCTGGTGGGCACTATGAAACCTTTCTCAAGCCCGGTAGATATCTTACTAACTTCCATCCATGGCCTCTATTGGTCCCTGCCTGGTCTCTATTATAAACAGGTCCCTGTCTTCTGGCTGTCCCAGCTTACTTTAAACATGTATTCATCCTGGTAAACCTGAAAAAAATCAAACCTCCATCCATCCCTTTCTCAAAACAAAAGGCTGATATGTAAGCTGTGATTTTTTTAAAAAATTTTTTTATTTTTTTATTTAAAGTCTTTGCCAATAAGCTCACTGCTGCTTTGACTGCACACAACAACACAGGCTCAGGCAGTGGGTGGGTGTCTGTGGGAGAGCCCTAGACTGGTTCTTCTCCTAACTGTCGGATTCTGTGTCACTGGGTTCCTATATGTTTGAAAAAGCTGCTCTTCCCTGTGGTGTGCCTCAGAGCTTTGTATTGGGTCCCATTTTATTTTCACTGTATGTGCTCCCTTCAGGCCGAGGTATAAACTATTTCGAATTAATCTCCTATCACTGTTTCGCTGACGACATACGACTGTCTTTTAACTTGAAGAAAAGTATAAACTTGCCCTGTTGCACAAATGTCTGACTACATTTAAGGACTGGATGGCTGACAACTTCAAACAGCTAAATACAGACAAGACTGATGACTTGATTTTAGCCTCAGACAGTGTAACCACTAATGTAGCACAGTGTATTAGATCCCATTCCTCTGCTGTGTTATTTTTTACCAATCCATGTCTTTTCAGCAGCATATCAAATCACTCACTCGTGTGTGCCTCTTTCATCTAAGAAACATTGCCGAACTCAAATCTGTTGTATCAAAACTGGAACTGGAAATGATCATTCCATCTTTATATAATTACCAACTGGACCACAGTAATTCCAACTGGTCCAAAATGCAGCTAGGATGTCACGCACATTTCATCATCACTTCATTGGTTGCTTACAGGTTCAGGATCCAGTTTAAAGTCCTTGTTCTTACCCGTTCAATATAAAACTGGAAAAATACATCTTTGACTTATCCAATAAAAAATATCCTGCCAAACAAAATATTCCATGTACAATATAAATAGAGCATATAAATGGAGCATTGTGTTTTGCAGGCAGTTCATGCTTCATTATCACTGGCTTATTCATTAGCTGTTTAATCGACCAGCTGACCTAAAATGTGTTATCATATTCATACATTTTGTAGCAGCAACCTATATATGTAACACTCTCTACGAAGGCTGTTAAAATAAGTTACTAAGATCATGCCAATGATGCCACTTACGGACCTGTTTTGAGTTGGGATTTTTGCCACTCGCTCCGCTCAGCTGAGCTGAGCTGCTCTTTCACACACTCTTGTCTCCACAGCCTGCAAAACACAAGTGTACACACACAGAGAGACAGAGAGAGAAATGGACTTAGTTGTATTTTACTCAAGCCGCCGCCGCCGCCGCCGCCAAGGCTCATTAACCGTATGCGGAACAGAATCTACCAGCATGGAGACAGTATGAGCAATTTATCAAACACCTGTTGCAGAACACAAATTTTCACAAATGCTGTTTTGTCCACAGTCAACTCGTTGACCCATTCAGGACTAAACTGGTATGTTTTACACACTCATTTGGTGATCGCTGATTTTAGAAGTTGTTGTTAACCAGGTTAACACATACATTCACCCTATTTAAGCATTTAGTCTAATAAGCTATGTGAATGAAAATGTGTTGGAGGTTTGACTTTGAGGGCTGAGACTGACTAGCATTCAGACATCAGCAGAAGAGGAAAGTGGAGAGAGTACAGCACAGTTCAATGTAAGCACTATTCAAATTACATTATAAATCCTTGACTATGGCATTACGTACTCCTTTAGTGCAAACTATTTCCATCCCTAAAACAGAGCCCCACTCATAAAAAGGTAAAGAACCACTGCTCTTTCCTTTTCATTGTAGTTCCTCCACCATCCTCACCTCCTTCTTCAGCACGAGGCCTGTCTCCCAGTTTTCCCAACAATTAGGTGCATGGATGGTATCGATTATATTTTTTTGAATGAATGAATTAATAAATGAAAAGGCATATTCAACACATTTATTGTATGAACTCTATCACCAGTCAACAGGTGGTGGTTGGGGCAGCCTCTAATATTTGTCTTTAGTTAGGCAGGTCAAGATCTTTCCCTAACTAATTAACAGCATTTTCCTCATTACATCAAGAAAAAAAAAGAAGTCAGATTGGAATTACATTTCCCTTCTAAATGTCTTAGCTCTTAGAAATCAGAATGTCATTTCCAGATGAAAGGGTTATATGTTCCCTCAATGTGCAATCTATCTGTGCAATTCATATATCACATCCAGTCAAAATGACAGCAACATGGACATTGGAGTCCCTTTTTTTCCCACTAAATGAAAGTACAATATTCAAATACCTTTTAGTTTGCCAATTTCTCGAGCTATTCATCACGCTGTACTGTTTAAGCAGTACAAAATATTTCCGCATGAGTGTGTATGGACGGAGTGGCTGCCAGTCTGAGCAGAATAGGCAGAGCAACTAATGCTCCTAATTTTTTTGTTAATGTGTGATGAAGCCAGCAGTTATTTGATACACATCTTTCAGGCAATTAATCAGTTTATTTTTATTAATACCTGTTAAAAGATATTAGCTGACAGGCTAGCCAAGTAATAAACAGGCCAATGGACAGGCAGGAGGTCTTGTTGTGAAGTTTTGTACTTTAAGCTTGGCATTAATTGCATATCTCTTGACTGCAGAAGGAAATCCATGCACTAAGAGAAGATGCAAACTCCACATCAAGGCCCCAGCCTGGTTTCAATACAGTAATGGAGCAACCCTGCTGTTGCCACAACAGTATTGCTGGCTTCTGGTGAATAACCTATTGATCACCTTTGTGACTTGTGCTAAGTAAACCAATCTGTTCTTCCTGTCTCATTAATGAATTCATAAAATTAGATTTAACTACCTTAATTTGATTTATTTGTATTGAAGAGTTCACCAGCTGTTGAATTGATGTTGTATATCCAGTAAACAATCTGGGAGTGCATCTGCATTGCAAACAGATATAAGTCAGCAGACGAGCTGTTTTGTTTTGTGGTTTAGTTTTTTGTCTGCTTTGCAGCTTTTATTTTCATCCTGGAGTCTTTTTTTGTTTGTTTGGCCATAGTAACTGTTGCAATGCTCTCGGCTACCACAGACTGACAAATCTAACTAGCAGGTTATTGTCTCATATTGAGATTGATTTTGACTGAGCAGACAAAAATCTTAAGTTTTCTTAAATTTTAAGAATTAGTTTTTTTTTTTTTAAACAAAAAGAAACAAAACAAAAACACTCAAACTCAAAAGGGAAGTGTAGGACACAAAAGAGGAATTACATTCTTAAGTACGCCACAAAGGCAAGACCTTATTACATGACTGCATTATGTCAATTATGAAAATAAGTTATATTATACAGTAAATCAGTCATAAACCAACAGCTCAATCAACCAGAAATTATAGAAATTCATCCCATTCATAACACCCTTAGGAAACTATTTCAAATTGTTTATCCAGAAAAGCTAATTATATTCTACCTGCCTATTGGTGCTGTAAGGAAAAAGTCCACTAATTTGGAATAAACATAAAAATTCTTTAACACGGCTCTACCTGACTTAATGTTCAATGAAGCACATTGTTATGAATTGCTGCGTATTTATGAATTATTACACTAACGAAAAGAGCAGCTATAAACTGAGGCAAATGTGAAAGGTAGGCAGGAAGGAACAGAGATAGTCAACAAAAGATCTATGATGGCGCTAGCGCAAACCTCACACGGCTCAGCATCTGGATCAAGGTTGGAACAGGTTGAAAACATCGAGCAAGGAAAAATACACTATCAGCAGGTGGAGGGGCTTCATAAATGGGCATTTCTTGGCAGTAATGAGGTTGGAGATGAATGCAAGCTGGCTTCTCCAATGGCAAAAGTTTTTAAAGTCTTACAAAGAGACACAAACCAAAACAATGCAGGACCTCAAATATTAACATAAAACCCCACGTTTGCATGAAAACGCACCTGAGTTTTATGGTAATTTCAGTCAGTCTGTGCACTTACATTTAGTTTTTTTGCCGACTTCACTAATCCCTTGAGTTTTTACTCTTGCACCACCATGTAGTATGTAGCAGTACCAAGTATACAGATACACTTACATTTTTTTACGATCAATATATCAAAATTTTGGGGTTATTTATTTTTTTAAGTTGTATTTTCAAGGTGACATTTTATGAAGCAAACATTGTTAATGTTCACGTTTTCATTTAGATTATCAAAAATAAACCAAAACCAAATTGATGTAGGGCACTGTTTCAGGTACCAAAACTGCACTACATCCCTCCAACTTCAACTCTACCTCTGAGCCACCACCCATCTCAGTGCAACAGAATTCTTTGTAATTGCACATTACTATCAAATGCATGCATTTTGTATTTTGCACAGGAATATCACATTGTGCCTGTCAGCAGCTGGTATTGACTCTGAAATAACAACTGCATTGTCATTTTGTTTTGGGTAAACCGATTGGGTCAGAAAGCACGTCTGAAATAAAGAGCACCCCTGACAGACATTTAGCTCTGTGATCACTGTGACCTATCTCATGGCCTGTGTGGTGGATGAGCTTTTGTACAGAGTCTATACAAGCTCTGTTTGCATCTTCACAGCCTTAATCCTGATTCAGACAGACACGCTTGACTCTGGCGTTTTCATTGTTTTAACGACTACAGTAAGTCATTGAATCATTCTCTTGACTTTTTCCAACAATTGGACATTTTTTAAGGGCAGGGGATGAATAATGACTGATGGTGGAAAAGAAAATGGACATTGAGTTCAAAGAAACTGTCAGTTATCTCGAAGAACTCAAGAAATGCTGCTTGAAAGCAGTGAAGCACCAGAATAATCAGTCCAGTCTCAGGTCATTTTCATCCCATGCTGGATGACCTCAAAACATCCATTTTTGGAGATGTGTTGTGAAATAATGAGACATGTTCTCTTGAGTACATAAGAGTGACGGCGCAAGCCAGTCAAGCAGTTACAAGTAGTAAGACGCGGGCGGGAAAACGACCAAACAACAAAATGCATCATTTGCTTTTCACATGAAACATAAAAAACACATTTTCACAAAGGATACTGTTTTACACACAGAGGGATGCTGAATGTTAAACTGCCCATAACACTGTTTTATGTGACAGCTTGCACTGAGGCTGGACTCTACAATAGTCAGTCAGTGATAACTAAGGTATACAGAGGAGGAAGCCGTCACAGAGGAATTTATTTGACAGTAATTGGAAAAATAATAAGAGACCGTGAGGATGGGTAATTTAAAGATGGACACCATTTTCATACAGTTTTATCAACCAAAATCAATTATTTTTCACATCAACCGTCAATTATTTACAGCGTTAAAAATTGTATTCATCTCTATCGTACTGTTTCATTTTTAGAAAATTCTAAAGCAAACAAGAAAAGGAAATGAGAATGAATATTTCAAAGGCAAAGACAGCTTAATGTCTGGAGTAAATGTTTTTCATCATCTTTAACTCCAGTTTTAGTTTTGCCTGATCTGCTGTTCTATTTTCTCTGATTGAAAAGGAGGCTCTACTTCCTATTCATCTCTTGTGGAAGCCATCTTTTATCTCCTGCCCAGAAAATGCCGTGTTTACAGATGGAGGGCACTCCACAGTCAGGGCACGTTCAAGAGACATTACTGAGAGAAGGAAAAGGGAAGGAAGAAGTAGACAGATGTTCAGAAATAGGCAGATGAGGAACAAAGTGATTGAAAGGTGAGAGAGGAAAAAGGTGGAGGGTTTAAAAGGGGGGGAAAGATGGGTCAAAAAAAGAGGAAGACAAAGGTTTTCCCCTCTCTCTGCTTTCTCAGCCAGATATTTGCCAGCAAGGACAGAAAGAGTGTTTCTCAAATTGTAAGGAACACGTAGTTCTCCTCTTACAACAGCCTGCAGTTATCCCATCAGTCCAAAAATAATGAGCAACTTAAAAAGATGGTTTCAGTCTCAGTCTCTCCCTCTGTTTCTTCCACTTGTCAATATTTTTCCAATGATCTTGAAAGACATAAATATGCTATTATTTATGCACAACATGGATTGGCAGTGCGTGTCATTTGGGACAAATTAAACTTTAAATTCCAGAATGAATTCGTTTTATATTCAGAAAGTCCAGAAAACAAGGGTGCAACCTCTGTCAAAGACAGAAAATCATTAAATTCTATGTACATAATGTCGAGCTTGCTGCTTGATAAACTCTAAATTGGGCTCCCAGTGCATCTGTTTGGACAAGTGGTTTAGTTTCTGCCTTTCAGTGTCTTAACCATCACCAACCTCGAGGGAAATGGCATCTAATAAAAAATGTAACTCCTGGGTCCCAGTGTATCTCGCTTGCTTTCAAAAATATGTTTAATTTGTAAGAAAATATCCTTGTGGTTCAGTGAGCTCTAAAAATGTCATCCATCCTCATAATGTCTTTGACTCAAACTGAAGTATATAAAGAGTAAATAATGTGGGCTTTGTATATTACAGTGCAGAGGTGCTGTAGAGGAACAGCAGAGGAGTGAGCGGTAGATCTGACTTGATCTGATTGGGAACCCAATGACACTATATCCCGCCTACTGATAGCGGAAACCTGACTGCACCACAGGCCTGTCAATCAAACAGACACGCGTCCAAACATCAACATTAATTGATGAGGAAATTATATTTTTTATGGACTGCCAGAAACATGATTTTAGTGAATATTACAATAATGACCTTTGGAAAGAAATTATGACTTTGTCTTTGATGAAAAGTTTAATGAGAGTTAACGGAGCCCGGGGCTTTTTGGACCCCGAGTTGTCCCAGGTGGTATTAAAGTTTCTGGCCCTTCCACATTGGCCTCATTTTTAAAACCTGGAAGCTATACGTCCACTTTTATATTCAGTGTTTGGTTTACGTTTAAATTAGAAAGCCCTCTAGTGGCTATAGAAATAGAGACTTTGTCCACCGGAAGCAAAGAGGAGGTCAGAAGTTATGAAATAATCTACTGGTCCTTTTATATGTGGCTGTATTGACTACAAACTGTAGTAGTTAATGTGGGGAAATTGCTTTTGGCATTTTAGAGTACAATTATTAACAACACATTTTGCTCAATTTGGATTTGCATTTTGTCTTTTGATTGTTTCACTCGAGCAATCACAATACGCCTTTATCTTTTACTTCTGGAAATTGGCTTGTGGAACAACAACAACATTATTATATGTAGCCTACCTTCTCAATTCCAATTATGGTTCAGGGTCTTCATGCCATACCCCTGTTGCATTGGAGGTGAATTGGAGAGGGTCTACGAAAATATAGATGTTATGATGTGTCTACAACAGCCCAATTTCAGCATATGACTCTGACGAAGGTGCAGAGAGGCTTGTGGCTATACTGTCACCGTGAGATTAAACTCCCATGCATTCATATGTAGCCCTGTTTTAGCCCTTACTTTCTACGTTGAAATAACATTTCTTTAACCCACACGCATTGAATGAAAACAGTCAACATTTATTACAAAATAAAATTGTGACCCACAGAAAATAAAACAAAAAAAAACCACAATAAAACCCGGGATCTGATAAGTCCGTGTGGTGGCACCATAACGTTGGCGCGCTTGTTGGACCTCATTGAAATCCTCAAGGAAAAGTGTGGTCAGTACTCACTGTTCCTCGGTTACTTAGAGAGCGGTAGATGACAGTCTTTGCGAACCCTTTGTGTCCAGCAGGAGGCGCTGTGATGAGAGGAAAAGCCATCCTGCCTCTCTGTCCCTCTGCATGCAGCACAGTCCTGAGCGCCATCTACCGCAGCAGCTTGTGGCAGCACTCACAGAAATTCTCAAACACCAACGGGTTTCCTTGGTTGTTACTATAAAGGTCGGTGTCATTACATGTTTATTTACCATACTCACTCAGAAACTCGGTGCAAAACAAAGGGGTTTTCCCGCAGGCACTCTGGCTCTCGTCTCCTTGCTAGCGAAGCCGCAGAAAAACTCCAGGTTCTAACTTGAACAAATAACAATAATAAAACACGTTTTCTGGAACTTACAACTAGCCTACATCTCTCTGTATTTTCACCTGTTTTGTCTGCTTCTAGTTCTCCGCTTTGCGCTCTCCTGACGTTTAGCCACGCCCCTCGGAGAACCCGGTAGGTTACCAAAAAAAAAAAAAAATTCTCTCTGCATGTCCTGATTGGCTAGCAACACATTGACACCTGGCCAACCAATATGCATAAGGTAAGAGCGCGAGAAGTTCGAAGGCAACTCAAAACCGTAGGACACTTCAGCACTTTCTAAACTATATTTTCCTGCTTATGAATATAAATGCAAATGCCTTGTTTTACAGAATCACCGAGGAACACGTGTAAACAAACTTAACAGGCCGCCACATTTAGTTTTGTCGGAAACAATACTGGACAAATAAGGGTTTTTATCAACAGAATGAGAAAGTGATGATACTGAACAGTCACTACTGCCACTGTAAAATGTTTGGATGAAATTGTCAAAATGCAACTAAAGTATTAATTAAGGTTTTTGCAGTCACTCAAAGCACTTAATGTTAGTAAAACATTGTAGTCTTGGGAACATGCAGGAAAAAGTCAACACCAACTTGATCTTTCACAAAGCTTAGAGGGTGGAGGCGTACAAAATTCAACTGACTTATACAGAACCACTCTGTGAAATTTTGTTGAGTGAGAAAATCTAAAATATATACCACCCCAAGCGAGCAAGCAACATGGCCAAGACACTGGCAGCAGAGGTTTGGAGACTCACCTATTTTGCACACTTTTCATGTTCCGGTGAGGACCTCATGCGTCTCCATTTTCACACAGACAAGGTGCTCAGACAGCTAACTCCACCAGGGACTCCCGAGAAAGGTGTTTCACCGCTAAATGGTGAGAATAAAAATAAATTATTGGTGGAAATTCCAAAAAGAGTTGAAGGGCAATGTAAGAGTTCTTTTGAAGAACAACCTGAGCTAAGTTTGATTTGAATCATGTACACAACATGCTTCAGACTGTACAATGGTTTACAGTACACAGAAAAATGTTGTAGAATAAGAATAACCTATTAATTTTAGATTTTCTTTTGTGTGGATCCTAAAAAAAACATTTTCTGTTGTTTACTGTTATTAACCCTTTATCATGATTAATAAACAAAACTGATATTTTTATACGGACATCTGCAAACCAATGAGCCGTTTCAACTCCTCAACCAGTATATTTGCCCCTTATATGCAATAAAACAAGCTTTAGAGGAGTTAAACTGCCAGATAGTCATCATTTAAATAATCTGAAAACTGAACTGTCATGTTTGCATGACCAAGCAGAAAACCCATCCCCAAGCCATGGTGCATTGCTTCAGTGAAAGAGGAGCAAAATGAAATCTTATCCTATCAAATATGATTAGGTTTATATGTTAAAAATATTGCAGAGGATCATTGACAGGCGCAGCAACTATAACAGGGTTGAGAATGCACAAGAGAGCATCATCTAAAAAGATGCGTTTTATGGTACAGAGACCAAACAGTTTGTCCATATATGTTGAGAGAAAAACCCAAGTTATGCATCTTTTTATAAGAAGGGACAAAACATACAAAATAACTTTTCCAAGATCAGTTTGGACCGAGAACAATATCACCAACTATGTTTTTGTTTGTTGCAATTAAATGAAGACAGACTAGCTGGCAATTCAGTAGAATTAACCATGCAAACTGTAAAAATGGGTAAAAAAAAAAAAAAAAAAAAAAAAAAAAAACGGCAAATTAAAGCTATAGTTCAGGACTTTTACATATAAATGATAGTCCATTATGTTCAAGCTGTTGCAAAACTGCATAAGCTGATTAAGCCCAGAGGATACAGAGTTTTCTAGTGTCTGGTGTGACAGTCCATCGCTGGCCGGATGAGTGCATACTGGTCATGCTCTATGGGCAGATCATGCCTATCGACTAGCTGTGCCAGCTAACTTCCAGTGTGTAACCCTATGCTAACATGAATGGGGAATTAAGTTATTCTATTTTGCTTCTACATTCCATGCTTCCAAACTTCAACGACTATCAGGCTCTTCAGATGGGGTCTGAGATATATAGAATTGTGAAATGATACCATAGTCACCTACATTTGCAAATGTTAAGAATTTTAAAAGAGCTTTGGGGTGAAACTGTTGTAATTTCCAATGTCAGCAAGATTTTTCCTAAATTCATATGTAAGCTCAGGCAACTGTCATGTGCTATGTTGGGACAGGAGAGGAATTACTACAATAATTAAAAATCTTTTTTGAGTATGGTCCACATGTTTTGAAAAACAGGACAAAAACATAATCCTTTGAACACTAAATGGGTCAGCAATGCCACCAGGTCAAAAACTGCCCTGAACACCGTAATTTGTACTAATTTGCTTCAAACAACTCTTCCACACATATGTGTGGTATGGAAAAGTGCAGTATTTGCTTTGTGCCAGTAGCTATTCTAACATTACACATGGTTTCAATATTTAACCTCTGCTCATAAATCTTACTCAGACAAGAGAGCATTTAATGACTCTGAGATTTAATATTAAAAAGAGCAGAGAACAAGTGACTTTTTTTTTCTGTCAGCAGGAAAAAAAACTGCAGTACTTATGGAAGTAACTGTGCCATCAAGCTATCAAAGCAGTTTTGAAGGTAGTGTTATAGATTCCAAAGTGTGTGGCAGCTATTCTTAAAACTAATCTTAAAAGTCATAGTGGAACAATATTTGACACCATCACTGATAGAGTTTTAGTAAAATGATCTGCTGCAAAGGCTGTAATTTCACACAGCACTTTGTAGATTCCCTGTGATTTTTGCCTAAGCAACATTGCACGGTCAACATAGAAAGCCTGGCATGAGTAGCACATTTAGCAAAAAATAGTAGCAGCAGTGATTGCTCCATCTATGTGTCTACAACAGTCATTCGGGTACAGTGTTGAGAGCACCTCACCTACTTTTTGGAAGCACTCAAAGCCCAACACATAATGACTGTTTTTGCACACGTAAAATGGAAAAAATTAAACTGAAGCTTAAAAATAGATTGAGGATTGTGGCTATATGCACATATGTGAGCTGTAACGTTTGCAGGATACATAGTCAAATTGATTGACATAAAAGCTTATTATTTCATCAACTCAAAAACATATCTGAAACATGTTAGACTTTGTGAACTCAGTCAATGGGTAGTTCACTGACCAAAACGTTTTTTTTATTATTTTTTTATTTTTTATTTTTTATGTATGAGACCATGTTCTAGTGGTTCATGGAAAATATATATTTATTTTGTATATAGTGCATATATAATGATGTATAACACATATATGTGTTATATATATATATATATAAACAGTTATCTGCTGCTCTGGGGGATAATAGGAAATATGGGAAATACTGAGTTCCATCATTAAATAGTGCGGTATATTCTTGTCCTGTCCTTGAAACGCTCAGCCAAGCGAAATATTCACGCAAGTTATTATCATTACTAAATCTATTTCTTCTGGCCAATTTGTGTGCTGATGTTCCTAAAATGAAAGATGGCCAAAAAAAAAAGAGCATTTCACTTCATAGATTGAAAATGGCATTTAAGTGACAAAAAGACAATGGGCAATAAAAGAGCTCATCAAAAGAAACTTCTTCCCTTAAAACACAATTGGCCTGGAGTATTTAAACTTGATGGTTGCATTAGAGAACAGCAGCAAGTGTTAAGTGTGGAGTGGTGCTGAAATGTCGGTTCTGCATATTGTGTATTTGCTTTGCAGGTGTCAAGTCAGGCCATGTAACCTGTAACATGATTTACAAGTTGCGGATGGGGAATAGGACTTTGCTGTGGTTTAAAAGAAAATTCAGTCAAACGATTATCCTTTTTTACTTGCTTTAATCCCAGTTCAATGAGCTTGCTTGATATAAATTGTAGGTTTAGGTGTGTTATGTGTAGGCGGTTGCAGCAGTCCTCCAAAAGTAAACATGAACTCGAAAACGCATACCAACAGTTTATGCACACCTACTTATCTATCAAAGTGTGACGTGTAATGCGATGTCGTGGCTTTTGCTCCAGCTCATCAAAATACACATATATACACACAGATTAGCTGTGGCAGGTAAAAGGTGAAGGTACTATTCAATAGATGGCTGAATCATTTCGAACCTCATACACACACACACACACTTCTTCCCTCGCTTTGCTATCCACTCAACTCTTGCACTCATTGAAGACAGCAGACTACTTGCACATAGCCTCACTACCTCATATCTCCATTTGACCCTTGATTTTTACATTGTTTGTAATTATTTCTTATCCTTGATCTGAATTTTTTTTTTTTTAAATGCTTCTTTAGAATAAATAATTGCACTGTCTGCTTCTGCGGCAATATTAACTAAAGTCATCCTTTGCTAAGCAAAGTATTCCTTTTTGTCTTCACTTACCTGGATGTTTCATGAATGTCATAAAATGTGTCTAACTGTTATACATTAGTAGTGCAATAAGAGTTAAGAATGTGGTATAGTGCTGCAACTAAGTCTTTATTATTATCAATTTTTGTTGCTTAATCATAAAATATTCAACAACAAAGTTAATGGTTAATGATTTTGTGAGACTGATTTGATAGCCCTGTTGCCCCCACAGGATACAATGTGTAAATGTAATGAATCTTCACATTGTTGCCACAAATTCAAACGGTGAATCAGATTTTCAGGTATTTTTGCAAAAAGAATTTTTAAAAAGTTCCCATCACACATCAGTAGGGGTGAGTAGCAAAAATAATTATAATTTCTCTTAATGCATGATGTCACACCAGCAAAATCATGTTTAAGGGGTTACTAATTAAGCCTACTGCAGTGTCATGTGCAGTGTCGCAAGGTGTTAAGATCAAGATGTTATTTCCAATCTCTCTGGAAGAAACTAAGTTTATAAGTCCTACCATTGCTGATTATGGTAATATTGAGACAGGAACCAAAACTACGGTTTCTTAAATTGGTAAATGGCACTAATATAGCACCTTTTTGCCTCAGTGGTCTACAATGCATTTTATAATTGTTGGCTCCCATTTACCTACTCACATGGATGGCAACATAGCTGCCATGCAAGCAAGTCCGCTATCTGGATCAACTTTGGGCTCAGTGTCTTGCCTAAGGACTGAATCACCAAACTTAGTTGGCAACCTTCTCTATCATCTGAAACACAGCTGCTCCCTTTAGAATCTTCAAGTGTTAAATGACGTAAATCATTTTACCAGTTTCTCGATGACCTTTAAAACAGTTAATCCGTTTATTAGTTTCAGACTTTGTCTCAACATGAATCCTCTTACTATAGAAATAGATAGAAAATAGATCCTAAAAGATAATGTACTCAGCTCCAGAAAAGCATCACTACACCTCCAAATTGACCTTTAAATCTGCTATTTATAACAAGGGAGAATAATTGTCACCCAGTAGTTGATACTGTGCAATGTCACTGTGAACCAATATATTGTACAGCTCTCCATTGATGTCTGCTTAATAGAGGGCTATGCTTCTTCAACAGACACTTACCAAAGCATCAAGTTTTAAACCCAACAAGTAAAACAGAGGGGAAAACGCAAACAGGGCATAATCTGGATTCCTTGTAACTACCACTTCTTTCTCAACAGTCATTTAGGAGAAACACACCAAGCAGGCCATCTATCTACAGATCGACAATCAAATGCTAGCTTTGACACTCAATGAAGTAGGTTTGGTTTTGTACATGTAGAGCAAACAACGGCCTTCATCTCAAAGATTACAGCTAGACAAGCTTCTCATCAGCTTTGTCCAGGGTGAGGGTTTTGAAAAACTTAGAAACTGTAATAGGAGATTGAGCGTGTTTGACAGTAAATTTGAAAACACCTTTACAAACACTTCTGACATCTACAAAGTATACAAAATACACAATGACATGAATGCAAACATTTCATGAATGTGTCAGTTGCATATATGCGAAAGTCTGTTTGACACATTCATTGGTCAAAGGGTAAACTGTGATTGTTGGCAATCATCTGCCAGTATTTTGTCATACCGTCTAACAAAAACAATTATATTTCTGACACATAGCATCACTTCATTCAGACAGATGTTGGTCTCCTCATCATTCTATGAGTTTTTCGTAAATTGTCCCTCAATTGCAATATTTGGCACATATGCTTCATCGTAGAAAGAGAGTCCGTGTCAAAGCTCGCCACACCCAATTACCCATGTTTTAACTGCATATCCAGTGGTTAGATACCTTTTTCAGTGGCTTGTTTTTTTGACTGTTTGTAAATGCCAGTGAAGAATGAAATGTAAGGCAGTAAAAGAAGCTACTACAATAGCATAGGAAACTGCACCAACCGTGGCGATGGCTAAGCCAGGGGTGCTTTAGTGACAGAGTTGGGGAAGACCTCACAGGTGAAGTCCAGGTGTGTCACATAGATCCAGGCTGGGATTAGGAAGTCTGCGAGGGCCTCAAGGGGAGAGGGCAGTGGGTTGAGGGGAGGCCTGTAAGGGGATGACTGAAGAAGACACACCCTTCGCTGAATCCTTGTACGTCCGTTGTGAAGACGAAGCTGTGGCATTATCAAGCCTTGGGCTATACAGGGGACACTGGTGCTGCCTTTTTGTCGGAAAAAGGCCAAAAAGAAAAGGTTGTCTCCGAAAAATACAGGCATTGAGAAACCATGTTGCTGCTTGTTGATTATGAGACAATGGTCTGACTGAAACACAATGGTCTTCAGATTTATAAGTCTTTTACTTGAGTGAGCAAATTCATTAAGGGGTGATTTTTTTTTTCATGTTACAGACTGTCTACCATTGTAGGCTTCTTTCTAATAAGTACTGTCCAAACATCGTTTGTCCATCCTCCACCATTCCTGGACAGGTATGCTAAATTTGTCACCCCACAGCTGCTCTGTCCCCAATAGTATTCCACAACACCTTTTCCTTCTGGTATTCCCCCATGACCCCCTCCCATACAGAGACAAACACTGAGGCGAATCCCCTGTGGCGTCCTCCCAGGGGTTATGGTTCTCCTATTCACTCTCTTTGCTTCATTTGGATTCATGAGATTTTCCTCCAACATTTTGCAACAACAGCTGCCAGTCCACCTGAGCATTTGGTTCCCCATATCCACCAGGGAGCTGAGCTTACCATCAACCTTGCCAACAGTTTTTGCAATTTTTTACCAGCTGTTTTGCTTTCCTCATGAGTGCTAGGATAAGTCGCCGTATTGCAATTTCCCTTTCAGTTTTCAACATTCCTGTTTCATGACCCTTCTGTTTAGTCACATAATGCTAAGTCTCTCAACGCTTCCCTAGATGCTTCAAACTTTTATTTGCAAGACACTGTGACGTATGGTTGTAGAGGAGAAATGTGTGGAAGTTTGTCAAACTCATTCATACTTTTTCTAACCACTTTCTTTCAACTTATTTAGTCAACTTTATTTTTCCTCTTCACTCTTTACTTTCACACTTTCTCTTATTAATTGGCCTGGTGATCTGATGACATTATATTAGGTTTCAGGTTTTGTTTAACCAATATAGGACTAAAACCACACCGTGCAATGGAGAACAAGATTTGTCTACTCTTCTCAAAATTACATTTACTTTCAAGGCAACACAAGTGGATGGATTCATTTAATTTAAATCAAATTTTAAAAAAAAAAAAAAAAACTTCAACTTCAATCGTATTTCCCTTCTTTTCTTAATTCCACACGCTTCCCTTTAGGCTTTGATCCCGAGGACACTTTGTTTGTTTATAAAACAGTTTTATGGTTGACAAATGAGTACATTTATATTTAACCTTGACTAATTTTTGCCCAAACATTGGCCACAAGGCACAAAATTGGTCTGTGGTGTCCTGTTTTGTTTGTTGGTTTGTTTTGTCTTTTTTGTATGCCCAAATAACATAGCCCGGCTCTGCTTGCCTACTGCTCATAGTTACAGTTTGTGAAGCAGTGATTATAGTATGGAAACTCTGTTTGCATGAAGATTTGCTCAGCCACTCTAAACGGCAGACCAATTAGTGTGGGTGGCTAAGTGCAATATTGTTGGAGTCAAGCGTTTGTTTCAAAATGTAGCTCCAACAATGGCAGTAATGGTAGAGCCAGATCAAGCAATGCAAACAGTCGTAGCAATGCTGGCAAATATCGATTAATTGAAAACAGTGCTCCATGTATCCATATATTTACTTTACAATGTTTGAAATGGTTATTTACCAATATGGTGTTGCACTCTGCTCACATTGCGGAACAATTTCTGTTGTTTACAGCTTGATGAGATTTGGTGCACAACTTACATTATATGGTGGTCAATGGCGATTGGTTAGCAGTTGCTCTAACAGTTTCCAAATTGACTTGAGGATACAACCATTAGGATGCAGCAACTGGAAAAAAAAAAAAAAACAATGGAGTGTGACCAGACCCTATCTATTCACAAAATGAATTTGATTGTGTTAATACCAGGCTACATAGCTCGACCCTGCCCACTTTGTTTTGTGCAACAAAAAAACAAAAAAAATCATCATCAAACTCCTTTGATTGAACAAAAAAAAAAAAAAAAAAGGAAGCCAGTGAAAATAATCCAGGACATATGTTTCATCTAATGGAGTCAGTAAATGCATTTAGCAATTATACCTTGTAATCCCTGTTTTTGACATTTAGAAGGTCTGTGGAGAAATGTTTTTTTTTTCTAAATGCATTCTTCATACATCCATTCTTCTTAACCATGACAACTGTTTATTATTGAAAATTTGATCCAGCAATCCACCATTCAGTCACACAATTTAAGTAGAAGAGTATTAGAATCAATAAACAGTGCCTAAAGGCTTTGCTGCCCTCATACTCTTTGTTCTTATTTCTCAGTAATCTCAGTCAACCCTGCTTTCACCCTCACCTCACTGCTCATAGGCCTTTTACAATTACAATTTCAAAAATAAATGCGAGTCCAACAGACGATGGAAACGTGTAGCAGATAGGACTGCAGTCCCCTACAGAACTCTGACAACATCCCTACCACATGCCAACAAAGAAAATTCAACATTACTGCCTATGCAGATTTATGCAGCACTCTCCCACGATTTCTAATCTTTTAAGAACCGCAACCTTTACCAACACAAACAATACTGATGCTTTTTAATGCTGATGAAGTTTAGTGCAAAGACGGTCAACTCAGAGAGGCTGGTTTTACCATAAATGTGAACACGAGAACTTTTGCAAGCACATTTTAGGACATGTGGTGTCCAGTGTATCCACATGTTCCCTGGATACACAGAATCAGTCAAAGAATTATAAATGCCAATACCATTTGTGGGAATGGCAAATTCATATAATCAGTTGGTTAATGACTTTCTGAAATTGCCCATCATCACTAAGAGAAGTACACATTCCTCCCATTCCCAACTATATCTAAGAGTGTTTGACATGCTGAAAGCCCCCCCACTTTAACTTCTCCATTTCAACCATCTCTGTCAGATCTACACTAATGTTAGCTAAGTTGTTATAATTATAGACATTGAACATCTCCTCACATTTTCTTTCGAGAGTTGTAACTTTGCATTAAGAAAGTATTCTGCCCTGAACTTGAGTGTTTTGCTGTGTTCTGGATCCCTGAAACCTACTTTACTCGCAGGAGAGGCTCTATCTGGATCACTAATCCCTTATTTGTGTGTTAAAACCACTAGGAACCCAGCACACAAACCATAATGTGATCTCTGAGGCTGCAGGATTTTACTTAAACACTAGATTTTATAACACCCTTAAATCTCCAGTTAATATGGAAGGCCCAGCTAATAGGTATAACAAATGAAAGGAATATTAGAATATAGCTTCTCCTATAGTGTTAGGAGACACTAAATACCCCTCAATGATAAAATACCACAACAAATTTCCTTATTGTGCAAGATGTGCTCAACATGATTGTGGAATTACTTAACAAGACCTCATAACTGTTGATGCCTGAGGCTTTACACGTTCCTTCATTAGGACACAGTCATTGTGACCTGGCAGATGATGCTTCAGACCTAGAACAAGATGCAAAGTCTTTATTGAGCCAGTCTAGCTGGGATACCAATGTCAGGAATTGTGAGTAAATCTAAAAAGCAAAGCTAAAAACCATAAGCTTTAAGGTAACATAAGGCCACCTATGGTGCATTGGGAGTCAAATTGATGTGCCCTTTTCCTGAGTGAGAGTTCCAACAGAAAGGTGCACCACCAGTGTAGTTTACTTGACAAAGTGGGTGAAAATCTTGACCTTACAGAAAGCATCAGCTGAGGACATGCCACTCACTCGTACACAGGCACTTCTGTCCGGGTAATGTGTACATTTCCTTCTCTTAGATTGACGAGGCAATGTGTAAATCATTTAGTATAAGACATTTACAAAATTACCTAAAATTATCCAAAGAATATGAAGAAATAGCAGTGCTAACGTTCTTCAAAGACATCCATATATTTTGTTTCAAAGACTTCTACTGAAGTTAGCATGCTAACTAGCTAGCCCCAGCCTGGGATAGTAAGTCACTGCCACGTCCAGCGTCCTGCCTTCATATTCTAACCCATACTTGTCATGCCTAAAACTAACCACCCTTACCAACAGTGTCAGTAACAGAATATCATTGGTCACAGATTTTGATGTAACACCGAATTGAGGGGGACATAGTGCCTGGATGCTACAGTGACTCAATATCGCTACTTAATGTACAAAGTGGTATTACATGATGGAATTTAATTCTTACAAATTACACATTTCCCAATTCTTTACTAATTCTATTTCTAAAAGCATCAGGTGTGACATTAGATCATTCGGACGCATTTTCCATGAAACTACATACAACTAATTTGCATTTTAACTTACTTAAAACCCTGTGTTTAAGCTCGTACAACAGATTGGCAACATCCTCATTTGTGAGATTCTTTCCCCTTCCACTTTTCAGGTTAGAACATTCAGTATTTGATTATATTAGCAGGTTCGTTTATGACTGTACAAATGTTTTAGTGAGATTGGGAGGAGTCTGGAGTAGAAATCTAGTTTCTAAAGCAATGGTGTATTGGATTTATAACTGTTGTGAAGTGAAACATTGAACCTGTGTATGCTGGGGCTAGAAGATGTAGGTCATGAATAAATGAAAGGAAGAGAAATTTGGACGATAAAAGCCATGGATGTGGTACAATATCTTGTCCAAACAATACTAATAAAAAATACACAAAAATATTCATCAAATAATTGTCCTGTCTCAATTGAAAATGTGGTTATTAAATGGGAAATCACGTTGCAAAAACTTCTTTCATGCACTTGAGTGCAATGGCTTCACCTAAAAGTCAACGCACTGAGATCTTAACTTGAATATTATGAACAGTGAGAAGACAAAAAAAAAGGGGGAATCAAGATCAAAAAGGATTTTAAAAATATCTTCAGAATAATCTCACTGTATTTAAATTTACATTTTACCCAAGCCTAACTCACACCTTCCAATAAGATCCTTTATATTAAATCAGATAAACAGCCGGTGTGACCATCATGAATGCAAAATTTTGTAGCTTGTTGTTTTATTTAGTTTTAAATTATAACCTTTCCTCCAACGCTGCAGATAATTGGCACTTTCACTTACAGATGTCTACTTTATTAGATAAAAATGTCTGGGGACATGAATAAATGAATCATCATCAATATTGTGGCATATAAACTGGTATGTCAGAATGACCTCTCTCACGTCATGCCTGGTGTGTGTGTGTGTGTGTGTGTGTGTGTGTGTGTGTGTGTGTGTGTGTGTGTGTGTGTGTGTGTGTGTGTGTGTGTGTGTGTGCGTGCGTGCGTGTGTGTGTGTGTGTGTGTTTGTGTGTTTTGAAGCCGTGGTAAAGATTGTTCTGGTCAGTTAATTGATGCTGCGACAGAGAACATGTCAGAATATAGTGTCATCTGTGGGAGACAGCTAATTAGATCACACTGTCGGGCTTTTTCTTTCTCTTTTTTCCCTTGTTCCTCTCTCTCTCGCTCTCTCTCGCTCTCTATTTCCCCCCTGCCTGCTTAAAGTAAAACCAGTCAT
Source organism: Brachyistius frenatus (assembly GCF_029030835.1). NCBI lineage: Eukaryota > Metazoa > Chordata > Actinopteri > Embiotocidae > Brachyistius > Brachyistius frenatus. The sequence goes on from NW_027210623.1 coordinate 3,539,402, forward strand.
GAAACGGATAAGACAGCAACACAATTATGAATATATTTGCATTCTGCTTTTAATTAGAACTTTTGTAATTGCAGTAGCTAACCTCTTTTGTAGTGACAATTTCAAAAGTTAAATCAATTTGAACAAGCATGAAAGTGGAAGGGAAGAAACAGCCGTGCCTGAATAAATAAATGAAATAGAGCCACTTGAGTTTTAATTATAAAAGGCATCACCATGTATTGTCATTTGAAAATAAAGGCTGTTGAGAGATTTTTGTGATAACAAGCCAGAGCCACATCCATGCAGTCTTGCTGTCCCTTAACAGATTAAGGCCTGATGACCAATGTGTCATACATGCATGTGTGGATATGTGTGCATGTGCCTCAACGGGCCAGCAGATGTCTGCTTGTCCATGTTTGTTTAGCATTTTCCCTTTTCCTAGAACGGGATGTCACATGTCATAAGGTGTAGTAGGTGTGCTTAAAGCCCTGGAGTCAAAAATTATAATCACACAATAATAATGAATAGTGATCACTAATGTAAAAATACACACACACCTCTGTGCTCATATACAGTACATAAATGAAACGGCACACCAAGAAAGGCAACCGAGGCACAAGAGGCTTTGCGGAGTTGTAGTGCACCAAGATACCATGCATAATTCACTAACCTGATCGATCTGAGGCATTTGGTTCAGCAAGCTGTTTGGTGTTGCATGCTTCTTGGCTATTCTCACCATAGACAATGTTCCCAAAATAACTAGATTGATTTTTGATTTGAGTAACAGTCTCACTCCAATATAACATCCAGTAAAGGACTCTCAGGGCATTTTGGGCTAGAAAATATGCAGCAGACTCTGAAATATTCACTTATGAGACATGCAACTTACCGTAGAGCAAAGACTCAAGTTGCTTGTATTCAGTTTTGTCATTTAGTGGAGTTATTTTTGTCACTCTTGAGCCTAATTGATGAAAATCAGAGCATTTTTCAAAGTTATTGGTGTACATATTGTATGTGAATGCATTAGGATGATTTTAAATGGCTTCGGAAAGCCATGCTCAAACCATAAAAACCAACCAGCTTCCCCGGCCCTGAAAAGAAACAGTGGTCAAAGTTATAAGGTAAAGCAAGCTGAGCTTAATGCAGAATCAACACATTTTATAATTTTTTTGCACTAAAATTTAATATTGCTCAATTTAAATGTGTGCAGCTCTGCCCTGGTAGGTGCAAGAAAAGTCTGCAGTGATTTGAGGCAAGATGTGTTTACTAACATTTACACAAAACCACAATGTTTCTGTAACCTTAACCAACGTGTTTTTGTTGCCAAAACCTAACCACAGACAGGAGTTAGGATGCCAACCCTGGTCTCCGGTGTGACAATAGTGCATACACCCACTACCCTCCGCAGCCATCTACTAGTGAGTCTAGTACAGTTAGAAAAAAACACATTGTTACTGAACATACTTTAGACGCTGACAGGTTTGTCAATAAGTGGGAAAAGAATTTAGTCATCTTTAAACACAATTTTTATAAGACACTGTCAGTTATGTTGAGTGAAGTAATATTTAATATTTGTTTTACTTTAAACAAATTAGTTTTTTATGTTCTGGATGAATTGAAATGTATCCATGTGGCAAAATCCAATTTCAGATTATAAATGTGTGAATGTCAGAGTTAAACAGGCTGAGTCTTTGAGATGTAGGTTACTTTTTCTTGAAATTGATGATGTGTATTGTGATCAATTAAAGCATACAACACTTTGAATGTTAAAATGTAGATTATCCTGTCATTTCATTAACATTTTTCAAACCAATCACATAGCCTATGACTTGTTTGCTTCTATTTGTGGTTAGCTATGTGTTGTTAAATGGGATTAAAAATACAAATACTGTTAAAAGCACATAATTAAATTTGATTATTCTCTGTGGTTCTTGGAGGTCTGCTCTCAGACCACACACGTATTCATGTAATTAAATTGGTAAAAATGTGTATGTTGATGTGTATGGATTAACACATTCACTTGAATTATTTAATGTCACCTAATCAGATGTACCAGCTCCACCTTTAACCATCCAAATTGAAATCATTCAGCATTCACAGTCTCTCCATCAATCCCTTTTAAACTGTGTAAAATGTGATTTTCCACCCAAATTGGTGATCCTCTTTAATTCCGTATGGATTGCTTCAGCCTTCCTCACTGTAGGGTGAGGCCACTGAGGAGGAAATCGGCCTGAGCGATGGAAAGTGTTAACCCTTGAGAGTGACACCTGGGGAGAGGCATGTGTAGATATCAATATGTGGAGGAAGGGGAATGAAAGGAAGTGGTTATGTGGAGTGACTACTGGATCTTGAAGGGATTGCAATCAAAGGCAGAACCCTGTTCCAACTAACTCCTATCTCTCTAGAGCAATTTGGAAAAGGGATGTTTGTCACGCTTTCATGCAAATGAGAGATTGAGTTGTTCTGGATTGTTCTTTGGTTTAATCATTTGAGGTTCATGTTGCTTGAAGGGTGACGCACATGCAAAAGGTGGCTGGGCTTTCTTAAGTAATTCAAAGTGAAGGGCAGTGTAAGCGTCTTATGATATTGCTCTGATTAAAAGCCACATTGAATGGCATGGTTCCATAACCTCAAACACACAGCAGTGGGAGGCAGATAGATTTTAGGTGGTAGTAGCAGTGTAAAAATAAGATCATTATTTGCCAAGCTCATTTAAAATACAAGGTACAAAAGTGCAATTATATGTGTAAGCAGACCTTCCCTTCAAACGGGCTGGGTAATATTGATGTCCAATACTGTATACTGTGAGTCAGCTGAGATTCTGCTTCCATTTCAACCAAAGTGTTTGTTTATTTATTGTTAATGGCTATGTTATCCAATTGGTTGCATTGTTAGGGGGGACGGTTTCCTGGCAACTTTATATTTCAAAACCGAATATCCAATCAAATGCAATCTACAGTACAGCCTTTGGAATTGATCAATGTTTGGGATACAACAAAATAACAAAACTGATGTGGAATTCATGTTTTTTAGGTGACCTTTTTAACTTTTAAGATGGAAGATTGTTTTCTGACCATTTCACTGTTGATCTGCTACCCTTACTAATGCAGCCCAAGCCCTGATTAAACAGCATGAGGGAAAAAATAACTGCTCTACAGAAGCAAAATGCAGTAAAAACATATTCCTACATGTTGCATACAAAATCAATTTATACCCTCTGTTTGTTTTTTATGTTTTATATAAAAAATAAAACATTATGCAAAACGTTTGGGGATTTTCCTGGAAAAACGCTTTTAAAATGTGCAGAAGGTCAAACTATGGAACTAAAAGCCAAAACAGTGTAATCTGTCTTTTTAGCTGTTGTGTGGGCTCTATAGCCTAAGAAGGCTCATTGACCCTCGAATTGATACTCAAAAGACTGCATCAGGAGTATTAATATTGAGTATCAATTTGCTGCCCTCCCATACAAAATTGAGTCCCATCTGATTTAGGCAATTATAGCACTGGGATTTTTTTCCCCAAACTAGAAATGATCATGAATTTTATTTTATTTTGAGTATAATTACTCCAATCAAATATTGTAGTACAAGGTCAGGTATTTTAGCAGGTTCACGCTATGCTAGATAAACAACATTTTGTCATTTTAGTTGTAGAAAACGCAATCTAGCAAGCATTATATTTCCTCCTATATATATATATATATATATATATATATATATATATATATATATATCTATATATATATATAGATATATATAGATAGATATATATATAGATATTGTTTCGTATTAGTTGTATATAAATGTTATTTCCTGGAAACAAGGTGCCATTCCAAAGTGCCTTTTCACAGAAAACAATTTTCTCATTTTTATATCATCATATAGAGATATCAAAATATCTCATTATCATCATCTGAAGCAGTACCATTACTGATGATGGCTACATAGCCTGAACACATGTTAGGGTTTTAACTGTGTTGCTGCTTCTTTTTTTTTTTTTTTGCACATATAATTTGCTTTACTGTCCAAAGAGATAGGGTGCGCACTTTCCATTGTAAGTACTTTCATTCTGTAATGATACTGATGTCCTCCAGTTGCGTAGTTGTGCAAATGTATTGTTGGACTAGGCATGCATAATAAACCTGTATTTAGAGTCCAGATTAATCAAAGCCCAATTGAATTTGTAAGTGTGTTTTGCATGCCCAGGCAGTTAAACTATGCTGTTTCACACCAGTTGCCGGCTGTTATTTATTGAACTTGTCCAATAGGCTTGTTTTATTGAAGTTTGAGTAAAATGGCTTTGTTGGTACAGCTCAACAATGCAGGATGCATTGATAATAAGGTTGATAAACAAAGTTAAAAGAATACATTGAAAATAAACACATTACTCCTGCTAAGTAACTGCTTTCTAGAAAGAAAAAAAAAAGTAAGAGGTGAGGCAATAGTTTTCAATTTAGAGTTATTACTAATGTCTTGATTCTGAGAAGTTGAATTTAACTAAAGATAGATCAATAATTTATTTTTCACGAGAGTTGTTGGCTCCTAAAAATGTATCTATTATTGCAATCAAGGATTTCCGAGCATGCCTTCTTCTTTTGTAATTTTGAGAACAGAGCAATCTAATAAAACACGTCTAATCAATTAGAGTATAAATACTTATCTTTAATCAAGAATGCAGGTTTTGAACATTTAAATAAAGATAAAGATAAATCAAATAGGCTTTGACACAAAATCGTAAGTGCCCAGTGGTTTATATCCTTATATCGATATCGACACAAATTATAAGATATTATAGGGAACACATTTTTCCAAATTAATCAAACAAGGCGAGAGATAGTCACATTGTCTTTCCTAATATAAAGTAAAGTTTATTTAGTGCCACTGGACTAATGATTATGATCAACATTGGCATGCTAGTCTTCGTGTTTGTCAGATATTCCTTATTTTAATGACAAAGTACTGTAAAAAATATATTTTTTTAAATGCTTAAGATTCTGCACTATCTCAGACCAAAATTCACCACACTCTTGAAAGAGCAATACTTCAAGCTTTGTTCACTGAGAGAGATTAAAGAAACGTCATCTGAGATACAGAATTTACTCAATAAAGAATGCAAAACAAGTACCATCAAAAATCCTGTAAAAAAGATGGCATTTCAGCATAGATGACTGAAAAGCAGTTTGAGATTTGTGGTATGAACAGAACGGTGTACATGAGGAGATGAACAGTAGACAGAATGATAGTGGGAGTATTGAAGTCTGGGGGTGCTGCGCCTTGGCACCTGCACTGAATTGACTTCACCCTGACCAAGGAAAAGCAACAGTAACTCTCCATTCCTCAGAACCATGCTTCCACCCTCTGGTTTGCATCATTGTGGGGGAGGACTCATACTGCAGCAGGATAATGATCCCAAACAAACATCAAAGCTTTGCAAGAACTACTTGAGTACCAAGGATTGCTGATTGTTATGGACTATCCCAGCATTTATGGGGTCACTTTAAGACAAAGAAAGCCAAGTATTCCTTGACATCACAAGATGCTTTTTGTCAAAGCTTATGTTGGGATAACATGGGTTACTGGGATTTTCACACATCTGTGGAGCTCATATAAACTAAAGTGTTTCCTATCATCAAAGCAAAACAGAGGAATCTTTCTGGTTAAAATAAAAATGCCAGAATCATAACTGTCCCTATACGTAAAACATCTAACAAGTTTAATTTGAGAACTGAAACTGTCATTGTCTACCTAAGCTGTCATTTGAACATTGTAGTGGTGTTGTGGCGGTGCGGTTTCAGTGCAGCCTGCGATATGAGATCACTTACTATCTGCTCATTAATACAATTCCAATGAAGAGGTGTGTCTATCTGATAAAGGTTTCCACTTAGGGTGAATCTTACTCTCTACTCGAGCATCTGTGCTCTTGCTCCTCTGAGTGGAATTAAGGGAATTGAGATGTCATTTATGATGGCGGACCCAATCAATTTGTCCGGGTCATAGGAGGACAGAGGTGTAAAGGGACATGAAATGAGATGCACCTTCGGTAAGCAGTAACGGGTTATGATGCCATCAGGATTCTCAGAAGCATGAACACACGGGGGAAAAGTTAACACACACCTGTAATTTTATTAAGTATAAACAACACAGCCGAGGCTCTTGTCACTCCATGAGACAACAACTCAGGACTCAAGACTCGGAGAGCATGCTGCTGGCATTCATAATCACCAGGAGAGAGACTCCAGCCTCACTGCAGGGGAGATAAATAGACAAGATTACTAATTACCAATTTACCTGCAGCTGTGACTGCAGCACTGTGCCTCCACTGATGTCTCCTACCCAGACAGATACAAAAACCACACCCCGCTGCCACAGCATTATCTGTCAATGAGTGAAAACCATTAGTGGCAGACAATCTATTTTGTGTCTGAGAGTTAGGGAGAACGGGAGAGATGGAGGCATCCAAACTTACAGAGTTTCCATACAGTATGGTGAGTAGAATACCCTATGGACTGTACCACGAGTACAGAGTGGGACTTAAAATATAATATTTTGCATTACTTCAAGAAATTAGTACAGATGGTCACACTGACATTGAAGATTCACTCAAGTGCAGAGTGAAGTGCCCACCATGCTGCTGGAATAAATGATGAGAATCAATACTGAGATAAATTCTCGAAATAACCTCCTTCACTATTTTTGTGTGCCACAAAACGGTATCACAAATCAAAATGTCCAATCTGTAGATGGAAATTGCACACAGTTTCTGCACCTGATTTTGCAGAAGGAAATAGAATGATAACTTCAAGCCATTCAAAAATCATTTGAGTAGTACACATGCCTATGGGAGGAGACTGCATATTCTATTAAGCTCTAACTGTATCCTTGAGCGGAATCTTTTATTGAAATTTGATGACATGAGTTTACAAAATTCAAATCTGTCTATTTTGTCTTCACTTCACTGCTCTTGTGATGCCTGAGAACTTTAGCATACACAAAAATCTAGTGAAGGTGGATTATACAGTATGTATGTACATTCATACATATGTGCACACAGGGCGGGACAGCAGGTGGTAGACCAAGGAGGGTTTAGGTTTAAGCCTAAGTAATGATAAGCATTCATTCCACTGAAGTGTCATTGAGCAAAACAATGGATCTATACCCGCCTTGGGAGTGCACTTCTCAAGCTGACCCAGCCGTCTGACTTGAATGCGCTCAAGGGTAAGCAAAAAGAGAATTTCCATAAGGGGATCAATAGAGTAACGCATAATTATTACACACAGACCTTTGCCCTGCTTCTTGTTACCATAGGGACAAGCAAAAGATCTAGTCAGAATATTTTCTATTGAAAACATCGTTCTGCAGCAATAGGAAATGCCTGGGTGCATTATATGGAGTATATTTGAGCACTTTACCACACTCAGGCTGAGGGATGCACCGATCCGACGTTTTTTAGTCCCAATACCAATACTTGGGGTTCAGCTATCGGCCAATACCGAGTACCTATCCAATATAAGTGCTTAATTAATAAACTGCATACCTCACTGTGTGAAGGAGACTGGGATTATTCTTTTATGTGGAAGGCAACATCAGGCTTGACCTTACAGCATGAAATACATCTAAATACTGGACACTTTATTTTTCACTTCCTCTATGTGTAATTCCCTTCTTCCTTCAAGCAAAATGGGCGGGTGTACTGGCTCGTTGCTTACGCAATACATAAAATGCAGAGTGTTCACAGAAAGATGTAAACATGGAACTGATCAAATTGAATAAATTGGCCCCATTATCACTGATACTTGATATAGCTGTGTGAGTCAGTACTTGATGACAACAGCCTTACAGATAAAGATCTACCTGAGGCTACTGATGGTGAGGGATTATTTTGTGTGCCATTCATGAATGAGGTCATTTCAAATCAGAAAATTGCAGGCCATTCAGAATATTACAAAGCTATTCAGAGTGCAGATTAGATATCAGAAGATATGACCTCTGAACGGTCAAAATACATCCAATTAGCCATCCCAAGAGAAGTTAGGACCGATGAGGAAATGTAATATAGTTACCTTAACTGTCTTGATTCTCCTCCTATAAACGCACAAGTGCAGTACTTTTCCAGAGCAAATTTTCAACTAGTTGCCTTCAGCTGCTGTGGCTAGAAAAAAGAAGAGAAGAGCAATAACTTCCAAAATCTAATCAAAAAATTAAATTTAGTTATCCATGCTTTGTGACATTCTAGGAGAAGTTAGAGAGGATTAAATGAGACAGTAAGCATGAAATCAGTCCACATTAAAAAACATTTTAAAAAACAACAACAAAAACCCTTAAAATGATGGTAATAATTTCATGATTGACAAAAACTTGTGTGCTTGTTAGCATAATGCTATGCTCTGAAGAGTTAGAAACAATGTGATTTTATTGCCTTAATCTGCCTTATGTACAGTACGTATCAGGCCACTAACAGCCCAATGTGAAACCCTTGCTTTTGAAGGCAACTTAGAAGTAGCAGTGAAAAGCTGTAACTATTACACTACACACTAAAAAAAAATACTGGAGTTAAAACCCAAATGCTGCGTTCATGCTGTTGAGTAACAGGTTAGGTAGGTTTGACCTAACATTGGGATATAGATATTGACCCAACGCGTTGGGTTGGAGAAGAGACCCAGAATTGAAGCTCATCACTTTTGTAGTCCAACATTTTAATGCCAAGTGCAACCGGAGCAGAACTTTGAGCCACTTTGCTGCAGCATGTAGGAAATGGTAAGTTGGTAAAACTGTAATAAAATAATAAAATGCAAAATAGCTCAATTCATTTTTACGTTCAACGCAGTTTTACTTATTTTTATACAATAGTTAGTTCTTGCTTGCTAACGTTAGCACTAGCTAGCACCACCTGGTTAACATTAAGGGTTAAGCGTCAGCAAGCGCAAGCTAACTATCAATTTTTAATTCTGAAGTCAACTGAAATATAAAGAGTATTTTTTTTTTTTTAAGGGAAACTCACAACCCTGAATTTGGGTTTTATTTTTCAACCCACTTTTTGTTAGCTTTAATTCAACGAAGTAGTTGTTTTTACCCATTTTTGTGAAGAAAACATAACCCAACATGATGAGTCAAATCAATAACCTAATGGGTTTATAATAACCCATGGCTGGGCTAATCCCTTTTTGACCCAACAATGGGTTACCAAAATTACCCAAATTGGGTTATTATGGTAACCCAGCATTTTTGGTGTGTAAGATAATAACCCTATAAGGTTGGTAAACAAGTTGCAGGCAATGAAGAAACAACAACAATGAGCTGAAATAAGTTCAAAAGGTTTCCTAGAGACGAGAGTCCAATCAAATTCAAAACCCTCAGGTCAGTGCTATTAACTCCCTGTCAAGCTCTTCTTGAGAGGAATAGCGTGGAATACAGTTGTAATCGCTATAATTGATACTGTTCCAATCCATAAAAAATTCCCTGCAGTGCATACAGTATATGTGGCTCTTGAAGATGCAGACCAGTGGCAACTGCCCCGGGCGTTAGCAGTTACTGAAGCAAGTTATGCTGTTACTTCAGCGAATAAAGTGAGTTTCTAATGGGTCACCCTACTGCATCACCTAAGGCTATGTTGAAAATACCAAGGGAATGACAGGGGGTGAAAACAAGCAAAAAGAATGACACTTATTGTTATGGCCTGACTGTCCTTGTGTCCTAGGGCTGCAAGTCCCAGTTCCTTGTGAGGAAAATGAAACACTGCATGCATGCAAGTGTGTACATTTATCTAATTATCTTTCCGGAGTAAAGAATAACATGCCTGTAGGGTTTTCTTCATATTTAATCCTTTGAGGTTATCTCTGTCAGTCAGAGCATCGCTGTTGTTAAGACTACCATGAACCTCTTGCTGATGGAGGTAAAGAAAATATCTTGCTAAACTTATGTCTTTTTTTCTGTAGAATCTGACCCATATATTTTATTTGTCTGAGATTGGTTTACCCTTCTTTCCTTCTTTCCTCCTGTCTGTCTTGCTTTCTTGCTTCCTTCCTTCCTTCCTTCCTTCTTTCCTTCATTTATTCATTACAAATGCACGGTCTTTTCTCAAGATGACCCATAACATTTCTAATTATGATCCTCTCCCACAGGAATAACTGGCTGCCAGGGGCTGAAAGAGTTCACTGAACCCTCAAAGTGCACAGCTGTTATCTTTGACTGGTGGCCAAAAACAAAATTGGAGCTTCTGTAAAAGAGGGTAGAGTTCTGCCTGTTAAAGCACTATGGCTACTTTTTTGATTTCTGTCTTTATTTTCTTTCTATTTCATTGACCCGATGATAAACAGCAAATAACCAACAACATATTTTTCATCAAATGTTAAAAGAGAAATATTCAGGTAAATAGACAGCAACCATAGAAGCTGGTGAGCTTATGGGTTTGTGTAAACACAACTCCGCGCCCATTCTCACTTTCCAGAAACTATTAATGGCACAAATATTTCAGCTCTATAACATTTGTGTATAGGGCCAATGCCACCTTTCTTTCCAGATGTTTAAAGATGCTGTAAAGAAAATTCCAAGATTTGCTTCACAATACCTTATATATGTGTGAAATGAGTTGCTGCAAGCATGTGCAAAGTTTGAAAAAGTTGTCCCACTGACATGTGGAGTTAGACCGTTAAACAGTTTCTCATCCGTCTTCAGCTCAGGTTTTTTTAGGCGGGGCTAAAAGCTAGCCTATCTATGTCACAGGGCTACCGCACAGACGGTTGATATAACCTTCTGCATGGCTCCTCCTCTCACACGGTGAAACGCTGTAAAAGCCTGGAGCTCATTTGCATAAGAGGTCATCCGACCGGACTTCAGTTCTACTCCTGCCGTAGCCAGATTGTTATTGTACATCAGCTGGCTGCTACAGGACGTCTCCCTCCACCCGCAAGTGCATCTTTACTGGATGCAAGAACCTCCAAAGCAGCGCTGCATCGCTATTTAAATGTCCTACTGATGAAGAAAGGAAAAAGAGGTGGATTGATTTCGTGAAGAGCCTCGCTAAAGGAGACTTTAGCCGCCTCTGCAGTGATCATTTCACGGCGGGTTGTTTCACCAACTTCCACCGGAGACGGACGGAGTTCACCGAGCGTCGCCCTCCCGGCCGTCCATCTCCCGGTCACACCGTCCACCGTCGCCACCAGTTCACCACTCAGCGTAAGTTCTGTGTGCTTGTTATAATTATACTAGATAACTAGTTAGTTAGGTAACTCTGCTATATTTAGTCCGCTGTGTAAATCCCTAACGTGATTTTACTCTGTGTAGAATAACGGTATTTTTGTGAAATGGTAGCTAATGTGCTAATTAGCTTCTATTGAGCTCGTAGCTCATCACAGAGTTCAGAGGAAAATGCTCTGATAACTGCGGATTTTTTTATGCGTCTCAATATACAGTGCATCCAGAAAGTATTCACAGCGCTTCACTTTTTCCACATTTTGTTATGTTGCAGCCTTATTCCAAAATTAAATAAAACAAGTTTTCGTCAAAATTCGACACACAATACCCCATAATGATGATGTGAAAAAAGTTTTTTTGAAATTTTTGCAAATCTATTAAAAATTAAAAAAAAAAAAAAAAAAAATCACATGTACATAAGTATTCACAGCCTTTGCCATAACACTCAAAATTGAGCTCAGGTGTATCCTGTTTCCACTGATCATCCTTGAGATGTTTCTACAACTTGATTGGAGTCCACCTGGTAAATTCAGTTGATTGGACATGATTTGGAAAGGCACACACCTGACTATATAAGGTCCCACAGCTGACATGTCAGAGCACAAACCAAACCATGAAGTCCAAGGAATTGTCTGTAGACCTCCGAGATAGGATTGTATTGAGGTACAGATCTGGGGAAGGGTACAGAAAAATGTCTGCAGCATTGAAGGTCCCAATGAGCACAGTGGCCTCCATCATCTGTAAATGGAAGAAGTTTGGAACCACCAGGACTCTTCCTAGAGTCGGCCGCCGGGCCAAACTGAGCGACCGGGGGAGAAGGGCCTTAGTCAGGGAGGTGACCAAGAACCCGATGGTCACTCTGACAGAGCTCCAGCGTTGCTCTGTGAAGAGAGGAGAACCTTCCAGAAGGACAACCATCTCTGCAGCACTCCACCAAGCAGGCCTGTATGGTAGAGTGGCCAGACGGAAGACACTCCTCAGTAAAAGGCACATGACAGCCCACCTGGAGTTTGACAAAAGGGACCTGAAGGACTGTCAGACCATGAGAAACTAAATTCTCTGGTATTAGATGAAACAAAGATTGAACTCTTTGGCCTGAATGCCAAGCGTAATGTCTGGAGGAAACCAGGCACGGCTCATCACCTGGTTAATACCATCCCTACAGTGAAGCATGGTGGTGGCAGCATCATGCTGTGGGGATGTTTTTCAGCGGCAGGAACTGAGAGACTAGTCAGGATGGAGGGAAAGATGAATGGAGCAATGTACAAAGACATCCTTGATGAAAACCTGCTCCAGAGCGCTCTGGACCTCAGACTGGGCGAAGGTTCATCTTCCAACAGGACAACGACCCGAAGCACACAGCCAAGATAACAAAGGAATGGCTTCAGGACAACTCTGTGAATGTCCTTGAGTAGCCCAGCTAGAGCCCAGACTTGAACCGATTGAACATCTCTGGAGAGATCTGAAAATGGCTGTGCACCGACGCTCCCCATCCAACCTGATGGAGCTTGAGAGGTCCTGCAAAGAAGAATGGGAGAAACTGCCCAAGAATAGGTGCCAAGCTTGTAGCATCATACTCAAAAAGACTTGTGGCTGTAATTGCTGCCAAAGGTGCTTCAACAAAGTATTGAGCAAAGGCTGTGAATACTTATGTACGTGTTATATTTTCATTCTTTATTTTTAATAGATTTGCCAAAATTTTAAACAAACTTTTTTCACTTTGTCATTATGGGATATTGCGTGTAGAATTTTCAGGAAACAAATTAATTGAATCCATTTTGGAATAAGGCCGTAACATAACAAAATATGGAACAAGTGAAGCGCTGTGAAGACTTTCCGGATGCACTGTAAGTTTCACAATGTTTAAACATTATTTCACTCTAAAACAACAGCCTTTGTCAGTGGCACTTTTTAATCTTCACCCCCCGGTCTGGTCCTGGCTTTTGAAATCATGTTTAAAATAAGGCAGGCTACAGGCCCAGAGGGATACAACAGCATTGTCAAGATTCAGGCTGGGCTGATTTTCTGTGACTATTTCCAACTGTGTCAACACTTAAACAGGAACTGAGATGATTCTTCCTGCTATCTGGGTGCCACATCAATTCTACATGCAAAAATTGAAACAGTTGTTTCACACGTATACACTCCTCCAAACGTGTTCCCACAGAGTCAGAAGTGAGTTTTACAGATCTGTGGTGGTCTTGTCACATCAGACTGTGAATTTAATCACCAGGGCTTCTGGCATAAATGCAAGAGAGCACAGTCACACTTACTGCATGTGTTAGCTCTTCTTTATTGTATTTTTCTATTTTTGTGAGCTATCTACTGAAAGTGTTATTCTTGTTATATTTAATTATATATATATATATATAATTATAATTGCCCTCTCTTTTTCAGTATTTAAAAAAAAAAAAAATTTTAGTTCATGGCTTCAATCAGGAAACTGACCCTGTGGCACAATAAAATGATCACCTAATGTTTTCTTTTATGGACACAGAGTATACAAGCCAGATAAACAAAACTCCCATGCAACTTAAGCCAAAGGACCAAAATGAATGTGAAAAAGAGCCAAATATTAATTATTTCAGTGGAACTAAAACACATCCATTTTTAAATTGTATATTTTCAGACATTGCTCATATTAATCATATCATTCAAAGATTCACAGTGCTTGTTGGAATATGTGAACCCCTTGGCCAGGGGCGGAGCTAGACTCTCTACAGAGTTGACGGAGCATTGTGAATTGGTCCTACTAATAAACTCATTTTACACATTTTTAAATTCACAACAGTAAAATGGCTCATGTTGTATCCCATAAGCACAAACAGGTAAATTATTGAGACAAACAAGCCTCTGTCTAAGAAAACAGTAAACTCGCTTTGTCTGGCAAACTTGTTCTGAAAAAAAAAAAAAAAAAAAAAAGGTTTCCACTCAAATTCAAATGCTGCAGCACCAAGGACAGCACGTTACCCTACATGCATCAATTCAGGACTGGTTCAGCACCACCATTGATTGACAGCGACAGGCAGCTGCACTCAGCAGTCTCACTATGTCTTTTTTCCAGGGAAATAACAAATTTAAGCAGACCCAGGGGTTCACAACACTGTACAAGGCCTATTGAAATATGAGGTGGACAGTCTACAAAAACACAGGGACAGACAGGTGTTGAGACGCACATAGATTTAAACAAGAGATTATTCTAACATTCTCACTGATTTCTTCGTAGACCTACCCAAAATTTAAGTTAATGAAGACCAATTATGGACGTTTCACTCACGAGTAGTTTTCCCTGCTCAGCCTGCTGCAGTTTTGTGCAGTTCATCATCATCCACAGAACAAAATAATCCCAAAAGGTTTGCGAATTTTGAACATCACAGTCCCTTTTTAAAACTTCATCCTCCTCCCCTTCATGATGACAAACATGTCATCCACTAATCATCATTGCATGAACTCACAGGAGAAGCTGAAGCATCAGGTATTTAAAAATAAAAAAGACATCTAACCGCAGCCCCAATTTAATGCTCAAGCTGTTAGAAATGTTGACGTATGCCTATAGCTCTCTGGACACAGTACAGTATATAGTAAGTCTGTAACTTACAACCTCAACTGTCATGACCCATCAGTGAGTTCTGATTATTTCATTGAGGATGTCTGTCAGAAACTGTGTCAAATTGTGAGTCAAAAATTAGACTTAAAGATTTAGGACAATGTACATTGAAGAATGGCAATTATGCCTATCAAAAATGAACTTTGTATAGTTTGTATATCGATTGGTCCAGTTAGACAAACTGTATATACATGGAGATGAATTAAAGAATGACGGGCATCCAGCTAAGCTAACACGGACTGCTCAGAAATGTAAGAAGGAAACTCAGGCTAACAGCTAAAGACTTCAAGAAATTGTTGGAGCTAGTTAAGCTCACTGCTCATGAGTCTACCATACGCAAGTACAGAACCGCAGGGTTGTGTCCATATCAGCACAGCGTGGAGGAAGCCTCAGATGTTACTGCATGCCGGAAAATTGGAAAAGAGCGTCCTGACACTCCACAATGTTACCGGGCAAAATGTTTTGCCAGTTGAGGAAACAAAAGTGGAATTATTTGGGAAGCATGTGCAGAAATATGTACGGTTTAAAAAAAAAAAAAAAAAATTAAAGCACCATCTTAGCGCTGAAGTACGTCAGAGGGAGTATCATGTGGGGCGGCTCGGCCTCGACAGCTCACCATCACCGGATGGAAAATTGATTCCCATGATTTCAAACAGAGAAAGTCCATCCTTTTAAGAGGCCCAGATACTAACACAATACAGATATTGTGGAATGATTTCAAAAATATGTTCACTTCAGATATTCAAATAATATGGCTGAGCTTAATCAGTGAAGAATGGCTCAGATGAGGATCTGCTCACATTACATACAGAAAAACATTGAGTGGTTCACATACTTTTCCTTCCTACTGTATGTCAACAGCTTTGCCATCAACATTTGAGGAGTTTGTAGTCTTCCCTCGGTTTTAATTACAGTCACTTTATACCAAACCATAATGTTGTCTTTTACAAGCCACTAGCTGGCTAAAATGATGAGAAATCACAATAAGAAAACAATAAAAACATCAAGTCAACAAATGTATGAATTTATATTTATGAATTGCCATCCATATCCACACTTATCTTCAATTTATTGGAGCAGAAAAGCAGTATAGAAACTCTTTCATTTTTCTAAACGGAGCACCTTACAGTTTTGACCTCTTCATAAAGCTCACATTGTCATGTTACAATCTAACCTTTATATGATGTCACTTTTTTTCTGCGTTATTACCATGACTGATGCCGACTGCCTATTCCTGCTTACTGTCATTCATTCCATACAACAATCACAATGCCTAAAATACTTTTTATTTTCCAAGGGTTTGTGCAAACTGGGTAGTTCTGGTCTGCTGTGTCACATCACAGTTCCAAGCAGGTCTGATTGGGACGAGACCTCAGGGTAGAGCAAGGACACACCAAAGGCTTACATCTCCCACCTGGCATGGCAGCACATGGGAATCCCCAAAGTGTAGCTACAGAAGTTGCTCGGGGAAAGGACAAAGTATAAAGTTTACCTTTTACCGCCATTGGGAGCCTGACCTGAATATGTGGCTGCTGCATGTCCAGATGGATGGATGTGTTACCAAGCATGAATAATATTTGAGAGTTCTCTGGCACAGTTATAACTGTGCCTTTCTATAACAAAGTAATAAAGTACGAATCTTTCATGTAAACAACTTTTAATCACCATAAAACTGACTGGTGTTTTAATTAGCAAACTCAAATAAGAAAGCTGTTGCAGCTAATTAATGGTTATAAATGTTTTGTTGTTGAATATTTGTTTACAAAAACATTTAATTGACAAAGTAAATGTTATTATGGTCAAAAACACTGGTTCTTCCATGCAGCTCATTTGTTCCTCAAATACGACCCACAGGAGTGTTTCTTAAATGAGCGCCCCTCGCTAGACTTAGGTACAAAAAACACTGGGTAAGGGTTGGGAAAAGATAATGTTTTGAGTTAAAATAATGACTTCAACCATAGTCGTGTTACTAGTTCCTCACCATTATGCAACCTCTGTTGTCATGGCAACAGTAAACGCGTTTCAAATAACTGCCCGACTCGTGTTTGCCAATAGGAAGCTCACAGCAGCCTCTTGAATCCAAGTCCGCTGTTGTACCGAACCGTCCTCCTAACAAAGAGGAACTCAAAATAATTCACATTGACGTCATGTGACCTGTGCAACTTCACAGGGACACCGGATTGTCATTACTTATACGGCCCCTAGAGGTTGCTCAACTTTAAATGTAACACTGCGTTATAATTAGCTGCTTTCACAAAAGACCTATGGAGGTGTTTATTTGAAGAAGGACGGTCTCAGTTCTTTTTGACAATATCTGTTGTCTTATTATAAACGATCAAATAGGACCATTATTAAAGGCAGTTTTACAGTATGCATACATTGTATAAATCACAACATATTGTAACGTTTACGTTTTTCTGACATTGCAACTTACTTTATTTTTGTTGTTTGACAGCTCAGTCAAATCGAGGTGTTAAGTGTAAAAAGACCTCAGGATTAAATGCAATGTACAGAAAATGACATGATTGGATTTCCTTTTGAGCTGCTGCTTTTAGACACCAAGTTGTTCCAGTTTTTCTAAGACAAATGCAGAATGAGCTACACCCACGTGTTACAAAGAGGGTATAAAACAACAAAGCTGACAGTATATTGAATAATTTTAGCTTCACCCAGTACAGACTGTTCGCTTGATACAAACCAGTCTTTGTCTAATCCTATCATTCGTGCGCCTCAATAACAGGAATTTGAAATATTTGTCTCTGTTGTTCTTTATACGCAATGACACAGTCATTTCAGTGGTATTGCCACATATTTCTCTAATGCTCGTGGGATTAGGCTAAAATATGCATCCCACTGAACAGTAGGCTTAAAAATAGATATATTATACAGTAGATGAAGCTGCATGGGTGAACTTTGAAAGATCAGAAAAAGGGGAGTTTGTATATTGTTCGGGGTCAGGTACTTGATCAGTTAGCGGTTCGTGTGACATGCAGTAAGAATCTTCAAGAGTCAGTGTGAAGTGGATGTTATTTTATGTAGGTATATACTGTATATCATGAATTACAGTTCAACATGGCTATGATATTGTTGGAACCATGAGCCACAAATATTGTTTGCTATGTCTCTTATCTCTTAAAATAATTATTCTGTCATTGACCAGTGTTAAAATGTAATTAAAGGGTGGTGAAACCCGCAGTACCGGTCCCTGTTTGCACTTTCTTATTCCTTACAAAATATAAATGGATTGGACGACCAAGGAGAGTGAGGGAGAGAGGAGGGTAAAAAGAAGGGGGAGATTTTTCTTACCACCTACATATGTCCACTATAAACAAAACAAAACAAGTGATGCAAAATCCAAAATAAACTGGCCACATACAGGTCTGTAAAACAGGTTTTCTCTAAATTCCTGTGATTAGCAAAAATTCAAAAGTAGAAAAAGAGTAGACACTCACCTTTTCCCGATAAAGACCGGCACTGTTGCTATACTCATCAAGCCCTTCGTTTTAGCACATCAAAATCACTGTAAGAAAAACAAATATGAGTTGTTTTGTATTTGTCAGTTAATTAGTTGGCAAAATCAGAAGTAACTAATGTATTGCATCTCCACCTTTGAAAAGCAAAAGGTGAAATAATTATATTTTTAATGGTGTCACAGTCATGTCAAAAATCTTGTTGATTCTGAATTTTTTAAGAGAACAATATTGTTATTTCATGGGTTGAAATGATCCTACTTCCTAAGTAAGCCAGATACATAATTTAAAAATTCACTGGATTATTTTAAATATGTATCATCATGAAGCTGAAAACAGGGCTGTTTTTCTTGGCTCTTGAAATGTCAACATTGTGAGCATTTAGAAGATGTGTTTTTCTCAAAATGGCAGATATGTTTTCCATTTAAAACAATAAATGCACAGTTAAAGAAAACGTATTGAATGTTGTATATTATATATATGTTTGAATGTTTTAACTTTTTTTGATTTAGGCCTTTTACATCTTCCACAGTAGTTAATTTCCGGAGCAGTCCTGATAAAACCCATAATGTGTAAAGAAAAACTGACCATTTACAGCTATGGAAGTATGATTTAAAACCCTACAATATCTGCTGGATTATAGTAATGTTCAGGTTATTGTACAGTGCTTCAGAAACCGTCAAGAATTCCTCTTATAGAAACCTGGTTAATGCTTCAGCATTAGGTCGCGTAAAATATGTTGACCCAACTGCACTGGCTATAAACACAACTTTATTCCAGGTCCTTCTGTCTGAAAGGGATATTTAACCCACCTATTAATATGACAGTGCTATATGAAAAATAGAGGTCAAATGAGATAAAGCGTATATTTTTCACCTTGTTCAAGGACAGAAAATGATTTTGCAGAGTGCCTTTTGAAAAGTGTATTGTATGTTGAGCGCACACAGCCTGAGCTGTTGTTTTTCCCATATCTACCATTGTGATTTTTTTTTTTTCTTCTGAGCATGGGTATAACGGGGTCTGCGCTGACCCTGACAGCAAAAGAACAGCCTTTAATAACAGACGTATAACTCTGCAGGGAGGTTCTGTTTGATTTCATCGCTTGAGGCAAAGCTGTCTGAATATTACCCAAACTCCCCCTGTGCTGTGGCAGGAAGCTCAATCTCACTGTCTTCGCTCTTCATATTTTTATTGGCAGCAGGAGGGCCAGGGTTGCGGGTGAGTATGGGTGTGCTTGAGATGCGTGACTTGAAAGAGGTTGAGCTGAGAAAGGTGATGCACTGCTGGTGAGGGTTATATGTGTGTGTTCACCCGCGTGTGTGTGTGTGTGTGTGTGTGTGTGTGTGTGTGTGTGTGTGTGTGTGTGTGTGTGTGTGTGTGTGTGTGTGTGTGTGTGTGTTGAAATGGCAAGAAGTCTCTCTTACAAACCAGGCTGGCTGAGTGGTCAGAATAAAAATGTAAAAAAAAAACATTTCTCAGCTGTCCTTTGACCACAGAGGTCGGGCATCGCTGTGAAAAGCCTGTCCTCAGGCAGAGCAGTAGAGACGTTGTCGAGATCCAAGCACAGCAAGCTAGCTAGCCCGGCCTCATAACAGCGCTGCTGATTTGTAGCAAACTCCCCAACCTCAATCGCCTCATCAATCAAGGCTGCAGCCCTGCTGATGGAAACACAAGCACTCAGAGATCCTACGCCCTCTCATGCGATACACATGGCATTATTGCACTCGTATTTTATTTATGCCCGCTAACAGTTTTACGTCCCGGACCTTGGGGAAGATAATGTCCATGTAGCAATAATTCAAACGTGATTTTGAAGAAGAAATCAAAAATGTTGTGTTGCCGGGGAACCATTCAGAAACTTTGGAGGCGTTAGAGGTGTGTGTGTAACTGAGTGCTTAATGGGCCATTTATGACAGATCAATAGCGCTAAGATGTAAAGAAATGCAGCCTTGTGTGGGAATGTGTGTGTATGAGTGCGGTAGACACTTGATTGCATGGGTATAAGCGAGTTTTTTTTTCACAGTAGTAGCAATTAATGACAAAATAATAAGGAGAAAATAATAATTATTTCCTATGAAATACCATTAACACAGCCTGCTGTAACATGAGCTGTTGGGAAGATGTTAAACAGAGCACGAGAAAAAGTTGCGAAACAGTCAGAGAGTTTAATCATTTTCATGTGTCTTGATCTGGAGCTGGTTTAACTCATAAAACAGGATGGCTATGATGTCGCAAGATGTAGTTTAGTAGCTCCACATTTTCCCAAAAATGCCAACTGGCTTCAAAGGTTCCCACAAGACCTCTGGGTTTGTCTGATATAGTTGTTTAATAATCTAAGCCATTATACAACGGAG